>NC_064863.1:27021028-27334008 GCF_024139225.1 Suncus etruscus
TTCCTAAATCAAATTGTCTTTCAATAAAATTTTTGAAGAAAGTACTCTTTAGAATCTGTCATTGATACATTAGAATTATGTGTCTAAAACAATATTACTAAGACTTTTTAATATATACTCATTTATTTCATTTTTATTTTGTTTTTAGGTCACACCCGGATGCTCTCAGGTGTTAATCTTGAGTTAATCTCTGCATTCAGAAACAGCTCTTGGAAGGCTCAGGGGGACTATATGAGATGCCAGGGATAGAACCCAGGTCTGTTCCAGGTTGGCCATGTGCAAGGCAAATGCCCTACTTCTGTACTATAGCTCTGACCCCGGTTTTTAAAATTTTTAATAACAAGCACCATTAGGATTTTTAATGAAGTTATTTGATGATATATATAAAGAAATCACCGTAAGGCGTATTAACAAAAGGTTATGGAGGACTTGAATTACCATCTAAAAAGCACAATTCAAGGTTAATCATGAATATTACTTTTATTTTACTTTATTTGATGTCCATGGTTAAGATATGAACTGAGTACTATTAGTCTTAAAAACAGGATTAATTGGAAATAAATTGAATAATACTGATTTTATACCTTTATATTACTTTATTTGATCAGAGTGGTTTACACAGTACTTTATAATACAGTTGTTTCTGACATGCAGTGTTCCAACACTGATCTCACAACCTGTAAAGCATTCCTTCCATCGTTGTTCATATTTTCCTACCACCTCAAAGTCTGCTCCTTGTCAAGTAGAGATGCTTTACTTAATAACACAATAAAATAAATTATTTTATTAATAGTATAACTAAATGGTAATAGAATTATCAAAAAAAACTTGAGTAAAAGAACATTTGCAATGATGGTTATAATTAAGGGGGTAAGTAAATCATTCTCTGAAGGTTTACTAAGTTATTATGTGCTACTTAAGCGTTTTGTGTTTTGTTTAATTTAGGTGTCTTCTGGGCAATTTTTCCATCAATGTAAACGGCTATCAGCATTGAGGAGTTTGGATTTGTCAGAATTGAAGTTGCTCCAGCAACTACAGAATATGTGGAGCTGTGCCAATGAATTTACAGACCAGGAACTGTGGGAATTGGGTGTGGCTGCTGAAGCTTCTGGAAGTATGTCAGTGGCTTAGGAGACTGCCTGATCCCACCCCAAGAGGAACCCTGCTTTTTTAGTACCAGTCTCTGCAGTGAAACAGTGGGGTCAGATTTTTGGCATAGGAGCGACTGTGTGTGTGTGGATGTGTAATAGGGTTTGCCTGGACTTGCAAGGACTTGGCCTGCCTTGCTCCTGAGGTTACCCCAGTTTTTTCAGTCACGAGACAAGTGAATCCATGAATTTTAGCATCTTGCCTTATATCACTTCTAAGAATAGTGTGTCTATGGATCTGGACAAGCAATGTGTATGTAGTTTCTGAGATTTAAGAAGAATAGAAGGGTGAAGTAAGGGGTGAAAAAGTTACCTGTCCCCACTCTCAGGAGAACCTACATTTTCCCTATCATAAATCTGTGTATTGGTAGTTTTTGTCAGTTCAGTGTCTCTGAACTGTACCTTTATTAATTTATTAATTTGTGTACCTTTATTAATTTAACTTCATTGTTTCATTTTTATTAATTAATTATTTGTGTTTGTTTCTTTGTTTTGGAGGCTACACCTAGCAGTGCTCAATGATTAATACTGGCTATAAGCTCAGGAAATTTTCTTATCAAAATCATTTTGGATGTGGGAATTAAACCAGACTGGCTAGGTACAAGGAAAGTGACCTATCCACTGTATTCTTGCTCTGGCCTCCTTAATTTTTTTTTTTAACGCCACAATTGGAATTGCTCAGGGCTTACTTTTAGCAGTGTTCAGAGGATCATATGTGTTGTTAGGGATATATAATTGGACTGGCCATTTGCGAGGTAAAATCTCTACTGTCATAACTATATCTCTCCAGTCCCAAATTATTTTTGTTTTGAAAGGTTGTAGAGAACACTGTGTTTTTGTTTATTTGCTTGTTTTATTGGGGGGGGGCACACTCGTGACACGCAGAGGTTACTCCTGGCTTGGGGGACCATATGGGGCACCGGAGGATTGAACAGATGTCCTGGAGGATTGAACTGATGTCCGTCCTAGGTCAGCCGCTTGCCAGGCAAATGCCTTACCTCTGCACGTGCCCCAAGAAAACACTAAATCTCAGGACCTAAGTGGTTAGGTACTTCTATTGCGCATAGTCAGTACAATTCAATCCATCACATCACATATAGATTATCGCCCAAGCCCTTTCAAGACTGATTCCTAAACACAGAGCACCATGTAAGCCTTAAGTACTTCCTAATGTGATCCCAAAACAAAATCAATCAAAAACACTTTATGTTTAAATATCCAAAAATTTTCAGAAAAACTTGCGTGTAAACTTTGTACATCAATGCATTTTGTCAAATGTTCCCCTGCCCCTTAAACGTTGCTGATTTGTTTTAGCTGTTTCAAGGTACAGGACTTCTCATATCTTTTCTCTTAACACATGCAGTAAACAACAAAGCAGGTAAATCGTTTTCATAATTTAGAGAGCAAACTACAGAAGAACATGAAAATACAGCTCTAGGCTGAGGGGCCAAAAGTACTAATAGTCCATAAGATGAAAGCATCCTCGAGGTGACATTGACTGCTCAGGATTCAATAAATCAAGATATGACCTTCTGTTCAGATCTGTTACTTTGATACTTCAAATTTTTATAGAATCTGAGACGTTAATTTACCCAGGGGACTGATGAGGGGATAGACTCACATGGGAAGTATCAACATAATCAGGAGAGGGAAAAAAAAAAAAACACAGGTTCTAGATGTTTCTGAAGGCAAAGGCAAGATAGAACTGAGTTTATATTTGAATAAGACTGTTGAAACATTTCCAGTGCAATCTGAGATCAACAGGTGATCCCCATTTGTATGATGCCTGAGCCTCAATTCAACAGGGCAGTGCTTTTATTGATTTGTCTGTCAGATTGGCTTTTGGCTTTGAACTACTAGGCTTGTATCACCAAACAACAGATTGATTCTATTTACAAATCAAGACACTTTCCAATTTAAGATTTTTTAAACTGCTTCATTAAACTAATTTCAAGTTATGTAACTCAAGTTATATTTATCCTTTTTGAACTTGAACCATTTTTTTATTGGTGTTTCCTTATCTATTATATAATTAACCCCAATTTCATATATTTCTTCACCTTTTTTAAAATAATGCCTGTTATAACATTTGCTCACTAATTATTCAATTAAAAGGATCTCATCCTGGGGCAGGCATAATAGCACAGCAGTAGCTGACACAGGATGATTCCCGGCATCCCACATGTCCCCCGAGCCAGGAACAATTTTTTTGAGTGCATAGTCAAGAGAAACCCTTGAGAGTCACTGAGTATAACCCCAACACCAAAAGAAAAAAGGAATCTCATCCTCTCATCCTTAAAAGTATATCATCTTTTTTTTTTCCGGGCCACACCCGTTTGATGCTCAGGGGTTACTCCTGGCTAAGCGCTCAGAAATTGCCCCTGGCTTGGGGGGACCATATGGGAAGCCGGTGCATCGAACCACGGTCCTTCCTTGGCTAGAGCTTGGAAGGCAGACACCTTACCTCTAGCGCCACCTCGCCAGCCCCAGTATATCATCTTTTAAGATTCAAGCATACCTCATTTAAATTCATGTTATTTCATTCAGAAAGCTTGCATAAAAATTCTTAGTTTTGAGTATCTTTGTATAGATATATACAATACACACAAATTTGGACTAAAAACTAACAGAGTGCTTGGTATTTAACTAACTTTATCTTAATATATATTAGGTTTTGAGTATTTTATTGTATATTCTAATTTTAAATTTGTATTCTCACCTTGTTTTCTGATGAACAATAATTATTCCTTTTTTAAAATATTGTATTCAAAGCATTGTGACTTACAAAGTTGCTCATAGTTGGGTTTCAAACATACAATGAATCAGGGCCAATCCCACCACCAGTGTCCAACTTCCTCCACCAATGTTCCCAAAATGCAACCCATATCATATACTTGCTCCCTATCCTGCCAGTATAACAGGCCCATTTAAAGTTTAGGTCATTAAATGCTTCATAAATTTGGTTGTCATATTTTTGCAGGGCCATGTTATTCTTCTCTGTATTGTTGTAATTTTAGTATATGTGCTGCTGAAGCAAGTTCGATAAATAATACTTTCCTTATAGGCAATAAACTAGCTATTTTTACTTCTATACCTTCAATTGCTAATATTCTATCTCTTGAAAAATTGGTAGATTGAATATACATAACAAACTAAAGCTTTTTATAAAAAATATTATAAACTGATTAGAAAGCAGTGGCCAAAGCAATGGCACAGTGGTATGGCACTTGTCTTGCCTGCAGCTGACCCAGGACGAACTGCAGTTCAATACCTCAGCATCCCATATGGTCACCCCAGCCAGGAGAGATTTCTGAGCACATAGCCAGTAGTAACCCCTAAGCTTCACTGGGTGTGGCCCATAAATAAACAAAAAAGAAAGAAAAAATGCAGAGGAGCAGTATCATACATATGTTAATAGAAGTTTAATATAAACAACAATTTATTAGTAAATTTCCTATCAATGTAAACTGAGGGTTCTTTATTTTCTTAATGCCTTTTTTATTAATAATTTTTATTTTGACCAAAGTGAATTACAAATCTTTCACAGTAATGTTTTAGGTACATAATGACATTGAAAAAGGGGCATTCTCACCACCAGTGTTGTCCTTCCTCCACCCCTGTTCCCAGCATGCATCCCATATTTCCCTCCTTTGCCTCCAGGCTTCAAGAATATTGGTCCCCTCTGTGTCTAGCTTGTTGTAGATTGGGGATTGATTCTGTTGTCATTGGCTCTGGTTTGGTGTTTAAGTTTGATCTTTTTTTAAATTTTTACTCAATGCTCTTATGCCTGTTTGGTCATGGAACCATCCATTATTTCCCCTCAATTTATGAGGGAGAAAAAGATGATTCAAGTTATGTGGTTCTTTTTCAAGGAAAATAATTAAAAAGGTGGGGGAAAAATCAAACAAACAAAAAACTGGAAGTATTCCTTCCAGAATTTATAAATATCAATTTAAGTGAATAAAGGGGAAAAAAGAAGAAAAACATAACAAAAAATACACAAAAAACAGGCAAACAAAAAACAAAAACAACAAAATAAATGAACAGAATAAAGCAACAACAATAAAAAACATAAAAAAGATTAAACAAACAAAAATGAAAAGCACCACAGCAATAAAGACAACAACCAAACAACAATACAATCCGAAATAAAAACAAAACTAAAAAAAAGCAATTGTACTTTTTTTTTTTGCATAGTCACAGTAAATATTTAGGAGATTAGATTAGAAAGGGAATATCCTTGGCCTAAGAGATACAGGGTTTCTCCGCCCTTGAAGAATACTATCATGGGAATAACTACAGCTCCATACATACTCTTTTACTCTCCTCTAGGTCTTTTTGTGGTGTCTGGAAACTTTCTGCTCAGATATGGATGATGAAATCAGGCCTCTGTAACTAGAAATCTTGGTATTTTCACAGATCATAGCATGGAGCCTAGGATGGAGTCTTACTTTATGGTTCTAGAAGTTCAGCTCCATCACTATTGTTTTAATCAGGCTTCTATAGTTGGTGGCCTTGGTTTTCGCACCAACCTTAGGACAAATCCTAGAATAGTTTCCAGATCTGCTCAGTTGCAGTTGTCTCAGATAGACCTCTGGAATTAGAATCTTGGTTGTTGTACAGATAGGTTCTTGAAAATTTACCATTTCTGTTATTTACTTACATGTTTATTCTAAAATTTTAGGAATGCTTTATTTTAGCTAAAGTACTCATTATTGTTAAAATAATTATAGTTATATTCTCTAAGAAGAAAATTCAGATTCAACTCCTATATTTAATTTGCTATAGTGACTGAAAAATTTTAATTCGTATTTATTATACAAAAGAAAGTCATATAAATGTCTGCATAAAAATTCTTCTACTTATGCAAGATTTATTATAAAATATTGTGTTTATCATTAATGAAATATTGATATGTTAAATATGTATATGTTGATAGCAATACATTTAAAAGAAACTATAATGGCATCAATTGTTGTTTACTTTTAAGCATAATAATGCTATATAAGAAATCAAGAAGTAGTTAATTTGTACTTACTTTTTATCTGATATTATATTGGGCATCTTTTAAAAAAGATGCTCTATAATTTTATAAGTCATTAACTTTTTCAGATTAAAAATACTATAGCTTCAATTTTTTGTACAGATATTTGTTAAAATACTTTTCAATCATCCATTGTTGGCTACAGTAACCTGACAGTGGCCACCTTTGCAACAACCTCCCTGCCATTTTTCAGTACTACGTGCTGTCTGCTATAAAGCCCCTAGGCCAACAGAAAAAAAGGCAACCATAAAAGTGATAATATAACTTCTCAGCCCAGGGGAGAAAGACACAGCCTGATACCATGGAGCCAAATCCCCCTGGCTCACATTCCTGAGTTAATAAGCTATTCTTCATTGCCCTATGCAACAAAGCCTGCCCCACCATAAACCTGCTGAGAGTTCCAGAATGTGGTCAAGCAGACCCTACCCAGGGTCTGCTGATCTAGCAGGACTTGCAAGATTGTCTCACCCCCTGCCCCACTGCCCACCTTCCTTATTTGGGAAATGATTTACTTTCTTTGTTCCACCTAACCTATACTGGGTTTATACCTTATTTGGAATGATGAAATAGTTTGCCCGCCAAAAGAATGATTGACATTGCCTTTTGCCTGCCTCCCTTACCTTGTCTATATAAGAGGATGCAGGCTCATATTAAAAAGCCTTTGAATAAGTCTCCTGTCTTGGGCCATTTATTGCTAACCTCTTAAATTTCTACAGGTGCGGTTTTGATCTGAGCTACGCAAAATAAAGGTGCGGCTGTCCGTGAGCCTCTCACCCACTCTCCGCTGGTCGGGCCCCTTCGGGGGGCTTGCAGGACACCCGCAATCCATATTTGATTTTAGGAGAGATTCTTCACTCAGTATTATTCCTGGCAGTGACCAGAGAATCATATCAGATTCCAGGAATCAAACATGAGTCAGCCAAGTGCAAGGCAAATTCACTATCTGTTAAGTGCTAACATTCCAGAGATCCAACTATCCATTTTTAAAATTTTATATAAAAGTCTTCCCATGAGATGTTATTGCTACTATGACCAAATGAACAGCAAAACAGCCTATTGTTTCCTTTGACTAATAAGATGACCATAATATCAATTCAATCTCATCTTTATATCTTGAGATTTTACCCTTCAATTTTAGTCTCTGATTGTATATTCTAACTTGTTTGTATGTTCTAATTTAATTGTATTATTATTTAAAACCATGTGTATTCATTTTATTAGTTAGGATCATCAACTGCTTAATCTGTAGAAAAATGAAAATAACTAAGACATTAATTTCAAATTGCATAGCTACTATTTTAGGAATAAATATAATTACTAAATAGAGTTTTAAAACATTTTATTATTTTAAAAATATGTGCTGATGTGATTAAAAATTAAATTAAAAGTTTAAAACAACTTATAATTATAATTATAAATGACATTTATCTATAATTTTAAATAATAAATATATTATGAGTTCAATAATTAAAACATTAATTCATTAAAGCAGTGTTCTTTTAACCTACTATGAAAACATAGAATATTTTGTTTTTAAAAAGAAAAAGGAAGAAAAATATGCTACATGATATTCAGAAATAACTTTGCTAAAACTCATAATATTAAGTAGGCATTTTAAAAGAATAAGCTAATAAATTGAATATTGTTGACAATATTGTCACAAATTAAATCTTACTAAAATACCCAATATTGAATAATCAAAAACATTTGATTTATAAAAATAAGATCGCATAGACACCTTTTCCAGGATTCTCCAAGATAGTAAATAGAACCTAATGATAAAAAACATAAAGGAATCCACTTCACATAAAGAGGTTTGAACAAATCTTATAACTAATTAAAAATAGACATAATGTTGACTATCAATAGTGAAAAATGCAAAAACTTACAATAAATATGTATGCAAGTATAAAGATAAAGATGGCATAAATTAAGATAAGGTTTAAATAGATAGAATAGATATAGATGAATATAAATTAGACTCTAAGTAATAAAATGCTACAACATTTTACTTTGCTTTTTTCTCCCCCTTTTTTTGGGACATGAGGCTCAGGGGTTACTCCTGGATATGCATTCAGAAATTGCTCCTGGCTTAGGGGACCTAATGGGATGCTGGGGGATGGAATAGTGGTCCATCCTACATTAGTGCGTGCAAGGCAAACACCCTACCACTTGCAGATGCTACAACTTTAAAAGTTGCATTTTTAATTAGAATCTCTTGTCCAGATTATTTAATAACTATTTGTAGTCCCTAAGGCAAAGTATTTGTGAGAAGAAAATTAACATAAGTGGTATGATGTCATGTGGTAAAATCACTGTTAACATTACTTTTAACATTTTTGATACATATTATTTTAAGTACAAAATAATTGTGTATATAATTTTATAAATTTTTATAGATTTATTGAATAATAACTTTTTGGGTAGAGAACTCAACCACTCATTTTCAATGCTTAAAAATATTAAAGAAAGCTTTCAAATTTTCTCCTCTCAGTACAATGTTAGGAAAAAGTTTCTAATGGAAGACATTCTATAAAAGACATTCTCCTGGAGCCAGAGTGGTGGTGAAGTGGTCGGGAGTTTGCCTTGAAGGCATCTACCTAGGACGGACTTTGGTTTTGTCCCCCAGCTTTTCCTGTGGTCCCCCAAGCCAGGAGTGATTTCTGAGCACATAGCCAGAGTAACCTCTGAGCATCACAAAAGAACAACAACAATAAAAAGATATTCTTCCTTATACCTGTTTGCTAGCCTACACTATGGATTTTAAAATCAAAATATAACATGGACTCTTAAGTGAGTTTCAAGACGTCCAGTAACTTTTAAACTTTGTAGCCCCTATATGCTCAACTAGTAGAGAAAATTCCTGGACATACAGGCTGTGCACCTGATTTCACTGACTCCCTTCAGAGGACTCCTATGAACCACTATTATTACCATATGAGCTCCTCCATCCAGTACTACAGATCCTCAAATTTATGTACTGAAACCCCATAATTTTAATTCTGATTTACTCCTAGTAATATACAGAATATTAAGTAATATATTCTTCCTACCTTCTAAGGGTCAGACTTCTAGAAGGTTGGGAAACCTGATGACAGCTAGGAAGGGAAGGGAATTTATATTCATGGTGGAATGTTGAATGCCAGAAATAACTGTATTATGAACACCTCTGTAAATTATAGTGTCTAAAATAATTCATTTAGTTAAAATTTAAAAAAATAACACTGACACAAGTTTGTAAGCCAATTCTATCTATGCATATCTCAATATAAATTTCTGGTTTTTTTTTAGAAAACCTTAGATGTTAGATATTTAGGTTTGACCATATGTTTTAAAGGAATATAATCTTATGAATGAGTTCTTTAAATTAGATCTGGGGTTTCTATAACTGGTTCACTAATGTGGTTTTGAAAAAAGACACTAAGTATACTATTTACAGTGAGAAAGAGATAATCATCTTTGGCATTACTATAGTAGTATAAATATACAAACAATAACTTTTGGATATTTATAATAAAGTAAGTGTTGGAGTGATGTTTCTGAGTTCTCTCTTAGGACTTTGCTGTTAAATATATTGATAGGTTGTTGTTCCTAACTGTGGTAGACAAATTATGAAAAGAAAGGAATGAACCCAGGAAGTGAAATTTCTTGCACAAGTGACCTGAAAGATTCTGTCCCTGCCCTGAATTAAACTCATATCTCTTATATTTGTAGAAATGAGATTCTAAAATAAAACCCAGACTTATCCTATCAATGACTGAATTGCAAGGCAAATTGAAAACATAACCTCACAGGATTCCTGCTGTTAAAGTAAGCGCATTGACTGTGAAGAGATAAAATTCTGAAAATTGGGATGCGAACATAAATGCAGATATATTCCCAACCTGGAACTGTTTGGGACATTGACACTATGAATTCTGCCAAGTCCTTGCCTGAGTTAATAATGCTTTACTGAGGAAGTTAGATAAATTTTGTTTTGGTAGTCACTTCACAAATCACAGCTGTTTTTTATTAGGACCTTCTATATTTACCATTCTTTGCTCCTATAACTAGATTCAAGTTTCAGTAGTACCCTAAAGATAAGGTATAAATGTGACCTAATGAATGTATATTATATTTCTAACTGCCTGGATTTTCTAATTTAAGTACATAAAAATGTGAGCAATATATACAGAGAATTGATAATAAATGTGTAGGATAAGGCTAAAATAGACACATTTTATCTATTATGACTTGTAGATTAAGCCCAAACTAATTCTGGTTTTAGTGTTACAGTGTAAGACTTTGGAATTTAGTTTGTTATATTGTCTTTGAAACAGAGAGCAAAGAAGTCCTACATTAAATTATGCCATAATGCTATAAAACTCTGGTTCTGTAGAAAAATCTATCCAAATGCATTGAGGGATTGGGAAACTAGGGTGGATTAATAATGAAAGTCCCAATTATCCACTTCAAGACAGTGCACTGGCCCCACACCTATGAGAAATGCATGTCCAAGATCTTCAGCATTCTTGAAGAGGCACTATTATTGCTCTTCTCTTAAGTAAAGGTATAATGAAAACCCTAAACACTGCCCTGAGCTAAGGTTCTTCCTTTTCATGGGACTAATGGAATAACAGTGTAGAAGGAATCAATTGGTAGTATTTAATTGCAAAAGGTAAAGTGGACATGTTTATTGTATTGAACAAAGCAGTAATCAGAATAGTCTGACTTTTGAGGACCTATTACAGTGCCTACTGTCTATCATATCTACAGGAGAGAAAAGGCAATGCCAAGTTTGTAATAAGCTGCTCCTTAAGGATTGAAGATGCAAGTATGATATTCCTATCTTATATTTGTTAAGTATAATATGTAGTTGTTTACCAAGTTCAATTGTAAGGAAAGAGAAATTGAAGAGGGGTATTTGGATAAGCTAGGAACTCAGTTTGTATGGGGACAAGAAGTGAATTTTGAGTGTTTACTGCTTATTTACAGATTTTAGCTATTTTTCATGTAGGGCAATGAATTGTGCTTTCTTGCTAGCTGGCAATGTGACTAATTTTATATTTCTAGAAAACTCTAATTCTTTGCCTTATGTTTAGCTCTACAAATCATGGTTGATTACTCCTTCAAGGACATACTCCTTCAATTTCACCATTTTTCTCTTGCATCATAAAATTAATTAGGTAAAATGATACTCTCTGTTGTTCAATTTAGTGATTTGTCTGAATAGAAGATCATATCTGAAAATAACAAATAAATTTTCAAGTAACAGTTTTATTTTTTAAAATATCTATAGTTGAAAATAGATTGTAGGGGCTGACGAGATAGCACGGAGGTAAGGCTTTTGCCTTATATACAAAAGGCCAGTAGTTCAAATCCCGGCATCACATATAGTCCCCCGAGCCTGCCAGGAGCAATTTCTGAGCATAGAGCCAGGAGTAACCCCTAAGTGCTGCCAGGTGTGACACAAAAACCAAAAAAAAGAAAAAGAAAAGAAAAAGAAAATAGATTGCAGTGGTGTTTCTACTTTGATAGAGTTCTGAGTAAAGTTCCATACTAATAGGACCACTTATACAAATTTACTGAAATTTGTTTCTGTCCCTTAAACTTACAGATCATTCTGTGATTTTCTGATTATTAGATCACATGACCTAATTTACATATTTATTTTATTTATTAATAGCATTGGAGATTGAGTAACATTGCAGCTATAGTGTTAACATTAATGAATTTGATATACAATCATTACATTTTACAACCACCAAGGTTCCCAACACACTCCTCCACTCTCCTTATGTTATTTCTAAGCTACCTCTTTCTTTTTCACATTCAACCCCTCAGTTTGGTAATCTCAGTTTTGTTATAAAGTCAGTGGTGATCTATATTATCTGTGTCATTGTTTAATTTCTTTATGTACCATGATGTGTGTATATTTTTCATCAGCATTTTTCTCTGACTTTTAGTACGCATCAATGGTCATGTTTATTTTGAGTAATTTGCAGCCAACAGATTCAGGATATTAATAATTTTTATGAAAATATGAATTCCCTATAAGATAATAGAGTATATTTAGAGATGCCCAATGCATGTCAAGTTCACAAACTTGAAAGAAAGAATATAAAATAGGCACACGAGGCGATAAAAATTTCAAGACTTAATAAACACCTCTGAGAGAGGTATTTGGTGCTGGACTCAGAGAAAATGATATACTAATAAATGTGATAAAACATTGGAGCCAGTGCTATAGTCTACTAGGTAGGGCACTTTCCTCGCATGTGACCTACATAGGTTCAATCCCCTGGACCCTATGTTACCACTTGAGTCCTCCAGAAGTGATTGCTGAAAACAGAGCATAAATATTAAAGATTATCATTATACCAATTAATTAATAAGTTACAAATCTAAAAAAATAGCTGCAAACAATATTTCAATATTCCCTTAAAGTCATTTTCTCACCCTAGATTATAACTGTGGAATTTATCTGTGGGGTTTTAAGTTTACTAATGATGAATATTGACATAGAATATAATATTCACCATTTTTTAAATTTTATCTGGTTGACATTGCTACCCTGAGCTGTGTTTGGCTTTATATTTTATCTGATGTATTATTTACACATTAAGCAGTAACAAATAAAGTAATGAATTATTTTTACTTAACCCTCTACTAAAACAATTGTAATAGAAACTGCGTCTTCAAGACATTTGATAAAGCAGCTTTATTGACATTTCACCATAATTTGGCTACAGTTAAGAAAAACTCTGATATTTTGCATTTTATACAATTATGACTATTTTGAGGACATAAAATATATTTCAATACAAATAAACAGAAGATCTGAGATGTGGAATGATTATTTTCATCATTTCATTTTTTCTTTATTCTTTTATTACTACTTTTTGATCATAAAAATAATGTATTACTATATTTATACATAATTCCTTATTTATATTGGGCTAGCAATTTACTATAGAAGTTAAGTTGCATGCCCAGCATGTGTTTGACCCTAGTTCATTCGCTGGTTCCATATGGTTCCTCATGTATCACTGATTAATAACATTTGGAGACTGTTGATCACTACAGTGGCTTATTAATTTCTAACAATGCGTGTCAGAGAAGTACCACACTGTTGGACCCTACCATTAATCCATAGGCCTAGTTGGCTAAGAGCCTATGATTCCTCAGACTTACTAAGCACCACTTTGGAGATATCTCAAAAATTTTATTTCTTTTACTACATTAATTTTATACTTTGTATCACCTATTTTACTACTAAGTATGCATTTTATGAGTGTATAATAAATAGTAATGTCTATGTTATATGTTTTTATTTTCCATTTTATATATTGGTAGCAATCTAGCTATATAATATGTATATTTTATATGTATAGCTTTTTATTTTTTATATGTTTATCTTTTTTAGAATAATGAGATCTGGAGGCTTTTTAAGTTGAATTAAAGACATTTTTTTGTAAATCTTTATTTTATTCACTGGGACAAATGTATAACTAGCATATATTAGCTATTAATTACAGTTACAACATATTTGTGTGTTTGTGGCTCCATGGAACTATCTTAGTGACTTTAAATGATATATTTCCTAGCTATTGGTTATTTTTGTGCCTGGAGAAATTAATCCTCATATTGGCCTTGAGTTTCATAGTTATATTGAACACAGCATTAGTATAAAGATGTAGGTATATGCATGACAATGTGTTTAACCTAAGTATCATTTCCAATTATTTAATGATTCCAGATAACCCCTAAAAAGTTTATTCTGAAATCAGCCTTAACTTCAAATTCTCTGTCTGAATTCATACAGATGTTACATTTATATTTTATTGTTATTATTTTTGCATTCTCATAACCTCTTTTATTTTATTCTTTCCATGTCCTAGAAGTGTTCTGCAAACAAGTTTTTATGGAACCGTTATTTTGTCCAATCATTGAAGCATAATTGTGTATGAATATGGTCAATATACTGCATAGGACAATGGTTATCTTGGCAAATCTAAATTATAACCTAAAAATGGGACCCTAGATTACTAGCATTAAGGAAATATCCCAAAATATGTATTTTTGTCAATATCTTCTATCATGATTTACTGCACCATTCAGCCATCACACTGGTGATTTCAACGTTCACAAGTGCAAAACAGCCTGTTTTACCTTGGATTAGACAGAATCTTAGGCTTCTGACATACAAACATGTAGATCCTTGAAAGATTTTATGCTTTATTCTCTGAGTGATGAAACTACACATTCATATATGTAGTAATTGCTTATGACAGTTCTCCTTTTGCACACTTTTGTACAATTTTCCCACATTTTTAACTGTAGCATGCTGCTCTTAGAGTTATAAATTTTTGTCCCACATCACCTAAGATATTATTGTTTACTTTTTGATGATAATTACCTCTTGCCCTTCAGAACTGTGACATTTTGACAAATGCCAACAACAAACTGGAATTTTCCTTCGAACGGCCAAGTCTAAGTTCAAAACATTTTTTCCCAATGTTCGTTCCCAATTCCAACTGCAGATATTTCTGATATTATTTTAATTACAAGGTTCTATTCGAACTCTCTGGACCACATCTGTAAATTATTTAATGTTTGAATCTGTTCACTCAGTCAGTTTTCTCCTGGTGACTTTGTGATTGAAATTCAACAAAATTTCTATTTGAGAAATGTGATTTTTTGGTCAAAATACAAAGATGACCGGTTTAGCTTTAGAGGTACGTGTTTTTTGATAACAACTATAAAAATAGTAATATAATTATCACAATTTGTAAATACAGATATTTTCCCCAAATTAAATAATTACCAGCAATTTAATAAAATATGTATTGAATTCGTATTACATTTCCATAATATTTTGCTAATACTTTTGATAAACAAGGTACTAGATTCTTGATTTGAAGAAACAAATAGGCTGATATTATAGATATTGCAATGTGTGAATTAATTCAAATGTCTACATGGAAAAAATGAATGCATATTATGAGTATTTTTATTTCTAGGCATGCATTAGCTGTGAAATTTTACTACAATTCACTATCTCAATGAATATAAACTATTTTATTTTTTTGGTTTTTGGGCCATACTCAGTGATGCTCAGGGTTTACTCCTGGTTATGTGCTCAGAAATCTTTCCTGGCTTGGGGGAACATATGGGACATGGGGAATCAAATTGCAGTCCATCCTAGCTAGGGTGGGCAAGGCAGAAGCCTTATCGCTTGCTTCCCCACTCCAGCCCCTAAGGCAAGAAATAATAAGCTCATGTTTCTTCTTCTAAAATCTAGACACTATATCTAGTATATTTTTAGTTCTTAATATATATTCTTTCTAACTCTATAAACAACTGTTCTAGCAAGTTAATTTTGAAAATAATCAAGTAAATCATCATTTTTCTTGAATGGTAGGTATATAGAAAAATCACACATCAATTAAATTTTATTTTATAATACTTATGGTAAAATTATAATAAAATTATTTTTGACTTTTGTATACAAAGTTACTAAAGCTTTACCATTACCAATCATGCCAAACAATCTATGCCATTCCAGTTATCTTAATGTTAGAGAACTTCTGTTTTTTCATATCCCCACTAATTTCTAAGCCTGGCTCTTTCTATTTTGAGTAATAAAGTGGTTAATATACTAAGAGAGATGTGTTAAAATATATTCAACCTAACTTGAGTTGTCTAACTGAAGAACACATGCCAACAACTATCTCCTGTGTACTCAAAATTTAAACTATGGTCTGTCCGTAACAAAATATTCTTCAAAATAAATGTATTTCTATACTAAAGCCATGTTGCTATTTATAGATTATCAATTTATCTTACTATTGCGACAGAACATTTTTTCTTTCATTTTAAGAAAAGTAATCCACCAAATAAAAATAAAAGGAGTGAATGTTTTGAAAATATGTTCTTTGACAGTTCTATTTTATTTTTATAATAAAGCTCAACTTATTTCATATAAATTTATTCTAGCATCCTAAATATGATTTTATTATATGTTATTATTTATTAAAGTTGTGCTGAGAACTTGGGGGCCTTCCTGGGATGGGGATGGGCAAAATTTCAATCCTGCTGAAGTTCCAGTGTTCACATACACAACCTACATCTTAGGGTATATATATATATATATATATATATATATATATATATATATATATATATATATGAAAAGCTCAGCTTCCTAACTAATCTCAAAGAGAAGCTAAGCTGCTGAATTATCCCAGTAAATATCACCTGGAGCAGCACACTTCAAATCTCACAATACTGATAACACAGAAGCACAGCACATTTTATGAGAAAATTATATAGAAATCTACTAAGCTCAATGAATAAAAAAAATCACAAAAGACTAAATAAAGTGACAACAAAGAGCTCAGTAAATCTTCAATTACTTTAATAATGCCATTGTGATATATAAGCATCATCACACATTTTTATTAAACTATTTTGATACTTCCATTTGTCATTTTATTGTATCAAGTAATATAAAGTAAAATATGTTGTACTAGCTAAAGGAGTGAGTTGGGAGAAAAGGAGAAACCGGGGACATTGGTGGAGGCAGGGTCACACTGGGAACTGGTGTTGAAACATCTGTACATTGAACATTTTTATAAACATGATATTAAATAAAGTTTCAAACTTAAATTAGTTTTAAGGGCATTTAAAATGCATAGATCTTAGATGTGTTTTATCCTAAAAATAAATATTACACAGTAATTTGAAGATCCAGTGAAATAGCCACAATATTACTTTTTATGATTTCTATTAATGATGTAATCATTTTTATTTTTATAATATATCCATAAAAAGTAACAATAACTAGATTTAAAATTATGGTACTTTAAGAAAAGTGAACAAAGTAAAAGGTTAGAGGGAAAGAAATTCTGAAATAAGTACATTTATCATCTATCTATAATCTACTACCTACCTACTTGTTACCTATCTCTATCATCTATGTCTCTCTCATCTCTATCTATCTATCTATCTATCTATCTATCTATCTATCTATCTATCTATCTATCTATCTATCTATCTATCTATCTATCTATCTATCTATCTAACTATCTATCTATCTATCTATCTAATCTATCTATCTATCCCTGTGCTACTTCTAATGATCATAATTCTTGGGCCTGTAGACATGCCAGAGTTGCAGCCATCTCAGGCACCATCTTTATGCTAAATTCCTGACACCACTCTTTCAGGCCCAGTTCACCTGAATCTCAAAAAAATCTTTTTAAGATTTATTTATTTATTTTTGTTTTTTGGGGGGCCACACCCGGTGACACTTGGGGTTAATCCTGTCTATGAGCACAGAAATCGCTCCTGGCTTGAGGACTATATGGGATGCAGGGGATGGAACCGATGTCCTTCCTGGGTCAGCCGTGTGCAAGGCAAATGCCCCGCCGCTGCACTATCACTCCAGCCCCATATTTACTTATTTTTCTCTGATTCTCCAACATATATTAAGCAGGAATAAAAAAGAAGTACAACATCAAGTATATGCTACCATTTTGATTATAGAAGGAGAATTAAAAAAAATAAGACTATATTTATACATGTTCATATTTGTATAGCAAATATATATTTAAATATGTATCTTTATAGTAAGATGATTCTTTAAGTTTAATATATATCTTCAACAAAATTAGAAATCAAAATAATATAGTATTCTTAGGTTTACTTTTTGTTTGTTTGTTTTTGGGTCACACCCAGTGGCATTTAAGGGTTACTCCTAGCTCTGAATTCAGAAATCGTTCCTGGCAGGGGTAGGGAACCATATAAAATGCCGGATATCGAACTTGGGTTTGCCACTGGTTGGCTGTGTGCAAGTCAGATGCCCTACCCGCTGTGCTATCTCTCTGGCCCCTGCTTAAGTTTACTTTTATTTGTTCTTATGAAAGTCGGTCTAAAAGGTGTTTAAATAAAAAAAAATTAAAAAAAAAAAAGAATCAAGGTAGTTTACCTGAGTCAGGGTCTGGAAAGTGAGTACAGCAGGTAGATAATTTGTATACCTTGCATTTGTATTATTTGTATAAACTTGGCTGACCCAAGTTTAATCCCTGACACATCATATGGTTCCCTGAGCACAGTGAGTAGTGAATCCTGAGCAGGAGTAAAACCTGAGTACAGTTGGGTACAACAACAACAAAAAGTGTATAGGTACATACTACTTTTAATTATTAAGCTTAGTTGCTGTTTCTTCTTTCTCAGCATCAAAATTAAAAATTTAAGAAATAAAATTAAAATAGGAAAATATAATAGTATACAGAAAATTAAAAATATATTTTATTTATAAAAATGCAGTTATTTAGACACTAAATTGTGGGTCTATGTAAAATTTCAATAATATAATTATACCAACAGTTTTAGCTTTACTTGAATTTTTGTTGGACTCTGAAATAAATAATTGACCCTTTTATTGCATAAGGAATATATTATTAAAAGTATATTACCCTGTAAATATATACAGATTTCTCAAAAGTGACCAAGTCACAAAGGATATTTTGTTGTCTCAAAAATTTAATATGACTATTAATATTTAATAACACAATTCCATTAATTAACACTTCATTGTGGAAGGAAACAATTGATAGTTTCTCTTCTAAAGTATGCCACAATTCAGAATAGCTTCTATAGATCTAGAAAATAAATCTAAATATAAATATAAAGTAACATATGCATATATGTATTTGAATATTCTAAGGAAAATATAAAACATATTGAACTTAATTTTTAGGTGATTGATATAAGTAAGAAATTGTTGTAATATGACAAGAAAAACTGTGAGGACATTTCAGTGAGAGAAGACAAATTTGGAAAGGATTAATTTAAGTGCATACACAACATTGACAAAATACATTTTAAATACATGATTAGCCTAGAGTTAGATCATAAAAACTGATTTTGTCACTCCATTAATCTAAGAATTTTGTGTTTTAGAGTGATGTTAAACAGATAATATTTAAGTCCTCAGATACCATTAAATTCTGTTTGTGTCTTTTCAGAACACCCATGTAGGGACTCATTCATTTTTTTTTCACTTTGCCTTCCAAAACTTGTGATAGATGCTTGAAAAAATATCTATCATAAAGAAATAAAAATTTATGTATTACTTTAACACTTTCCAAAAAAGCTATACATAACTACCAAAGATAAAAAATATTTTAACAAAAAAGTACTATCTCTATTTATGTAAAAATATGCTATTAACTTTGGAAAAGTTAGAAAATTTAACATTAATTGATATTAATAAATATTTGTCATTTCCTTGGTTCTTTGTTCTTTAGTAGTGGTTAGTTTTATTAATGCAATTTTCTTCTCTTGTTAAGCAGATTCTCAAGTACTTGATTTATTAAGACATGATTTTAAGTGTGATTTAAAATTTCTTTTCCTCTTTCTACATTCATTCTTTACATATAGGCATGTTATTAATTCTTCAATCTGATATTTTAACCTGATATTTTATTGTACAAATTTGAACCTGATTGTTTATTGTACACATTTACTTTTTCAAATTTTTTTCTCCATAGAGCATTTAAGATTTTCTGTGTGTATTATCATGTCAATGAAAACAGTGATAGTTTGATTTTATATTTTCTTTTGTTTGAATCTGTATACCTTAAATAAATTTTTGATTAATTTAATATATATTTATATATTAGTTATAGATGTATTAGTGGGATTATCTAGTTTAATTAAGTTTGATGTTCAAAAGTTTATTTTTAATATGAATCATTAATAAAATCATCCAGAGAACACTTGAAAAATTTTTGATAGATCATAAAGTAGATACTGAAGATAGATCCTCTGATCTTAAAGAATGATGGTTGGCATTAATCTCAAACAAGCTAAAAAAGGGGTACACTTGAAGAAATATATAAACTTATCATGTTTACACTAGAACAGCTTTAGATAACATTATTTCCCCCTTAGAGCACTAGTGTGAGTAAAGTAGGTAAAGCTTTTTGCTTTGCAAGCAATCTTCGCTGGTTGGATATGGAATCTAAATGATCCTCTGAAACCACCATAGATGATAAGAAACATAAAACCATGAGTTAGCCCTGAGCATTGTCAGGTGTGACTCACCCCTCTCTCAGAAGTTATTATACTCTCAAGCTCAATTAAATCTGTCTTCTCAATTTTCTGAGGCTGGAGAGATAGTGGGTAAGGCACTTGCCATGTACATAGCCAAACTAGATTCAACCCCCAGAACCTCATCAGGAATGAACCATGTGCATTGGACCAGGAACAAATCCTCAGTACTGCTGGATCTGGGCCAAACACTCAACAAGCACATTTAAAAAAAATTTTAGATTTCCAAAAATATAAATTAAGTAATGCTTTTATGTATTAGATTCAATTTTATAATTATATATTAAATAGAGAGGCTACATTCAATAAAGAAATATAAGCATTTAAAATTACCCCTAAAATATTTTATTCAGAACACTGTATAGATAGTAGTAGTCAAACATAGAAAGAAAGCAACAACATAGGAAGATAAAGCATCTTTTCTTTTCTTTTTTTGTTTTTTTTTTGTTTTTGTTTTTGTTTTTTAGGCCACACCCATTAGATGCTCAGGGGTTACTCCTGGCTATGCGCTCTGAAATTGCCCCTGGCTTGGGGGGACCATATGGGACTCCGGGGGATCGAACCGTGGTCCTTTCCTTGGCTAGCGCTTACAAGGCAGACACCTTACCTCTAGCGCCACCTCGCCGGCCCCCTTTTCTTTTTTTTAAAGTATCTTTTCTATTCCCCCGTTTAATGATTTTTTACACTAACATAATTGTTAGCATTTTTACACAAATAAATGAATGCTATGATTCCTGTAACTATTCCATCTTTTTCATTCAGTAGTATTTTATCAATATGATAGTTAATAAGTAGAAATTTTGCTTATTTATACTCCATTTTTATCTCTTTTAATAAATATAACATTAAACAAGTTAAACTATTTGGAAAAATTGTATCTATAATAATAGGATATTTATAAATTCATTCTTTAAAATGTAATAGAATTTAAGTAAATATATTGCAGGATAAAAACAATTATGTGTACAGATGTACACACATACATACATAACACATATACACGAAAACTTGCTGAAATACACTATCCCTGCTGTAACAATGTTTATTTGTCAAACTACTGTTAATATTATGAACCATACACTATTATTTTGGTATTTCAAATAAGATAACTAGATTGAAAATAAATCAAACATATATTATGCACTTAAATAACTTTCACAAATTATTTTCAACATACTTCAACGCATTTAAATTATACTATTATCAATAAATGATTAAATGTTCAAATCAGAAGATTGCTAGGAGATTGTGTACTACTGTATATATATGTGGTATTTATGTGCTGTCATAGTGGAGAAATAGAATAAAAATTAACACTAAAAAGAGAATGTAATTATGGTAGAACAACATAATAAATATTATTGCAGTAATTATTATAAATATAAAATTTATTAAGATACTAATCTTTGGTATTATTATTAAAATAAATTATATACATATAATAAAAGCAATTATTATTTTAATTATCGAATACAGTGTTCTCTAAAATGGGCAATAATACCACTTTGGCTTCACTGGAAATTTTTTAGAAAGGTGATAATAGATTTGGGGAGGTATTTTCACTTGTTAGCTTAAAGAAGTTAGAACTTAATGGGCAAGTCTTTGTGTTATTTTTATTTGTTTGTTTTTATTTGTTTATCAAGAGAGAACTAGTCCAAATAAATTTTATAAATAAAATAAACCCTTTAGAATAGTTAATAGATATCTGCTATAATAGATAATTGACCTAAGGACAAAATTAAAATATTGTTTTCTAACAATGTAAGTTATAAATATTTTGCTGATATCAATGTAAAGAAAACTATCAATTGGGTGTAAACTATAAATGTATATAATTACAATGTACAATTAAATATTACTCTTTAAGAAAAAACTGGCCAAATATAACCCTGAAATTTGTGGAGGAAGAGCAATGAATTTATATATTAAGGGTCTGGGAAAATCTAAAACATTTTGCTTTGGAGTGGAAACATCAATGTTCTCAAGGGTTATTCCTGGCTCTGTGCTCAGAGATTCATCTAAGTGGGGCTTGAAAAAATAAATGATATTATAAATTTTAACTGAGTCTGTGATATGCAAAGAAAATGCCTAAATCTTTATATTGTCTTTCTAGGCCTATAGACAAAAAAAAAGTGAAGAAACAATATTTTTACGAAATTGATAGACTATTGGAATATTTTAAATTGAAGTACCAATGAGCATTTGGATTGGTGTCTTATATATTTTGGAATATACTATTCTACCTATTCAAAATATGTATCACCAAACATACTCAACACCCAGGTATCAATATATTCTATTATAGCCCATCAGACTCTCATTTATTTATTTATTTATTTATTTATTTATTTATTTATTTATTTATTTATTTAATTTTCTGCCACACCAGGCAGTGCTCTGAGGTTGCTCCTAGGTACTTCAGGCTCTGCACTCAGAAATCGCTTCTGGAGGCCTGGGGGACCATATGGAATGCGGGGGGAATTAAATCTGGGTGCTTCCCGGGTTGGTCAACGCAAGGAAAATATCCTACAGCTGTGCTATTGCTCTGGCCCCAGACTCTCCTTCTAATGTTTACCATCTCTCCATTTGGTTCCTTCTGTTCAGATGAGGACAGATTTCAAGGATTTATTTTTCTGACTGACTGCCTGCTTCATTGCTTTGTTTCTTTATAGACTATGTAAGAGTGAATAATCCAGTATTTTTCCTTCTAATTTATTAATTTTACCATAACTCTCCTAACTCTCTACCCATATAATTTCAAAAAGCAAGATTGAATCTTTTCCTGTGACTATGTATAAAAACATCATAACTCCATGTATATACTGTATAGTATATTTTAATCCAAATGTCATTGAATACTTATGCTATTTTATCTTTGGCTAATATGTTATTTTGTTTTGAACATTGATATGAATACATATATTTCCTTTCAACTTGTATTATTTTTTTACTAATGTCTAATTAATTTACAATAATTGAATATACACTTTCAAATTGGTGGAGTTTTTTTTTGTGTGTGTGCTAGCCTTATAGCATTATCTAGGAGTCATGTTGCTCATTCATATGGTTGATCTATTGATCTATTTTTAATATTTCAAGAATTGGACAATTTTATTGCCAACAACATTGCATGAACTCCTTTTATTTTTCTCATAAAATTGTTTTCACTTGCAGGGTCTAATGATTCTGATATAGATCATTCTCACAGGAGTAATGTAATATCTTATGTTCATTTTTATTTTTATTTACATAATAAATATTATAAAACATTTATTTTTTGTTTTGTTTTGGTTTTGGTCACACCCAGCAGCGCGCTGGATTATGGGTTATTCCTGGCTCTGCGCTCAGAAATTGCTCCTGGCAGGCATAAGAGACCATATGGTTTGTAGGATTCAAACCACCATCCATCTTGAATTGCCTGCATGCAAGTCAAACGCCCTAACACTGTGCTTTTTTTACAGCCCCAATTATTGTAAAACATTTTAAAGTTTATGTTGGTCTTCTTTCATTTTCTTTGGAGAAGTACCCATTCAACTCTTCTCATTTTTTGATGATGCTATTTGTTTCTGAATTTTGTGCATTTGTATTTACTTATCTCACATATCAGCCTTCTGTAAGATATATGCTCTGCAATTAATTACCTTTTAACATTAGGATGCTAATTTTTTTTTTTGGTTTCTAATTATTTTGAAGTTACTCATTGTGATTTGTTAAAAGAATGTCTTGGCATCTAATATCACAATCAAAATGCAACACAATCGTCAGCGCCTCTTCATAAATGACAGATGCTTCCTCCATCTCTCTATCTTAGCTCTTTAAAAAATTCATTAAAAATTTATTAAAATTTAGGTCAAATGCTTGAAGTAATGTTGATTATTCAAAGTCTACTTTATCTGAATTTCAGTAACATCCATAATACGTATTTCTAAAGCTTCAGTTAAAGAAAATATAGTTAATGAACTATATGGCAAGAAATACAGATGTTAAAGAGTTATGACATGAACAATGAACTGATATACTATGCTCCAAACTATTATTGTGATGTTAAATGACTGGTTAATGTGCTGCCTCTAAACTAAACATTCATTTTCTGAAATCACCTGAATCTGTTACTACTGTAACACATTTTTATCAGCTTTAATAGTCAGGTTAAGAATTCTTATGATAATGGAATTTCTTGTGAAGTAGCTTCATGAGATTCTTCGAGATTCCTAGATATTTGACTTTGATGTTATCCCAATATTTTTTAGCACAAGTAAATAAAATTGTACTATGACACACATTTTAAAACATTTCAAGGTCCAGAGAGATAACACAGCATTTAAGGAACTTGCCTTGCATGTGGCAACTATCTGGCTATGTCCCCTGCAACAACTGAACCAGGGATAGTCCTGAGCACTGTTAGGTGTAACGTAGTCCCTTCTCCCATACATTGCACAAGTAAGGCAACAGTAATTCTAAAAGTCAAATGCAAACAAAAATTAAAATAAATTTACATTTATACATACTCTAGAGCAGGGGTCTCAGACTCGCAGCCCACGGGCCCTTTGCGGCCCTCCTTACAACATTTTGTGGCCCGCCATCGGCCTTCAAGTATCGCAGTATTCGCGATTGTTAATAATGACTTTTGAGGACTTCTTTTGTGAGTGTGAAATCCCTTATGTGGCCCTGCCTCACCCCGAATTTGCTCCTGCGGCCCACAGGCAAATTGAGTTTGAGACCCCTGCCCTAGAGTAAATACTTGTTTTTTGGGTTTTGGGCCACACCTGGTGACGCTTAGCGGTTACTCCTGGCTATGCACTCAGAAATTGCTACTGGCTTCGGGGACCATATGGGACGCCAGGGATTGAACACGCAGTCTGTTCTGGGTCAGCCATATGCAAGGCATACACCCTATTCTGCACTATTGCTCTGGCTTTTTTTGTTTGTTTGTTTGTTTGTTTTTTTCTTTTTTTTTTTTTGGTTTTCTTATTTTTGATCATGGTCTATTTTTTATTTCATCATCAACAATATATAAAGAATATTGTGTAAAGTTCTAACAAAATTTTTGGATGTTTTAATTCTTTTTAATTTTTGTTTGTGTTTTGTGTTTTTTTTTTGGGGGGGGGGTCACACCTGGCAGCGCTCAGATGTCACTCCTGGCTCCACACTCAGAAATCGCTCCTAGCAGGCATGGGGGACCATATGGGATGCTGGGATTGAACCGATGACCTTCTGCATGAAAGGCAAATGCCTTACCTCCATGCTGCCTCTCCGGCCCCCGGATGTTTTAAATTTAAATAAATTAAATTATTTAACGCCACCTAATACTTTTCAGCCAATATTTAATTGAGCCCTACATTTTTATTTTTAGTAAGAGAAAATATATGTGTTTCAATGCAGAACTTCACATATAAGTAACACTAACTATAATTAAAATGGATATAACTATTCTGGCAATTTAGTTACGGAAAAATAATAGGAAATATATACTAAGTAGTTAATATTGGTGACTTAAACACTAATGGGGAGAACATGTAATATAAGAAGGAAATATAATTTACAACCAAAAATGCGGAAGAAAAGTGAATTTAGGATAAGTTTTTTCAGACTGAAGTTTATCTGTGAAAATTTCTCAGCCAACTCAGTGAATTCATTGAAAAATGGCAAATCAGCATTTAATCCATCTATTTCAAACTGGAGGAGAAATGACATAAAATCCAGTATCTTTGTCTTGTTCTGTTGGTGGGAATCTTACAGGTATGTTCTTGTCACAAATGCTCAAATGCTGGCACATGAAGCCATGAAATAACTAAGTGGATCATGTTGCAAGATCTTTCTTGACATATAAGGCTTTATACAGAAGTAGTGGTTGAAAACAAAAATAGCATTTCTCTCACTGATATTTAGAAATTTTGATCATTTAATATGATAATTTATGTTTATTGCTTCAAATTGTGAATTATGATACTTTTAACATCATTTTTCTAGCCACTCAGCTTTCTTTTAAACTGTCCTTTATTTAAAACTCTGACCAAATAAATACATAGTAGCTGTTTCTGAGCAGTATCACTAGCATTAAGTCCCCTGGCAACATGATTAATGCTTTTCATACAAAAAATGATTCAGTGGTCTTTAACAATCAAAATGGAGTAGGTGCTACATTTACTGTGATTGTTTCCATGGTTTTTGAACTTAAGGAAACAAAGGTAAACCTGCCAGCTGAAAAACAAGAAAATAAAAATCTATTAGATGTGCTTTCTCTGTCACCTTTGCCTTGAATACATAAGCATTTTACTCACTTTCTTAGAGTGGTTTCTCCAAAAGAAGAATTTAAGACAAGACAATCTCTCATATATTAAAAAGGGTTTCCAGAATATAAACAAAATAAAGATGTAAAGAAATGGGACAGGAAAGAAAAAATAATAATAAATAAAAGGAACCAAGAATATAGGCGACATCCAGTAAAGTTCAACATGCTTATTTTTAGTTCAGTCCCAGAAAGAACCAAGAAGCACACCCTCTACAGCCTGTTGAAAGATTAGCAACTGGGCACTTAGAACCAGTACTGAAGGTGCTTAATCTCCCCGGAAATCAGTTGATATATGCTGGTTGATGAACAGGGTATTGTAGCTTAAGAGTAGCAATCTCTTACTGAGATTCAGAGATTTTTTTTGAGTAAATTATAAGTATGAACATAAGTCATGTGAGCACGTAAATTCTAGAAATTCAAAGGGTAAGTCACTAGTGTCTTATGTATGTTCTTATTTGGATAAAAATGTGGAACTGCTGACTTTATTTCCATTCTAATCACTGTGTTGAAGTGAACTTCTTTAACTTTTTCTAATTGTATTCTTTTTCTTTAAAAAGGGTTTGTTGTTGTTGTTTGTTGTTGTTTTGAGGTCACACATGGGAGCGCTCGGGTTACTCCTGGTTCTAAGCTCAGAAATCGCTCCTGGCAGGCTTGGGAACCATATAAGAATGCTGAGATTCGAATCACCATCCTTCTGCATGCAAGGCAAATGCCTTACCTCGATGTTATCTCTCTGGCCCGAACAAAGGCTTTTTTTAAGGTTGGAGGTGTTCTTGTTTGCACTACTCACAGCAGTGGTAAGAGTTCAATGCTGGGGCCGGGCGGTGGCGCTAAAGGTAAGGTGCCTGCCTTGCCTGCGCTAGCCTTGGATGGACCGTGGTTCGATCCCCGTGTCCCATATGGTCCCCCAAGCCAGGAGAAACTTCTGAGCACAAAGCCAGGAGTAACCCCTGAGCGTTACCGGGTGTGGCCCAATTGAGCACTATGAGAACCATATAGAGTGCCAGGCAGCTGAATTCTAGTTTATGTAATAACATCCAAGACAAATTCCTTACTTGAAGTTTTAGTGCTACACACCCAAATTTTTTGTTTAGTTTTGTGTTTTGTTTTTTTTGGGGGCCACACCCGGTGACTTTCAGGGGTTACTCCTAGCTATGTGCTCAGAAACCCTCCTGGCTTAGGGGACCATATAGGAATCTCCAGAGATCAAACCTCAATCTGTCCTAGGCTAGTGTGTGTAAGGCAAAAAAGCCCTACTGTTTGTACAATCGCTCCGGCCTCCCAAGTTTATTTTTTTTATCTTTTTTTGTCATATAATTTCTTTCTTTCTTTGTCTTTTTTTCTTTATTTAAACACCTTGTTTACATATATTATTGTGATTAGGTTTTAGTCATGTAAAGAACACCCCCCCTTCACCAGCGCAACATTCCCACCGCCAGTGTCCCAAATCTCCCTCCATCCCCCCTCCACCCCTGTACTCTACACAGGCTTTCCAGTTCCCTCATTCATTCACAAGATTATGGTAGTTCTCTGTGTAGTTATTTCTATAACTGCACTCACCACTCTTTGTGTTGAGCTTCATGAAGTGAGCTGGAAGTTCCAGCCCTCCTTTCATTGTCTCTGAGGATTGTTGCAAAAAAGACTTTTATTTTTCTTAAAACCCATAGATGAGTGAGACTATTCTGCGTCTCTCTCTCTCCCTCTGATTTATTTCACTCAGCATGATAGATTCTATGTACATCCATGTATAGGAAAATTTTATGACTTCATCTCTCCTGACGGCTGCATAATATTCCATTGTGTATATGTACCACAGTTTCTTTAGCCATTCAATTGTTGAAGGGCATCTTGGTTGTTTCCAGAGCCTGGCTATTGTGAATAGTGCTGCAATAAATATAGGCGTGAGGAAGGGGTTTTTGTATTGTATTCTTGTGTTCTTAGGGTATATCCCTAGGAGTGGAATATCTGGGTCGAATAGGAGCTCAATTTCCAGATTTTGGACGACTCTCTATATCGCTTTCCATAGAGGTTGAACTAGACAGCATTCCCACCAGCAGTGGATAAGAGTTCCTTTCTCTCCACATCCCTGCCAGCACTGATTGTTCTCATTCTTTGTGATGTGTGCCAATCTCTTTAGTGTGAGGTGGTATCTCATCATCTCCCTGATTGTTAGTGACCAGGAGTTTTTTTTCATGTGCCTTTTGGCCATTTGTATTTCTTCTTTGTCAAAGTGTCTGTTCATTTCTTCTTCCCATTTTTTGATGGGATTAGATGTTTTTTTCTTGTAAAGTTCTGTCAGTGCCCTGTATATTTTGGATATTAGCCCCTTATCTGATGGGTGTTGGGTGAATAGATTCTTCCACTCAGTGGGTGACTCTTGTATCCTGGGCACTATTTCTTTTCCTTTCTACTTGAAAATATATCGAGATTTGTTATTTAGATATTTAAATATAATTTTCTCAAAATTTATTTTGTTCTCAAAATGCTATGTGCCTGTAAGAAAAACTGTAAGGTTATGGCTAGATTCAAATTGCAAAAATATCGTGGTTAAGTCATTGATCCCATGAACAATTTCTTCAGAAGCAAGTCATCAGGAATGTAGTGGATTTGGAAAGATCCTCCAAGTAGTCTAGCAGTTTCTTGCATTCTCATAAGATTTAGTCCAGATCTTCAGAATTTTTAATCAATAGAAATATTAATAAAGTGCTGTTCTTGTGTAAAAAGGGACTAAGATGGAGTGAAGGAAGAGTGACAGAAAGTCCTGGCATAGATTCAAAATGTGAGTCAAAGTTAGTTTTGAAGGAGTGACCACACTACTCTGATTTTATTGGAAGTACAGTTCTCCATAAGAACAATGTCCAGCCATGATCATTATTCAGAAACCCTAAAACTTAGTGAAATTTGCCTATTATAACATTGTCTTAACTTAATCTGCCATTCTGCTTTTTATTTTCACTTTACTCATTTAAATGGAAAAGTTATTCCAATAATATCTCAATATTTTACTTATGAGGCTGATAACTTGTTTTCTACAGGTAAATAGGAATTAATATCATGAGTCTCAGCTACAATTGATTCATATTATTTATCTGATACTAAGTGGAATTTTGGGGATTGATGATATTTAAATTTTAGAGTTTGTTGATGCTAGAATGTGCTTTGCTATTGGGAAATTTTGTGATAGGTAAACATACTTAGGAAACAGAAATATATAAAAAAGTTTTGGAGAGCATAGAATAGATTACTATGTTTTAAATGGTTTCTACCCCCAATACTAATTTAAGTATTGACACCTAATTATTAAGTTAGAAGAAGTACTAATGATTAAGGGTGAATTTATCAAATCTAATTGATATCTGTGATTTCTAGAGCAGAAGGGACTCCATTTTGTCAAATCAATTGTTATGTTTTCTTTCAATCCTAACAAAGCTAAGTTTCCAATTCAAGGGCTAAGTTTCGTTCCCAAGAATAATAACACAGAATCCAAGGCTTTATAAATCACAATATACTACCCTAGATATCTAGCCATGACGGACATGATGAAACATTCTAGAAATAGCCTAGACAATAACCAATCAACCTAAAGATCAAGACTTCCTGCTTCCTTCCCTATATAACATGGCTTGTGACCCTTGGTTGGTCACATCCTTCTAGTTGGCCCTTACTAGCCAGTTTGTGTCTTGGTGGTTGATGGAATAAAGCTTTGTTTTACTTTATTTCAATTGTGTGGTCTCATCCTTCTATTTCTGACCCTAAAAATAATTTCTTTTAAAAAAATAAAAAAGGAATGAGAATGCTAAAAAGGAAAATATCTTGTGATCCCAGAAGAGATTGAATTGTGGTAGCTAGAAATTAACGAACACCAAAGACAGCTAACAAATCCCCCCAAATTAGAAAGAGGAAAGGAAGGAATCATCTTGTTCATGATCAGATTAGATGTGACCCTTCACAAATTTGATTTTAATTCTTTGTTTACATAATTGAAATAAACTAAATTTGTAATTTTAGTTCACAGCACTTCCTTATAGCAGCTTATAAATATATGCAAGTGACTAATATAAAGTATATTAAAAATAAAATGTGCTGAGCATATTAAAGAATGATTGCATTGAGTGATAAAATATTTCTGAAAGATAAAAATATATTTTAGTTTATTTAAAGAAAATGCATTACATATTTGATTGTACAGAAAATTCTGAGTTCTCTGATTGGTTGCTTTCCAGGAGATTGATGGCTACTTCCTGCGGTCTTTTTCCAGCTACCTGCACTTTGCAGTGTTCACCATTTTTGTGTTCATGCAGATCTTGGAAGAGACAAGTCAGTAGGCAAGAGGCTTCATAAGAGAAAGAAATAGTGTCATTAAAGAAGGTAGTTATGGGGCCCAGAGGCCCTACTTTTGGGATCCAGCTACCTTCTTCATGTTCTTTCTCTGCCTCTTTATGCTATTCTATCCTACATGCTGTTCTTTCATTCTCCATGTTCTGTTCTATTTTCCCTCTGCTTCTACCAGAACTATTTTTATTACTCAGAATTTATCATAAATCATGAGAATTAATATCCTTTCTAGTAAATATGCTATATATTATTATGTAATTGTGACTATTAAAAATAAATATTTGTGGTCCATTTTTGAAAAAACTTAGATTATGTTACTATCACTCTTTTTGACTAATATATATTGACTATGACTAAAGATTCAAAGGTAGTTGCCAAAATTAATTTTGAGGAGAAAAGTCAATTCATTTTAACCTGTGTCTATGGCAATAATAATTTTACTTGCATCTTATACAAACTCTGAGATTTAGAAATACAAGCATATTATGAGGGGCCAGAGCAATAGAACAATAGATATGGTGTATGCCTTGCACTAGGCCAATCAGGGTTTTATTCCCAGAATCCCATATGGTACCTGAGCATGTCAGGTGCAATTTCTGAGTGCAGATCCAGGGGTAACCCCTGAGTGCCACCATTAGTAGCCCTCCAAAATAATAAAATATTAATGTAATGTGGAATGTCTTAATGTTTTATAGTCTCTTACAATATTCTTAAAATACATTTAGCATCTTAAAAACATAATAATATCACTAATAACATCTGATAATATCAACAGTAATGATTTTATTGGCATAGATAAATAAGGAACACAATTTTTAGGGGAAGCACCCCAACACTGGTCAAAGCATACTCTGCTTCTGCACTTGGGTCACTCCTGGCAGAATTGGACCAAATGGGATGCTAGGAAAAGGCAAGTTATCTACTACTATACTATGATTTTGGCCCCAGGGACAGAATATTTTCTTTTACTTTGGAAGAGATAGTCCTTCTACAGGTAGTTTTTAAAGAAAAGTACAAATCTGAAGTTACATGACTTACAATAATTTATATGTAAAAGACTAATATATAGTGGATTTTGTCTATGTTAGATAAATGTTAACTGACTTTAATGAGAGTAAACATAAATAATAATTTATGTTGAATTAATGATGCTTATTATTTTAAAATAATATATTTCTTTAACTAGAATCAGAAATGAGGTCAGTAAATCATGAACCAAATTTATGAGTCAAGATGTACTTTGACTACATTTTTTAAAGTTTTTAGTGGAATGTTTATATGCACCCTCATTTTTTTAAGTTTTTATCACTTTATTGTTTAAATATTTTATTTCTTGAAGCTATTAGTTTGGAGCACTGATATAAAGTTTTTCAGCTTAGTTTTTTTTATAAGATATAAGCATAAAACAATCCCAACACTTTTTATTCATTAAACTCTTTCTTGAATATATGAAGGATATTCATTGCAGTAACAATAATATAATCTTGGAAAGTAAAGGTTATATATTTTTAATTGCACTATCCACTGCAGCTGAAGAAATCAAACAAATCCACACTTAACTCTTATGACAAATCAGTCAGAATAGGAGGTTATTACTCCTGACAAAATTTATAATAGATTTAAATATTTTCTAGTTTTTGCTATTCAAATAATTTAAGATGGATGAATACACTGAAATGCAGCTGGAAAGTTTTCTAAATTTTACCAAATGCAGATGCATAATATACAAAAGATAAATTTGTTAATCAAAAGTATAGAATTCAAAATTTTCCTCTTACATTAATTTTATTCTTGAGATCAATATGCTAGAAATTGCCTTTGTTATTATCTCAAACATGAAATTGGTGCTCAAAGAAATCTATACTAACACAATGCTGTTGCTTCTAAAAGAATTTGAAGAGAAATATTGAGTATCTTTCTACAAATCAGTCCTAAAATATTTTTTTAATTTCTCAATATAAACTTATTAGCAATGGTTTATAACTTTGTGGCAGGATTTTTCATACCCAAACAAATAAGGGCAAGTCTTCAAATGGATCAGTTGTACATATTCTGCTCTAAGGAACACACTTAAAGTGCTCTAGCCTTGTGAACATGTATTTTAAATTCTTCATTTTTATAAGAAACAAGAGTATTGAGTATAAATGGTAACAAGTACAGTACAAATAGAGTTATATAGCAGGCTAGCCCAGTTTTCTAGTACCTACCTCAGTAATATGAAACATAATAATGGGCACATATAACAATATAGGTATATATTTATGACTGAATTGGAAAAATAGAATTAAATTGGTAGCTTTCTTATTGATGACTAGGAATTTTCATTTTCTTTATTAGTCCCTCCCTATCCCTTTTTATTTAATACTGGGAATTACTAGCAAGACAAATATTATATTAATAAATGTTCCCACCTACAGAAGTTGAAAGCCTCTGGGAAATCTCATGGCTGGTCAACAACTGGTAGCTCAAACCCAGAGTAGTCAATTCCTAGAATTATGTTATCAATAGGCTATAATCCAAGGCCCTTTAAACATCAATTGGCAATGGCATGAGTTAGACACATTTTATTTTATTTTATTTTATTTATTTATTCACTTATTTATTTTGGTTTTTGGGTCACACCAGCAGTGCTCAAAGGTCACTCCTGGCTCGATACTCATAAATTGCTCCTGGCAGGCTCGGGGGACCATATAGGATGCCGGGATTTGAACCACCATCCTTCTGCATGCAAGGCAAATGCCTTACCTTTATGCTATCTCTCCTGTTCATTTTATTTTTAATTATTTATTTATTTATTTATTTATTTATTGGTATTTAGACCACACCCAGCAGCGCTCAGGTTTACTCCTGGCTCTGCACTCAGAAATCACTCCTGGCAGACTGGGAGATCATATGGGATCCTGGGTATCAAACCTGAGTCTCTCTAGGGTTGGCCTCATGCAAGCAAACGCCTTACCTCTGTGCTATATCTCTGGTCCCTAGACAGCATTTTAAAAAGATGCATATGGAGTACTAAAACTAAGACATTCTGACTTAGTACCCACCATCCCAATTATAATTAGCTTAATACAGAGTATTACTTGCATTACTTGTGGTGCTACTCAAAATTGAAGTGGAGTATTTTCAATGTTTTCATGTATTTCCAAGGGCATAGATATATAGGTAAATAATAGTAAAAGCACTTACAATTTTTGGAGGTTATGTAGTCACATTTGTTTCTTTTTTGACTTTTTATTTCATCACCATATTATACATTTTTTTCATACTGGGGTTTCAGTTATAAAATATACACCACCCATCACTAGTGTAATCTTCCCACCACCAATGTACCCTCATTTCTCTCATCACTTCAAACCCCTTCCTGTCTCTCAGAAAGGCATTCCGCCTCTCTCCCTCACTATCATTGTCATGGTAGTAGATATTGTGGTAAGTGCTCTAGCCGCATTCATAGCTCTTTGTGGCAAGCTCCATAACATGAGCTGATCTTCTCAGAACACATCTCCATTGTTTCTCAATATTATTAATGTACTGTCTTTTATATTTCTTATACCCCACATCTCCATCTGGCTCATTTCACTCAGCATAAGAGTCTCCATCTCCATCCACGTATAGGTAAATTTTATGACTTCATTTATTCCTAATAGCTGCATAGTATTTCATTATGTAAATGTACCACAGTTCCTTTAATCACTCATCTATTGTTGGACATCTGGTTGTTTCCAGATTCTGTCTGTTATAAATAGTGCTTCAATATATATAGGGGTGCAGAGGGCATTTTTGTATTATGTTTTTTGTGTTCCTAGGGTATATCACTTGGAGTGTATAGCTGGAACATATGAGAGTTCAATCTCCATCTTTTTGAGAAATATTGTTATTGTTTTCTACAAAGGTTGAACTAGATAACATTCACGACAACAGTGAACAATATTTCTTTTCTTCTTGCATCTCCACCAGCACTGGTTGTTCTTGAAATGTGCCAATTTCTGTGTGTGAGATGATACCTTATTGCTGTTTTGATTTGAATGTCCCTAATTACTAGTGATTTGTAGCATTTTATTTGCCTTTTAGGTATCTGCATTTCTACTTTGAGGAAATATCTGTTTAAATGCATCTAATAAAGGACTAGTAACCAAGATATGCAAGGTTTTAACAGAAATTAAGAAAAATATATCTAACCCCTATTAAAAAATGGGGAGAATTAAAAAATACCCCTCCCTATTCTACAATGAATTAATTATTAGCTTTGTCATTTATACTTTTGTCATTAAGTATAATATTGTTATATATATTGTTTATATATAGTTTTACATTAGAATATAAATATAATTATATTTATTATTATACAGTTTTATAATGATAAAACTATTGTGAGTTTTCCTTGATCATATAGCAGATTCTCCTGCAGTTGGGTCAATCCTTTTCATTCCCTGAGGCCTAAAATTTTCTGTTTTAAGTGTCATCTCAGCTGATTCATCTTTTGTAGCTTACCATCTAACAGTACTTTTGACTTTAGGACTTAAGTGTTCCAGTATTTTCTTTATAAAAAATGACTAAATATTAAAAATATTAAATTAATTCTAGGTAAAATTCTTCTTTGATCTTCTATCTTTAAAAAATTGTAACAATGGTTATCAAGTATAAAATTAATACTAAAATGTAATGTATAAGATAAAAACATATATTCATGAGCTATATACCTAACAATGTTGAAAAAGAAGAACAGGGCTGAAACAGAGACACTACTAGATTTGGGGTCAAGGATCAGATAGTGAGAGCTCAGAATTTGGTATTTGAGAGATAAAAGAACTAAGCACCTACAAAGATGGAAGTTAGCCAGGAACGGTATTTACTGGGATTGGCTATGTTGTCCTACTGTGAAATAGAAGTCTGATAACAAACAAACACAAATGTGTCTCTGGTTTCTAATACTACACATTTTGGCAAGCTGTTAGCCCAGTGAAGCAAGAGGACCTTGCATATACAAACTCGGTAGGTGAACCAAGCTGCCTATGGACTTTTTGATTGAGTCTGCATTATCCCCAAATGCCACTCTAGGTAGGAGCTATGAAACGCCATCTGGAATGCTAGGGGCAAGCACAGGAGTGATGGAGGAAACCATACAACTATTAGTATAAAAGTAATTCAAGAAGAAATAGTAAACAAACAAATAAATGAATAAATAGTTGTTTGAATGGAAAATATTTCTAAGGATGCAGTGAGATCCTGTCATAGAAATAATATGAACATAGAGATGAACTACCATGTGACTAAAGAGCTAAGAAGAGCCTCAAACACACAAGAAAAAGTTTTATTAAATGACCCCAGAAAGTAATTCCAAAATATAGTTTTTGCAAAAGAATTTAAAAAGTATTGGTAATTATATATGAAATAATCCCTAAAAATAAAATTATGGTAATTGTCCAGATTATTTAAGATACTCAACAAAAAGAACTAAACAAAGTAATCAGACTTTATTTTTAAAAGGCATGATAAAATCAACCTATTTAAGAGCTACAGTCATTGGAATAAATTTTGACTTTAGGAAGCCCATCTAGAACAAAATAAAAACTACAGAAAATTATGATTGCTTATTTCTAATTATTTGCATAAAAGTGATGTAAATAAAGAGGTAAATATTTATCAGTGATAAAAATATTAAGTTATTACATAAATACTAAATGCACTTTTAAAGTTAATCTGTATATCACACAAACGTTACCGTTTTAATTATGCAATTACTATTTTACTAGAAGAATATATTCTAAAAAAATTATACTTCCAGAAAATACTGGGTATTTTTATTCCCCTTACTCTGGCCAACTTTGGGAAGCACAGGAAAAGGAAAAATGAGAAAATTGGTATTTTTCACCAAGTTTAGAGCAGCCATCCATCATTTTGCAAACCATTTACCACTTTGGTAAATATATATATATATATATATATATATATATATATGTGTGTGTGTGTGTGTGTGTGTTTGTATACATATATGTGTATAGGATATATCTACATAGATTTTTTTAAATTAAAAAATATTCTCTGGGGGCCAGAACAATAGCACAGCGGCAGGGTGTTTGCCTTGCATGCTGCCAACACAGGATGGACTTGGATTCAATTCCCAGTATCCCATATGGTTCTCTGAGCCTGCCAGGAGCGATTTCTGAGCACAGAGCTACGAGTAACTCCTAAGCAAGGCTGGGTGTGGCCCAATCCCCCCCCCCAAGTATATAAAAAACATTATTTGGCCAAATTAAATTAAAATCACTTATATTAGTTAAGAAAGAAAAGTTCAAGAAAAATAAATATTGTTTTAGAGCTTTTATTAATATATATTATGGTAAATACTTATACACAAACTTTTAGTTGTGTCTGGGATTAGACAGTTACTCCCAGCCATACTTGTCCTGGCTCTATGAATCTGCCCATTGTCTGGATACTGGTGATTGTGTGTTCAAAGGCAGTGATCAAATGCAGGCCCCTTAGCAAACAAACAACTTTTTTGTTTGCTAAAATTTCAGTCTCTTTTTCTCCACATTTTTGTTTATTTCTTTTGGAGTCATGTAAGGCAATACTCAGTGGTACTTCTAATTCTGTGCTCAGGTATTATTCTGGGCAGTACTTAAAAACATATCTCACTCTCCCACCTTTTTTTAAATGTTCTTCGTTTCATTTTATTTATATTCTAGATAGGGGCTCCTGCCTTTTTCAAAGAACCTTAAAACTTGAATAATTGTGTTCTGTCTCATATTCCTATGTCTTCCTACAAATTGAAAAGAGGAAAATAAAAGTGATGTGGCCCAGGGCCCAAGCAGTCTCAGGAGCATTGAGTGGAGAAAAGAATGGTAAGATCTATATATCCAAGCCACAGTCAATGACAATAGAATCAACAGACCCAAACTATAATAAGCTATACACAAAAATGACCCTTCAAATCAGTAGTTCTGGGGCCTAGGGGTGGAGTTATGGAATTCATGCAGGAAACTATTGTGGAGGGAGTCAACACTGGTGGTGGGAATGGCCCTAATTCACATTTCACTAAATGCCTGAAATACAACTGTGAATGACATGTAACTCACAATGGTCTCAATAAAAAAAAATTATAAAAAAAGACTATGTAATACTGCAGATTGAACTTGTCTCCAGTTGCATGAAAGACAACTACCTGACATGCTATGCTATCATACTGTCCTCATATTTTTCTGTATTAAATATAACAATCTCAATAGAAAAAAAATCTTTGTTTCTACCTCAAATATGTAGAAAATAGAATAAAATCAGACCCATGTGAGCAAAAAAAATTAAATAGAGCATTTGTGAACAAAGTTAAACACAATTGGGAATAGAAAAGGAAATGACTAATTTTAAAAGAAAAACAAACAGCAATAAACAAGAAATCACTATCAGAATTTGAAGATCTCACTATCATGATGCCAAAATTAGAATGTTAATAAAAAGCTAGGTTTAATAACATGAATGAAATGTACATATTCTTTAAAACCTAAAATGTATTACTATTCAAAATAGTCTAGTGAAACTGAATCATCTTAACATGTTTTTAATAGATAAATACTATCAACTTTTTAAAGAATCAAATATAAATTCTACATCTATTATCTTTATTTTTGGTTTCTTAGAAAATCTTGGTGGGGGCCGGAGAGATAGCATGGAGGTGAGTCATTTGCCTTTCATGCAGAAGTTCATTGGTACAAATCCCGGCTTCCTATATAGTCCCCTTAGCCTGCCAGGAGCGATTTCTGAGTGTGGATCAAGGAGTAATCCCTGAGTGCTGCTGGGTGTGACCCAAAAACTGAAAAAAAAAAAAAAAAGGAAAAGAAAAAAAAAAGAAAGAAAATATTGGTGGTTATTTTTTTGGATATAGCTTTCTTCAACTGGGCATCAAACAGCTTGACAAAATTCTTTCACAGTTTGATAAAATTCTTGTTATTTTTTAGTCAAAAATAATTTGTATGTTTTCTCTCCCATACCTTTGGAATACCTGTAATTCAAATGTTATTCCTCTTAATAGTCTTTCATATATCTTGAGTGCTATCTCCATTGCTTCAAATTCATTTTTAGTTTTGGTGGATCTTTTAGATGATTTGCTCTACCTTATAATTGAACAAACTGAGTCAACTTTTGGCATTTTTATTCACCTTACTTTGAATGCCTATTTTCTTTTTTTAAGCGGTGTATTATTTAATTTTAAGTTAATATCTGCACTTTGTTCACATTTTATATACTTTATAGTTTTGAATTTCTTTTATTCATAACCAGATTTTAGTAATCATTATTTTAACTGTCACTTGGAAGTTTTGAGATAGCTGACAAGTCTTATGTTGGTTGCATAGCTCTGCCATGTAATTTCTTTCTAAGTCATTGTCTAAATATATAATGTAAGTAAGATAACTATATGTTTTATATTTAATTATCCACATGAGCCTTGACCAGGTGTAGTAAATAGTACATATCTATAAGTGGTTGTAGCACTAAGATCAAACATTCAAGGTCAAGTTGAGTCAGCTTTTGGTGAATTGGTGAATCACAGCTTTCAGTGTGTGGCCTTTGCTCTGGCATTGGATTTATGAGTACTTGTTATGTGATTAGTATAAAGTCCCTGAGAGTAAGGGTCATCTATTTTTAAAGTTTGAGCAAGCCTAACCTGTAAGCTTGTATTCAAGTTTGCAAGTACCAATCTGGGAATTAATGCAGTTGAGTTGAAAAAGAGAATGTAACATCAATTTTAACTATTGACATAATATGTACTTTAGCCTGGTATAGAACAGAGTTCTGGGACAGCAAAGGGTATAGTAAGAAGTAAATGACTTATTATAGTTAAATATGCTTTGGAAAATCTGTAGGTAGAATATGAATATGAATTGAGTTGATTACAAAATGCTCACTGATATAAACAACTCAGTTTGTCTGCCAGTATTAAGTTATATTTGTAATTAAGTTTTTACCTGACAGTTATCCCAGATACTAAGAGAGAGGTATAATTCTTCTAAGAATTTATCCCCTGGATAAATTTAGACAGTATGTATGTAATAGTATTGATATCAAAAATATTGGAAGACTTGTCAAGAAGGCATCTGCTGATAACAATCTTTTCTATTTAAATCCTAGAGTCCCAAGCCTTCCATTTTATTCCAGAAAGTATAGAACTGTAGAATTTAGTACAAAAATATAAAATATCAAAACATCCCAAGGTAAAGTTTCACACCTTTAAAATATTTGTTTGGCATTGTTTGAATTTTGTTTTTGAGGCACAAGTTACAGTGCTTACATTTTACTTCTGGCTTTGTGCTCCAAGGTCAAGTCTAACAGGTTCTGGGGATAAGTGTGAGATTGGGCCTCACAACTGGACCTCCTATGTGTAATGGAAAAGATTTACCTTCTGTACTCCAGTCCTTAGAAATCTCTTTTAATGGTAACTATACAGTGAGATTTCTTCTTGCTCTGAGTGATTTTTCTCCCATCTCTCTTGGTGTTCTTTTTGTCCTTTGATTTTAATTTTTTGTTTCGCGGGGATACAGGTCCATTTTTTTGTTGATTATTTCTAAATTTGCTGTTGATTTGTGGATTTGCTGTGATTGCTAGAGGAGATAAATACAAGCTATCCACATCTGGCCATCTCAGGTCCATCCCCTCAGTCACTTTTTTAAAATTAAAATTATACTGAATACCATTTAGCAACATCTGTGCTTTTTATGTGCAAATTTCACTTTTGAGTATATTTTATGTCTATAGTTTTAAATTATATGTGATTCATAATAACATTGGCATCTTGTTAAGACCTTATGATCCCTATAAGATCAATTTTTGACTGAGAGATATATGAATTTATAGTCCACCAAGTTTGTTTGTGAAGCTATTGCTGCCAAACAGAAATTATACTTTTAAAAATATCACTATATGTAATCAAATTCTTTGTTATGGGAAAGTAAAGTGTATCAATGAAAAATCAGCAAGTAGACATTTTTAAATAGTGTATGTATACCTTCACTTTCTCCAATAATCAAATAATTAATTAATTAAACAGTTAACTTATTTTCTATATTGCAAAGATAGAAATCGTGGTGTATATGTGTAGGATGCAATTGGATTAGATATTTGGCTCTCTGAACTTTTAATGAGCCATTGAATACAACAATTTCATCATTTTATACAAAGCCCAGTTCCTAGAAAACTTTTCATGTTATTAATATTTAATGGAGGAGAAAAGTGATCTAGATTTTCTACAAGTGTTTTGAATTACTTAAAAAATCTTAATACCTCATTTTTAAAAAATGTGTCCACCCCGACCTTTGTTGTTAATATTTTTGTTCTTATTTTTTATTCTTGCTTTGTTTGTTTCACTATCTTCAAACATTTGGAAAAATTTTACATGTACAATTTTAGCTTATTTGGTCTAAAGGAATTAAAGACATAGAAGCTTTAAAAATGCTTAGGAGCACATTTATTAGACTATTACTTGTGATAATAAATTCTACATCATAGAAATAATATGAGTATGGACATAGAAAATTTGTGAAATTAGAAAGCTATACAAGGATCTGAAATATCAAAGGAATCATCAAATAAAATATTTGATTTTAAGACACAAAGCTTTGCATTATCCATTTAGATATTCTGTGAAGCTTTTATAAAATTTCCATGAAATCATTGTTAAAAAGATTAGTAAAATTTTAGAAATTGATAAAAAAAACTACTCATCATAAATTGCTCATATTTTAAACTATCAATCACTATAAATAACATAATAAAAAGTAAACATTGGTTTATAGCCCCAAATTAAATACAATTTAAATAATTAAAATAGGTGGTTATTTGTACTTCAAATGTATCACAGACATTTTTTAAATCTTTTTTTTTTGTTTTTGTTTTGTTTTGGGGCCACATCGGCGCACTCAGTGGCGCTCAGGGGTTACTCCTGGCTCTATGCTCAGAAATCACTCCTGGCAGGCTTAGGGGATCATATGGGATGCTTGGAACTGAAACTGAGTCTATCCTGGGTTGGCAGCATGCAAGGCAAATGCCTTACTGCTGTGCTATCACTCTGACCCTTTTCTTTTTTAAAAAACCTTGTATTCATCTTCAGTGGCAAAAATGTCTGTCTACACTCAATGAGATACTGAATTTGTCAAATAATTATCACAAAAGCTGGTCCTTTTACATTGCATTTTTGTTCATATTTATTTTTGCAACACAGGCAACTAAGTCACTACAATCAGTGATGCTCAGGGAATTCTGTATGGCTGAAAAGCACACCCAGGTCTTTCACTAATAAGTATATCTTCTAGTCCATAGAACTTTCTTCTGGACCTTATACTACATCATTATAAGTGCATCATTAACTCATAAGCATCTTAAATGTGTATCACTGTGATTCTTGTCCTTGTATATTATATATTTATATTATATGTAATATATATATATAAAGTTTAGAAATGTTATAATATCACAATAACTTGATGAAAATAGAGTTTCTACCTCTGTACATGATCCATATGGTGAAAGTCTGGGACAGGTTGGGACTGGGAGAATTAATTATCAGCACCTACACAGCAATGGTTGTGTCCACAAGATGTGAAGGGCAACTTTTAGGGTCTTCCAGAAGCCAAATTGTTTCACAATGTGTGAGAACAGGTCTCCACCACCAGAATTCTATTTTTGGGGAGTCACACCCAGCAGTGCGTAGGGGTTATCCCTAGCTCTGAGTTCAGAAATTGTCCCTGCCAAGCTCAGGGGACCATATGGGAAGATAGGATTCGAACCACTATCTCTCTTGCATGCAAGGCAAATGCTCTACTGCTGTGCTATCTCTCCAGCCCTGCCACTAGAATTCTAGAGCAAGAATTGCACGTTACAAGACAGGAAAACAAACCCTAATCTCATCACAAGCATTCCCCTTTTATTATTATTCCTTTCAGAAAATAATTTCAAGAGGAGGTGAATCAAGCAAATCAGTTTTATTGGCAGAAATTCACAAAGAAAAGTGTTATAGCTTCGAAAGAGAAAATAGTCCAAAATGTCTTGGTCTGAATTTCTTTGAGTATATGAAAGTTAATCTAGATGTAATCACAGGAAAAAGCTTGAGTTTTTGATGGTCCTTTCATATTTTTATCATGACCTTTAGGTCTGTCTAGCTCTCTGTTTTGAGGCATTTACAGATAGATAAATGAGGCTGATTCTGCTTCTGCTGGTGCCTCACTTTCTCTGTCTCTAAAGAGCTTACATGCCTTTGTGGTTACTTCAGGGTTGAACAATTCTTCAAAGTGTTATTATTCATTTTTTACTGTTTCATTTTGTCTTGGAACCACACCTAAATGTGCTCAGAGCTTAATCTTAATCTTAATCTTAATCAAGAATCATTCCTATTGGGGTTTGGGAGCACATATAAGATGTGTCATCAATTGCATAATTGCATGCAAGAGAACCTCTCTACATACTGTACTATCTCTCCTGAATTAAATTTTATTCTTCCAAAATTCATTACCAGAGCCTTGCTAAATATAATCTGGATTGGCAATTTGGGCAATAAAGAGAAGTTCAAGGCCTTAGTCAATGCATCTATTCACACTCATTTACACATACACTCACACACACACATGTTCTGGCAATGCATCAGATTAATTTTCTGCACTAGGACATAATTTTAATAATGTCAGATACAATTAGTGTAATCTACATTTTATTAATTTCAGAGGCTATATAAGTAAAACAAAAATTAAACAATGGGAGCAGACTGATAGCTCAGTGGTGGGGCATTTGCCTTGCACACAGCTGACCCAGGATGGACCTCGGTTCCATCCCTGGCATTTTATCTGGTCCCCCAAACCAGGAGTGATTTCTGAGAGCATAGCCAAGAGTAACCCCTGAGCATCACTGGGTGTGGTCCAAAAACTAAAATAAAACCAAAACAAAGCAAAACATTGGGGCCACTAGAGAAATAGAACACCAAGTAGGGCATTTGCTTTGCATGTGTCTGACCAGGATTCCATCACCAGCATCCCATATGGTCTATCAAGCCTGTCAGGACCAATATGAGAGTAGAGCCAGAAGTTACCCCAGATCTCCACCAGTTGTAGCCTGTAAGATAAAAAAAAAAGCAAACTTGTTCAAAATCATCATATAAAATTATATGTATATTGTAACAATTATCATGTGAAAAGTAATGAGTATCAACCACAAATTAAATATGACATTGATAACTTTAAGTTGTGGGGTCCTGGGTTCTGAATAAGGAGGGATGCCATTTTGTAATGACACATGTTCAGCTTCTCCTTGTTTCTCAACAAGGAAGGATGTCATTTTGTAATAAATCACACATGTTAAAATTTTTCAAGCTTGTTTTTCATTAACAGCACCCCAAACTACCTGTCCATACCAGGTAAAAAGTTATAGATTGCAGCCAATAGTTTTAAAGCTCATCAGAAGCTAAAACCTTCCTATATGCCCTCCCTATATAATCTGACCTGTTACCATGGATGGGGTACTCTTCTCTAGAAGATGGCCTTGACAAATCAGTATGGGGTTTGTGGCTGATGAAATAAAGTTTTTGTTTTACTTTACACTACTCCAGTAGTGTAGTCTGGTCCTTTAAACTCCAGACCCTAACATTGGTTCTTAGTATTTTTGGTTTGCTACAACTAACAATATGCATTTCAAACAAAAGTAATGAATATAATGCAGGACTTTGAATACACTTTTTCAAATATTTAGAGAATAGAAAGTTGATGTTATTGAAAGAGGAAACCTCATTTTTTTCTTGCCAGCAGTTCCATCTGTACCAGTTGACTCATCTCTTACTTGATCTCAAGCTCCTGGCTCATACTTTAAACATTCATGACTGCACCGTAGAAGCTGCCTCAGAGCTTAGACTCAGTGAAAAACTAAAATAATAGGTAATGCCTAAAGCAAATGACTAAACCCAAAGAAATCAGATGAACCTGACCACTTGTAAGATCTTTGCAGTCTCTGTAATAATTTCATCAATTGAGAAGGAATGCAAAGAACCTTTTAAGATCTTTAAAAACTTAGTTTTCCGGGCCCGGAGAGATAGCATAGCGGTGTTTGCCTTGCAAGCAGCCGATCCAGGACCTGTTGGTTCAAATCCCGGTGTCCCATATGGTCCCCTGTGCCTGCCGGGAGCTATTTCTGAGCAGACAGCCAGGAGTAACCCCTGAGCACCACCGGGTGTGGCCCAAAAACCAAAAAAAAAAAAAAAAACTTAGTTTTCCTATTAATCCTGCCAACACACACACACACATACACACACACACACACACACACACACAATAAGCCATATTAACTTAGTCCTATATTAAGTTTACCCACATTCAGAGAGTTTTTTCTCTAATTTCTATAAACTTTTCTACATCCTATGAGTCTGAGCATCAAGAATGAAAATATTGGGGACAGAGAGATAGCATGGAGGTAAGGTGTTTGCCTTTCATGCAGAAGGATGGTGGTTCGAATCCTGGCATCCCATATGGTCCCCAGAGCTGGCAAGACTCGATTTCTGAGCATAGAGCCAGAAGTAACCCCTGAGCACTGCTGGGTGTGACCCCAAACAAACAAACAAACAAGAATGAAAATATTGAGGAACCTGAGAATCTTAGAAAACCAAAGAAACCTGCATCATTATCTACCTGTTTAACTACAGATTTAAGTGTTTAGAAAAGACTGTATTACTTTACCACATTTTTATTTCTCAATTCTTTGATGTTTGTTTCATATTTATATTAATGGTATTCTTTAGATGATTTTCAAAGGTATATTGCTTTATGATCATGAATTTCCACACATATTTTTCCTCTGACCTGAAGTCAGTGATTTCTGTTAAAATAGTTTTTCTTATGCCATATACACATTCAGGGCACTCAGAATGGCCCAAGGTCTGCCAGTGCTGCGACTATTTTAGCAACAACATTCTATCAAATATTGCTTTCTTTGCTGGAAAATATGAACACTAAACTTTCCTCCTGGTTTTTTTTATGACATTCTTTAGTCTAAAACCTGAACAAAATATAATTTTTATGCTGTCTTGCAATAGCAAAAGTAAAGCTTTGGAACAGTTAGCATTTATAATGCAAGGAGATGATTTTACACTACAATGGAAGACTAGAAAATGGAAAAGGATTAACAAGGCATAGAGTATTCAAGAAAGTCAAAGAATTTTCAATGTCCAACATATACTACAAAGAAGAGAGAACAGTTTTTTCACTTAGTACTTTGGTTTGCTTTGGGAGCTAGAAAATGAAATGTGGATGGAAAATAAATGAAACTGAATGAAACACATTGCTTTATTGTAGTAGCAAAGGTAACAAATGATCAATGCTGGTGATAGTGTAGATGAAATAGAAAAAGTGTTGCCTATAATGACCTGTAAATGAAAGAAGGAATTTATTTCTCTTTTTATTCTTTATATATTCTAAATTTTTTGTGTTCTTGATTTGCTAGTCAGGAGGGGGGATATCTGTAAAAATATAAAAATAATTTAGACTTATATATTAATTTATTTATTTTATTTTATTTTATTTATAAATCCATTGTGATCTATACAGTCTTTTATAATTAAATTTCAGATACACAGTGAATCTGGACTATTCCGACTACCAGTTTTGACCTCCATCTACTAAAGATCCCAGAGTACATCCTATACTATTGCCCTCTCCTCCCAAAACTTGCCAGTATAACAGGCCCATTTAAGTTTAGATTGTTAAAATATAGGTCTCTTGATTAACTGTTGTTGACTTTGGCTTAGATATTTAGTTCTTTTTTTTCCTCCACCAATACTTCTGAGACCACTTGTCCCCTAACCCCCATATTTTTTAAATAAATTACTATGAATTTTTGAAAATTATTTCATAGCATTCTAAAAACAAATGTTAAGAAGAAAACATACTAATCAGTCTAAACGAAGGCCCTATATTGGAAATAAGTGTACTCTCTTTTTATAAATTTTATTTATATCCTTTATTATGCTGTGGTTTCACAAAGACAATAGTTTAAGTTCAATAAAAAGAAAGAAAAAAGACTTCTAACAAACATATTTGAATTTGGAGTTACATAGACATATATATGAAAGTTTATGTACGCTATTCTCTAGTCAGTTGTATTTTGAATCATATCACAAATAACAGAACATTTAGGTTGAAGTCTAGGAATAGTTTATTCTAGTCTAGGAGCATGTTAATCTCAGGAATTTATATTTAAAACTAAGCACTGTTATGTATTCTCATTCATAGGCACCTTTAGAAAGCAAGGTACATCTTTTTTAGATACAATAGACTTGAAACATTTTGATAATATTTATTGATATTTGAAAGACATTAAAGGATAATTAAACTTTAAAAATTAAATTGTAGAAATTCAAGTAGAAATATAAATGAGATTAAGAGTTTCTGTTGATTAAAAACATTTCCAAATGTAGGAGATAAATATATAACATATGTTAGAATTAATATGTTCAATTCTATTGAGTAATTTTATCACCTCCCTTTCCACAACTTTATTATATGTGACAAGATACATAACAACATTATTAGGATTACTCCTTACAAATCTGTCTACAGAAGATATGATATGTCTAAAGAAAAATGTCTTTTATTTTGAATAATGTTTCCTGGGAAATGAACAACGATTTGAGAAGATTCTAGAATATTACTTATCAAAAACATTTTAGCTTATGAAAAATGCAAAATAAATGATACTTTTCTTTCTCATGCACAGAAACTCCATAGTTGCTACTCTGAACATGAACAAAGCATTTATATTTTGAGGGAATACACTTAGATTAAACTACATTTACCACTTTATTACTCTTAATTTTTGTTTATTTGTTTTTGGGCCACACCCATTAACACTCATGGTTTACTCCTGGCAGGCTCAGAGGACCATATAGGATGCCTGGGATCGAACCTGGGTCCATCCAAGTTCGACTGCATGCAAGGCAAATGTCCTATCGTGTGCTATTACTCCAGCCCCACTCTTACGTTTTTTCTGTACTTTGTAGTTGTTAGTGGTATATGATAGACTTCTGGTTGGACAATACTATTGGAAAGAATGGTGTCAGGAAGGAAATACTTAATACAAATGTGAGTAAAGCAAACAAAGTTTTCTGTTTTGGAGTTGACTATATTTAGATCTAGATTAGATCTTCAGTGAATACAGTTGGTAATAAGGTTGAAGCAATTCTTTAGAAAAGGCAAACTAAGATGAATAAAATATTTATTTTTCCCTTTGGGTAAGTTATCACTGTAATACATAACACTTATTGACTTCCTTCCTTCCTTCCTTCCTTCCTTCCTTCCTTCCTTCCTTCCTTCCTTCCTTCCTTCCTTCCTTCCTTCCTTCCTTCCTTCCTTCCTTCCTTCTACTTTTATTTCATTGTTCCTTTTTGGGATGAACACTTAGTGGTATTCCATTTTACATTTTTATCTTTATGAGCAATTGGCATGATATTAAATATCTGCTAAGTTTAATTTGTATACAAAATGACTATGGGATAGATCTTTCATATTCTTACTTCTTATTGCAATAAAACAAAATAATATTGGTTAGTCTCATAACAGCAACTTCAAACAATGTATTATCTGTCACAAAAATATATGTTCCAATAACGATAATAACAAAATATAACCTTCTTGTATAAAACATAAGATAATTTAGGTTACCCTTAACCGTATAGGCAAATATAAATTTACCACCAAAAAAGTGAGTTAATAATAGATGCAAAAGCCACTAATAAAGTGTATGATTTTAATGAAATTACAATTTCTTTTTTTTAATTTATTTAAACACCTTAATTACATACATGATTGTGTTTGGGTTTCAGTCACGTGAAGAACACCACCCATCACCAGTGCAACATTCCCATCACCAATGTCCCAAGTCTCCCTTCTCCCCACCCGACCCCCGCCTGTACTCTAGACAGGCTCTCCATTTTCCTCATACATTCTCGTTATTAGGACAGTTCAAAATGTAGTTATTTCCCTAACTAAACTCATCACTCTTTGTGGTGATCTTCCTGAGGTGAGCTGGAACTTCCAGCTCTTTTTTGTGTCTGAAAATTATTATTACAAGGGTGTCTTTCATTTTTCTTAAAACCCATAGATGAGTGAGACCATTCTGCGTTTTTCTCTCTCTCTCTGACTTATTTCACTCAGCATAATAGATTCCGTGTACATCCATGCATAGGAAAATTTCATGACTTCATCTCTTCTGACAGCTGCATAATATTTCATTGTGTATATGTACCACAGTTTCTTTAGCCATTCGTCTGTTGAAGGGCATCTTGGTTGTTTCCAGAGTCTTGCTATGGTAAATAGTGCTGCAATGAATATAAGTGTAAGGAAGGGGTTTTTGTATTGTATTTTTGTGTTCCTAGGGTATATTCCTAGGAGTGGTATAGCTGGATCGTATGGGAGCTCAATTTCCAGTTTTTGGAGGAATCTCCATATCGCTTTCCATAAAGGCTGAACTAGACGGCATTCCCACCAGCAGTGGATAAGAGTTCCTTTCTCTCCACATCCCCGCCAACACTGTTTATTCTCATTCTTTGTGATGTGTGCCATTCTCTGGAGTGTGAGGTGGTATCTCATCGTTGTTTTGATTTGCATCTCCCTGATGATTAGTGATGTGGAACATTTTTTCATGTGTCTTTTGGCCATGTGTATTTCTTCTTTGTCAAACTGTCTGTTCATTTCTTCTCCCCATTTTTTGATGGGGTTAGATGTTTTTTTCTTGTAAAGTTCTGTCAGTGCCTTGTATATTTTGGAGATTAGCCCCTTATCTGATGGGTATTGGGTGAATAGTTTCTCCCACTCAGTAGGTGGCTCTTGTATCCTGGCACTATTTCCTTTGAGGTGCAGAAGCTTCTCAGCTTAATATATTCCCATCTGTTATTCTCTGCTTTCACTTGTTTGGAGAGTGCAGTTTCCTCCTTGAAGATGCCTGTAATGTCCTGAAGTGTTTTGCCTATGTGCTGTTCTATATATCTTATGGTTTTGGGGCTGATATCGAGGTCTTTAATCCATTTGGATTTTACCTTCGTACATGATGTTAGCTGGGGGTCTAAGTTCAATTTTTTGCAAGTGGCTATCCAATTGTGCCAACACCACTTGTTGAAGAGGCTTTCCCTGCTCCATTTAGGATTTCCTGCTCCTTTATCAAAAATTAGGTGGTTGTATGTCTGGGGAACATTTTCTGAGTATTCAAGCCTATTCCACTGATCTGAGGACCTGTCCTTATTCCAATACCATGCTGTTTTGATAACTATTGCTTTGTAGTACAGTTTAAAGTTGGGGAAAGTAATGCCTCCCATATTCTTTTTCCCAATGATTGCTTTAGCTATTCGAGGGTGTTTATTGTTCCAAATGCATTTCAAAAGTGTCTGATCCACTTCTTTGAAGAATGTCATGGGTATCTTTAGAGGGATGGCATTAAATCTGTATAATGCCTTGGGGAGTATTGCCATTTTGATGATGTTAATCCTGCCAATCCATGAGCAGGGTATGCGTTTCCATTTCCGTGTGTCCTCTCTTATTTCTTGGAGCAGAGTTTTATAGTTTTCCTTGTATAGGTCCTTCACATATTTAGTCAAGTTGATTCCAAGATATTTGAGTTTGTGTGGCACTATTGTGAATGGGGTTGTTTTCTTAATGTACATTTCATCCTTATTACTATTGGTGTATAGAAAGGCCATTGATTTTTGTGTGTTAATTTTGTAGCCTGCCACCTTGCTATTGAATTAAAATGTATACTACTGGTAGAAGGTTTCATATAGAATAGTTATATTACTACAGTTTATCTAGAATCAAGGTCTTCATGAGAAATATATATATATATACTTTGGGGGACAATGGTAGGTATGGAAGAGAGGTAAGCACAGACAGAGACTGGTTTTAGTCTGAGATGAGGATGAGATCCAGAACATAACTTGTACCACAAAATAAATTATCTTTAAGGCAAGGTCTCTGATCCTCCACCTCCTTCATTTTCTTTTATCTTTTTCTTTGGAGGAATATTGTAGATTCTTGTGGATAAAGTTAAAATAATATTTTACTTTTAAGAAACTATATTAACAGTTTCACCAGTAACAGCCACAAAAAAGACACAGTGAAAATTAACCTTTAATGAACTCTGAAATAGCACTGGGGTTTCTGCATCACTTTTTAGTTTGTAATATAAGAGGAAACTCACATGCAACATCATAACTTGGATCTATTATAAAATAGTAAAATGTATACAAGTTGGCTACTCAGTCATTAGTAAAATATTAGGCTGTTTAATATACTAACCTTACTAATATGAATGTATTAGTTATACTTAATAATATGCCATATTTACAGACATTTTACCAAACATCCAAATATTCTAAAAATGCAAATGAGTTTCAATTCCAAATTCTTTGCACTCTTTTTAAAGTTATTTTACACTTTATGAATTTTTTTCTTAAAACATCAATCTCTGAAGGCAACTCACTCAAACAGGCTACAGTTCAAAAATACCCTGTATAATATCTGGTAAAACAGACAGTGGGTGATGTCTTTTATAGTAATCATTAGTGGGAACACTATTACCTACATGTACCTACAAAATCCATATTTGTGAATAACTTTTCAAGGGAATAAAAATTACTTGAGCCACGAATGGCAATAATAGCCACATGCAGGTGAGAGATAATATAGAAGTAGTTGCTCTAATGATAACTGCAGTACTTCTGTGTCTTTGGGGTGTGTGTTGGATTTCTGTGCAGGTGAGCATAATTCTAAAAGAATAATACTAGGTTCTGTCAAAAATTTCTTTAGCAAAATACATAGAAATATTGACACACAAATAGGTTTGCTTATATTTTATAATAAAAGTGGTATTTTATGATAGTTAAGTCTAGCTTTACACATTTGGCCAACTTACATTAGGATTCATTATTTTAACTTTAGACCTTTGTCAGAAAATGTAATTAATAATATAGTCAAAATTTTAATCCAATGGTTATTTCATGGGTGGTCCTATGATTAATGTTTGAAATATTCTTTTGTATTGACTATATCAATGACAAAGTTTATATATAAATACAATATCTAACAGTCATGATTATACAAAGTGTTCTTCAAATGTCATTCTGGCAGTTTTTCAAGGAGCCTTAACAGAATTTTATTTTCAGTGTTAATTTTGCAGACATGTGCAACAAATTTAAAATTTTATATTTTAATAATAAAATGTATAGTAAATGATTTCATTAGGATATGAACTCAACAGTAAAATAAAATAAAATATAAATTGGGGGAAATCACATAGAGTAAGTAAATTTATTTTACAATACAAGTAAGAACTATCATGTAATCTATTTCTTCTGTATTCAAGCCATATAAAAGAACAACCAAGGTAATATAAGAATGGGGAGAGAGCTTACAAAGCTTAATTATAAGCTTTGCTTATGAATTCCAAGTAAGTATCATGTAACCATCTCAAACAATTCTTTACAGTTGTCTTGGAGACCAGAGGACTTGCATAAGTAGCACCACATTACCTAGTCTAAATAATTAACCAACAGAATATTTGGACAGAAGTCCCAGTGAGTGGCCCATTGTCCTCTGAGTACTATTTTGGAGGTCACAACTCTAAATACAATTAAAAAAAATGAGTTTGCAGTTCAAAAAGTAGACAGATTATATTGGTTCTATCAATTTTAGGTAATTATAACATATTATTCATTCTTATGCTTTCTATAAATATTTTAATATTTAATAAGTTTTATTAGATTTTTATTCTCTTAGATTAACAACCTAATACATGATTTTTACAGTAATAGATATACAATGCTGTTATTCATATTTTTATGTATACATTATTCCAACACCACATCCACCCCAGGAATCTGCTTTTCTCTACCAGTATTCTAAGGACCACTCCGACATGCCGGCAGCACATGTAAACTGATTTCAATAGAAATCTGTCAGTTATGATGACTTGGACTTTTTTATTGTCCCCATATTATTTTGCCTTTTTTAAAAATGCTGTTACTTTATATAAGCACCATAGTTTACTCATATTACAGTTGCTTTTGGCATTCCATGTTCTAACATCTGTTCTATTACCAATGTAACATGCCTTCCACCATTGTCCACTGTTTTCCATCCACCTCTAAACTTGCCTATTTGGCAGGGAAAAAACACTTAATTTATGTTATTTTTTACAAATAAGTGGCAACAAAATGATCAGTATAATCTCTAGTGAAAGAGAATTTGTGAAATTCTTATATCTCAGAAAAAAACTCTTTATATCATTGTATGAAGGTTTACTAAACTGTTGCTAGCTGATCGTTCTATATTACTGTTTGTTTTTTTTTTGTTGTTGTTCATCTTGCACAGCTTCTATGCTACTGTGACATCTAATTTGGTACATTTCTGCTGGTTTCAGAATTTAAAATTTTGATGGTGTCATACAGTTACATTTGAACAGATATGGAGGCAACCATGGGACATGTCTGTATATGCTCAGATTACCAGAAGTATGAAGGGGTGGTGAAAGTCTCTCATTCTAATTCCAAGAATACCTCAAAGTTTTCAGTCCAAAAAATAGCATACCTAGAATTTTTGATGACTAGGTATCTCTGCAAAGATTAGTAATGAAGTGGTGAAGTTGGACCACTGGACATAGCTATAATTATGGGATTTTTTGTGCATATTCTGCAGCTTTGGATTGGAGGGATATGGTCTGCTTTATTCCTGAAACTCACCTATATCTGTGAGACCTGTGTTCTTATGAATTTTCTACCTTTACTTACACAATTATAAATTTATTATTTGCCAAGGTTTTACATATGAAAATGCATAAAAGAATTATGTATGCTAACTCATATTTTAAGTAAATAAAAATCCTCTTGATTATTTTAATCAATTCATCATAATTATATAATTCTAATATTATAAGTTCTACTATTTTTGTAAAATAGTTAAAATTATAGACTAAGTTTTCTCTTAGAAAATGTCCCACTTAATAAAACAATGAAGTCATCTAGCATTACACTAATAAATCAGTTCTTGAAAAACGAAGATTATTTGTAAGAAAAAGAAAAATCAATTATACCAATATTAGTAGAAATTTACCTAAGGTAAAAGTAATTTATATTTTTATTTTTATCTATTTTTCTTGGTTTTTAGGGCCATATCTGTTTGATGATCAGGGGTTATTCCTGGCTTAGTGCTCAGAAAATTGCCCCTGGCTTGGGGGGACCATATGGGACGCAAGGGGATCGAACGCGATCCTTCTTTGGCTAGAGCTTGCAAGGTAGACACCTTACCTCTAGTGCCACCTCGCCAGTCCCTGTATTTTTATTTTTATCATGACTTATAGAAGTGGAGTTCTCTCTGGAGATAAGTAGTGTTCTGAGCAATGATAGAGGAAGATGAGCTAAGTTAAAAATTGGAACACATTATCAGTTATAGGACTGAAAATCAGCAGTTACAGAAAATTATAATCACTATTAAAATATGTGCCTAGAAAATGCTGTAATTTCAGCAGTCTACATTCACTGCTTGAAATTTCATAATATTTGGTAACATACAAGAAAATTATATTCACATATGTAAATTTTAGTAATTAAGGATTATATACACAATCTTAGTAATATTCAAAATGTAGATAATATTTTAATAGTCTCATCCATAATCTAACAAAAATAATTAAAACTGTGACTCATAGTAAATAGTAAAACTACTAATAATGCTTTTATAATTATGTTCCCTATGAATATGTATAAATCAGATTTTCTAAAATAGCATCTTATGTAGAATTAAAAACATAAGCTCCTAGGCTGTTTTGCCCTTGTATAATTCATACAAACGTAGAATTAGGTCAGAATTTTGAAAGCAAGATTTTTTTAGCATAATATAGCTTTAGTAATTGTATTTTTGGGCATGCCTGAAAATAATCATAGATATTATAGACTAATAAATGCACATATGTTGTTTCCTGAAAATACTTACTCCTTATTACATTTAAATATACTACAGAATTCTAACCAATGGCAGAAATTATGTCAGTTAAAAAAGAAATTGTAGTAGTTAAAATAAATGAATATTAAAAAAGGGAAAACTTACTTAAATTATATAACAAAATTGATATATTATTTTATATAGAATATGATAAAAAAGTATATGTAAATTTCATTGAAATTGGTTACAATGAATATTACACATATTCAGTTGTTTAATGCATTTATGTTAAAAATATGTGAGCTACATATAATAATTCTTATATCCTTAAGGTGTGCAAGAATATATAAGTAAAATTACAGTAAAAATAGTGAGTTTTATCAATAGTGATATTTCTAAAATCTTTACTGCTACCAATTTTTGCTATAAAGAATAGGAAGACAAAAAAGAGATAAAGAATGTAAGATGAAGGATGTAATGGTGATAGAAAAGAAAGATTAACAAATAATTTAAAAAAAGTGCTAGCACCACTAGGAGTGACTCCTTAATACAAATCTAGTCACTCTTAAAACTTTGAGCATAATTGGGTTTGTTTCCAAAAATTAAAAACAAAACAAAACAATGTAATAACAACAAGCCTGAACCTCGGAAGTTAATAACTTCACATGAGCTCTCTCTCCATCTCTCTCTCTCTCTGAATAATACGTGTATATGTATGACATTTTTTGATTGATGACTTGAACCAAGTTAAAAATATTAAAATATACATCTTGAATATGTCCATAACATCAAGCATTATTATTGGAATACATCTCAGGATAAACAATTTTTGTATTTTATGTAGACTTAATTAAATATTTTTGTGATGTTATTGTCATGGTCCTACTTTTTATTGAAATTTAGACACCTTTAGTTCCACTTTACATAAGGACTCATGCTATTTATTTCCAAAGTAATATTGAATATTACTTAACTTCTAGGTTCTATATGCTATATAAAATTATATATTCGACAGATCACACTAATGAACTAACTTTAAAGCCAAATTATATTTAGTAGTGTAACAATTAGTAAAGTTAATAGAAAGACTTATTAATATTAATAAAACACAATTTTGCTTCTGCAGTAGTTATAGATGATTAAAGACTTTAACTAAAGGAAGAATTTAAAACATTAGTAGAGTTTAAAAGCACTATGCTTTCTTTTCTTTCTTAATGGTCAATTTTTTATTTAGCAATATTTTGAACATCATATTAATGTAGTAAATGTAAGTAATTTACATTTCCTAAGAGATGGGTAAAAGTAAACCATGCCATTAAAAAGATGATATATTAAAAGATAAGATAAGCTTTACTCTTCATAGTATATTAAAATATATTTTTCATCAACAGTAATCATAACCTACTTATGTAATCAAATTTTTCTTAATTTCTACAATTTTTCAATGAAATTATAAATTGCATAGTAAAATTTAATCAATAAGGGCTTGAGCATTTACAATATACAACTATTTATATATATATGAATAATGTCTCAAAGTAAGATAAAGTTATTATAGTATTCAGTGCTGGATTTCAATGCAGTTAAGAACAAGAATGTGGTTAAATTTTTTGAAGAAAGTATATTTTGTCATTGGTTCACTTTGTGTTTGGATATTTGCCCTATTTTTTTTATATAAACTGGTTCTTTTTATGAATTAAAAGATCGCACAATTTAGGAAAAACAATACTAATATATAAATCATGCAGCTATAACTACAAATTATTAATAAAAGTTATTTTTAAGGGGCCAGAGTGGTGGCACAGGGCATAAGGCCTCTGCCTTGCATGCACTTGTGGCTAGCCTAAGACAGATCGCGGTTCGATCCCCGGAGTCCCATATAGTTCCTCAAGCCAGAGGCGATTTTTCAGCATATAGCCAGGAATTACCCCCGAGCATCATCAGTTGTGGCCCAAAAACCAAAAAATAAAAAATTGTTTTCAATATTATGTTTAATTTTACTATATCATTAAATAATTATTTTGTTTCTTATTTTAAAAAATTAAATTTTTTTCTAGCTAGTTTGTAGTCCCACCTTCCAAGTCCAGTTATTTATGAAGACATCTGTAGGCTCAGATATAAAAGAAGCATAGAAATTACAAAGTGGGGCCGGAGAGATAGCACAATGGTGTTTGCCTTGCAAGCAGCCGATCTAGGACCAAAGGTGGTTGGTTCGAATCCCGGTGTCCCATATGGTCTCCCGTGCCTGCCAGGAGCTATTTCTGAGCAGATAGCCAGGAGTAACCTTTGAGCACAGCCGGGTGTGGCCCAGAAACCAAAAAAAAAAGAAATTACAAAGTCCCTAAAAGAAAAAAAAAACACAGGAAAAATACTTCTCTAAATTCCCAAATAAGGACTTCAAAATGAGTGTTTAGGCTGCTTACTGAACTAAAGAAAACAATTTGGAAGAAAATATGAGACTATATCATTGAAAAATGATAAGCACATAGTAGGATATCACAATATGTGACATGATCAGTAGTTTATCTGGACGAGAATTCGCCTTGTATTTAGCTGTGATTGGTTTAATGCTTGGATAATATTTGATCCTCCAAACACTGATTCGAGTGCAGAGCCAGGAGTAAGTATTCTGAGTATCACCAAAACAAACCAAAAATAACAATAGACAACTTTAGTAACAGAAAAACAGAAGCATATGAATAATTGTTCTAGATTCTAGAAAACTAATTGTATATAATTAGCCAAATTAATAAAAGGTAAAAAGAATATTGCAGAAAAAATGAATATACCATGCAAAATAGATACAACATCAGTATGAAATAGTTACCAGATAATTTCTTTTCTTTTTTTTTATAGTCTCCTTTTTTTTTTTTTTACAATTTTTTTTATTTAAACAACTTTATTACATACATGATTGTGTTTGGGTTTCAGTCATGTAAAGAACACCACCCATCACCAGTGCAACATTCCAGGTATTTTCTAACTTTTAAAAATTGTTATTACAGTCTTTGCAGAATTAAAAATTATTTTCCATTAGTGTTAGACTAAGAGTAGTCATTAGTTTTGTGGAAACATCACTTAACTATAAAAAAGATTTGATAAAATAACGCAGACATCTTAATAAATCTGTAGGGAATGCTTTTCACTGACTCTCAGATTAATTTGATAAATTCAGGTAAAGTTATATACAATGAGAGTATTATGTTGATAATTTATATTCTACCTACTGACTCTCTTTATTTGTATTTCAACCACACCCAGCAGTGCTCAGAGGCTATTTTTGACCCTGTGCTCAGGAATTACTACTCGAAAACTGAGGAAACTACTTGAGAGGCCAAGGATGGAACTTGATTAAACTGTGTAAGGCAAGCACCCTATGTACTTTGTGCCCTCTTCTTTTTTTAAAGAACTATTTTATTATTTATTTAAATGTTTTTATTTGTTCCATACTATCTACTCAAATAATTATTTTTTACTTTTCTTTCTTTTCTTTTGGTGCGAGTGGACACGTGGTGGTGCTCAGAGGTTATTTCTGGCTTTGTCCACCGAGGTCATTTCTGGCAGTACTCAGAGGACCATATGGGATGTCAGGGATCAAATCTGGATTGAACCTGTGCAGAGCAAAAGTCTTACCTGCTGTTCTATTACTCATGCCCAAATATATGTTTTACTTGGTATTTTTTTGTCTCAAATTCTACTTGTGAAGAGCACTATGCTCACAATGTAAGTTATTAATCTATCGTATCTGTCAGCATTAGGATTCCACTTTTACTATTACTTTAGCAACTTTTGACATTTATTTTTTTCTCACTAACCCAGAGTTACAACTTGTGTTTGCAAAGCACATGGTATTTCTATATATATGTACATGTCCATATATCTATTAACAAATCGGTAGGTACCCCTTTATTCATTTCTTTAGCCTTTTTATAGATTTTGCAAACAATTAAGTAGTCATAAAGCAATATTTAAAACAAAATGTTACCAGAAATAAACAAGATCTCAGAAAGTTGGTTAGATATGTGATAAAGTTGAGTTTATGTTGAAATATTTAATATATTTTCTATCCTAAGACATGTCTGTTTTTTTTTCTTGCCTTTAGGGACATTGTTCTTATATCCAGTAACTCTTGGGGGACTATTTGATAAGGTTATAAGATGAACAGGGTCTGCTATTTGCTGACAGTTCATTATTCCCTAATGCCCCAACAATCTAATATCTTTGGCCTCTAATTAGTAGCACTCTGAGGTTACTCCCAACTCTGTGCCCAGAAATTACTCCTGGCAGGCTTTGGGGATCAGTTGTGGTACCAGGGATAAAATTTAATTTGGCCATGCAACAAGACAAACTTTACTCATTGTACTATCGCTCTGACCCCACAATCATTCTAATTTTTAAAATGTAAAAACAAATTTACTTTTTTATTTTTTTTTCAGTAGGCAAATAACTGAAATACAGTGAAGAAAATGTGTACTATGCATAATTTTCTTCTTATATTTTCAATAAATTTTTTAATATTAAGAATATAAAATAATTGGGATGAAGCAATAGCACAGTGGTAGGGCATTTGCCCTGCATGCGGCTGATCCAGGACAGACCACGGTTCAATCCCGAATGTCCCATATTGTCCCCCAAGCCAGGAGTGATTTCTGAGTACTTAGCCAGGAGTAACATGAGCGTACCAACTATGGCTCAAAAACAATATATATATATATACATATATATAATCATTTTCAGTAACACTTGAAAGAATATTTGTCATATCCTTATATTTTGTAAGAATGAATAAAAGTGTTTAAAGTATTTTCTATTTATCATTTCAAATAACATTCTTGAATTTCCATTTTGCCAATTACATAAAATGATGACAAAATAAGGCAAATCTATAACATCATTTCCAATATAACCAATATTTCACAAGGTAAAAGGTTTTAAAATTATTTCATAAAAATGTTATTTCTATGATAAGAATATTTAAAATTGAATAAATAAACAAGAAATGTTCAAGGCCAGAAGCCAGTGGTGGAGTATTGTGACAACACTGAATGAAAGGGACGCTTCACCTAGGATACTGCACCCAGCCTGACTCATGTTCAGGTATGAAGGAAGGATACATAGCTTCACAGATAAGCAACAACTAAAAAACTTCACAGACGCCTTAAACCAGCCTTAAAAGAAAAGCTTAAAGATCTACTTTAAGACTAGACAGACCAACAGACACACCAAATTATACACAAAGATGACATTAAATCCCATGACAATCATCTCCCTCAACGTCAATGGACTAAATGTACCAGTTACAAGACACAGAATGGAGAAATAGATCAACAAGATGAATCCAACATTCTGCTGCCTACTAGAAACACACTTGAATAGTCAGAACAGACTCAAAATCAAAGGCTGGAGGAAAATTATGCAAGCAAGAAACACCCTTAAAAAATCTGGAGTAGCCATATTAATATTGGACAAAACAAACTTTAGACTCAGAAAAGTTGTAAGGGACAAAGAAAGACACTCTGTGCTAATCAAGCGATATGTAGAACAGGAAGAAATAGCACTACTAAACATATACACACCCATGAAAGGCCAGCACAATATCTAATACAGTTATTGACAAATTTGAAAAAGAATATCAATAATAACACAATAATTGTGGAAGACCTCAACATGGCCCTGTCAACACTTGATAGGTCAATCAGACTGAAACCAAACAAAATATACTAGCCCTGAAAAGAGAAATGGAAGAAAGAGACCAAGATGTAGGACACTCCTTTCCCAGAAACCAGGATACACATTCTTCTCCAATGTACATGGGTCATTCTCCAGGATAGACTACATGCTGGCACATAAAACATTCCACCATAAAATTAAGAGGATAGAAATTTTGCAGGCTAACTTCACTGACCACAGGGCTCTGAAATTAGATGTGAGCTACAAAAGCACACAGGAAAAAAAAAAAAAAAAACTTTAACACCTGGAAATTAAACAGCCTGCTACTGAAAAACCAGTGGGTCTGAGATGAAATCAAAGAGGTAATCAAAACTTTCTGGAAACAAGTGACAATGAAAACACAAAATATCAGAGCCTATGGGACACAGCAAAAGTAGTACTGAGAGGAAAATTTATAGCTTTGCAAGCACACATCAGGAAGAAAGAAGGGGCATACCTGAATAGTTTACTGACACAGCTTATAAAATTAGAAAATAATCAGCAACAAAAGGAACTAAAAATAGGTAGACAGAAGGAAATAACAAAGCCTTGAGCAGAAAACAATGAAGTGGAAACCCAAAAAAACGATCTGACAGATCAACAAAAGCATAATTTGGTTCTTTGAAAAAATAAACAAGATTGATAGGCCATTGACGAAACTTACAAAGAAAGAGAGAGAAACTTGATAACCTGTATTAGAAATGAAAAGAGGGAGATCACTATGGATATTGCAGAGATTCAAATGGTAACTAGAGACATTTTGAGAAAGTTTAATTTATATTAATACTATTTAGTAATTCATTTGAAGAGATTAGAAATTATTAAGGTGCAAAAATTTAAGTATTATGTCTATGTCTATAGCTTCAAAATGTACTTTAGTTTATCAAATAATTACTATGAGTAAAGCATTCTTCTGAGTCTATAATGAGTCTAAAATTACCAGGTTTTGTTAAACAGTGTAGTATACTATATAAAATGTAGTTTTGAATTTTATTGTGCAAAATTAAAGAGACTTTTATCTATCAAATGCTTATATGATTTTCATTATTGTTAGAAGTTCAGAGAACATTTTATTTCATGCTAATAGTTAAAACTCTTATAAAATTTGTGAATGAATTATGAGAATTTGCTCATTTATTTTTAAATTATTTAATTTTACTTTATTGCATTTTTTTGGAAGGGGTTATATTAGAACATTTGCTTTTGTTTGCTAGAACAAAATGTAAATTCTATTCTATGAAGTTAATGATACTGTTAAAATTTATATATATTTTTATTTCTTACTTAAGTGGTAAAATATGATATAAAACCCTTATCTACATAAAATAAATAATATGATCTACTTCTTTACCTATTAAATTACTGTTTTCTAGTCAACAATGTTCAATTCTTGGATATGTACGTTTTCTTCTTAATCTTTTAATTCTTATACCCAATTTAAATTTTTTTTATCAGGAGATATTCTTTCCAAATAAGCATTAGTTATTAACTTAAAATGCTAGATTTGGACTTTTGTTCAGAAATTTAAAAATATTTTTATTACTCCTATATATTAACATTAATTTGCAGCTTCTCTGCAAAGCTGGTTATATCTGTATAATTTTTAAAATATATTTTAATTATTGATTCAAAATCTCTTGGATTACCTCTTGCTAGAGTAAAATCAACATTTAAGTCTCTGGAAAGTTCTTTTATGTTCAAATTATGGTACTAGAGTCATAGCACAGTAGGTAAGTTGTTTGCAGTGCATGCAGCTGGCCTGGGTTTGATCTTAATATTCTATACGGTCCCGAATACACTATAAGGAATATTTCCAGAGTAGAGAAACAAAAGTAACACTTCAACACTGCCAAGTAAGGTTGGAATACAAACATAATAAATCTTTAATTAATTAACTGAAATTTAAACATTTTGTAATACATGCTTCTAATCCTGAAACATGGTATTCAGTCATTAAGATGTTAATATCAGTATTAATTTTCTTGTAAATCACTTTATTGTAATTTTAAAAAGTGGTGCTTAAATAAAGATATTATAGGAAAAATAGATTCAAACTGGTTGATACAAAAAATAATATAAATTTAAAAAGTGGATCAGAACTGATGGTCATTATTCCACAGTATCTTCCTTTAAAATTTCTGAATACATTAAGTATAACTTGAGGAGTTTATTTCCACATTAAAGCAATTTGACAGATACTTATCTTATATTTATGGGGTGGTCAAAACAGTTATTGGATTTAAAAAATTACTCTTGAAAATAAAATTTAGTTCTTGAGTTTACTGGATTTTTTGGTGTCAGTGTTCTAGTGGGCAATTTTACTTTCCCAGATGTTTAACCATTGTAATTTTCATACGTGGTCTGCACTAGAGTTTTATGTTAAGGCATTTTTGGTCTTTTCTAAGACATCTGAGAGCTCTTTGACAAATATTCATTTTTTTAATAAAGCTACACTATGTCTTTTTTAATTTACATTTGAGTACTTTAAGAGACCAGATATTTTCCATGTTCATATAATTGTTGTTGATTTTTGTGATGATAATGTTGGGAGTGTTATTGTACCTTTCATTATTCACAAATCATCACTTATTGTTGTTATTTGCTTTGTTGTTTTTTTATTGTGTTATTTTCTGTTTTTGATTTTCAATTCTCTGATGGTTTCTGAATTGCTGCCAAATCAAAATGGCACCTGCTAACATGCTTATTTTCATTTGGATATTTTTGTAGTATCATGAAAATAAATGAAAGGAATATGTTTAGGGTATTGGCTGTTATGAAATCCATTTTTCTCATATGACTTTTCACTACATGTATTACTTATCTTGCTTCAAAATTGAATGTTAAGATTGGTAAAATTGATATCAAGCAGGATTCCTAGAAATATAGCTCTTTTCTTGACAAAAATATGGCACACTTAAGAAAAATGAAGGAATATCCACAGGATAAAATTTTGAATGTTACTTAATTTCACTTTTAAAACAGCAGAATTAGAGGTACTGTTCTCAACCAAAGATCCAACGTCTACCTTCCTTAAACTTCCATGACATTTAATTGGAAAGTTTAAGGAAAAGAATGATGGTTGGAAGAAAACAACCTAATAATATACCTTAAAGAAACACTAAATTGTATATTTAAATTACAATGGAGTTTACATTATTCATATAGTGAATTTATCAGGTAGGTGGTTTGTGTGGAAACTAGTAAATTATTTAAAATCTGGTCTCAATATTTAGTCCACTTCTTGAAATCAATATTACCCTTGGGAATGTATAATCTGGAACATATTTTCAGGTAAAATCTATTCTATGTTAGTGGTCTGAAAAACACCAAATTAAACAAAAAGTATATACACACTTGGTACCTATACTTGGATCTGCTTTCTATTCTCCCAACACCTAGTGTTCTCTATATAAACAATAATACTAAATGTCATGAAGAGTGAAAAAGAAAGAAGAAAGTTGGAGAATGTGAGAAAATATTTAAACCATATATCCTTAATCTTTTAGATTGTTTAAATCATAGGCCAAAAGCAAAACAATAATAATAATAAATACCATGAAGAGTGAAAAAGAAGAAAGAAAGAAAGAAAGAAAGAAAGAAAGAAAGAAAGAAAGAAAGAAAGAAAGAAAGAAAGAAAGAAAGAAAGAAAGAAAGAAAGAAAGAAAGAAAGAAAGAAAGAAAGAAAGAAAGAAAGAAAGAAAGGAAGGAAGGAAGGAAGGAAGGAAGGAAGGAAGGAAGGAAGGAAGGAAGGAAGGAAGGAAGGAAGGAAGGAAGGAAGGAAGGAAGAAAGAAAGAAAGAAAGAAAGAAAGAAAGAAAGAAAGAAAGAAAGAAAGAAAGAAAGAAAGAAAGAAAGAAAGAAAGAAAGAAAGAAAGAAAGAAAGAAAGAAAGAAAGAAAGAAAGGAGGAAGAAAGGAAGGAGGGAGGGAAGGAAGAAAAAAGGAAAAAAGCAAGAAAAGAAAAGAGAAGAAAGAAAGAAAGAAAGAAAGAAAGAAAGAAAGAAAGAAAGAAAGAAAGAAAGAAAGAAAGAAAGAAAGAAAGAAAGAAAGAAAGAAAGAAAGAAAGAAAGAAAGAAAGAAAGAAAGAAAGAAAGAAAGAAAGAAAGAAAGAAAGAAAGAAAGAAAGAAAAAGAAAAATAAAGAAAGGGTAAGAAAAGAGAAAGAGGGAAAGGCAAAGTGGGAAGGAAGAAAGAAATAAAGAAAGTAGGAAGGAAGGAAAGAAGAAAGGAAAGAAAGAAAAGATGAAAGAAAAAGATTAAAGAAAAAATCACATCCATACATTCCCCTGCTCTAGGGATATGCTTTTCTAAACTCCTTGTTGAAAATTATTCATACTGTTAAATTTCCCAAGTGGTTTGAAAACTAAATTAATATTGATTTCAAGAATTTTTTTATTTATCTATTTATCTTATTGTTTATTTATTTTTGCTGTATGGTAACTCCAATGCCCATCCAATAATTTTTATTTTGTTTTTAGTGTGAATTTGCATTTAACCTAAATATTTTTATTAACTATTTTAAAATACAAATATATATTATGTATTCTTTACTATTAATTTCATAAAATACATAAAATCATTAATTCTGAATTCTTATTTTTTATTCTTTTCATTATATTATCTGTTTTACATTAATTTATTTGAAGGCAAGGCAATAATAACTTTAACTCAACATTTTCATCTTTGCAAGGATATTACATTTAATATTGATTATATTTCCAAATAATTAAATACAATATATTATACTTTCAAATCTTCCATGTCAAGGTTTCATTTCAGTGATTTATCTTCAGTGCATTTATCCTAAGCATAGCATAATAGTGAAGGAAAACAGATTATAATATTTTTAATAACTGTACAATTGGCATTATTATTACTTTTAGTTTGCAAAATGAATGCATTATTTTATATTATCTCATAAATTTTAAATTCTATGTTTGTCTAGTTGATGTAGCATAGGTAATTATATTGAAAAAATATTGCTTAGAAAAAATAATTTTATACTAAATTCCAGTTAACATATTTTATATTGCTATTTCAAAGCAAAAAACTGTTCATTTTAGGATTTGTAGTGGTTATGTGAAAATGCAATAATTTTGCTGAAATAAAAATGCATTCATGCATGTATTGAATAATATAGACATGCTTTATAAAGCATCTGGAAATATATACCTATATGTAGATATAGTAACTATTTACAGGCACTCTATACGCTTAAAGTGTACACATACTTGAAAAGTTAAGAAGCAAGAGCAAACAACCAGTAATTCAAGTGCAAATATATGGAGGTTTTGTGTGCATAAATTAGTCTTAAATATTATGCATAAAATTTAAAATAAAAAGTACACTCGAGTTTTAGGATAAAATACACTAACTCAAACACGTTATACAAATCACTGGTTATAGTGGATACTCAGTAGAAATAAAATAAAATAACATGAAAAGGATATAAGTTTTATAGACATGGGCACTAGTTTACTCTAATTTTTCATTAATTAAAAATTAAAACCTTAAGATACCAATGTAAGGCTATTGTAAAAAGGATGCCTTCATTTTTTTTTTTTTTTTGGTTTTTTTTTTTTTGGGTCACACCCGGCAGTGCTCAGGGGTTATTCCTGGCTCCAGGCTCAGAAACTGCCCCTGGCAGGCACAGGGGACCATATGGGATGCCGGGATTCGAACCGATGACCTCCTGCATGAAAGGCAAACGCCTTACCTCCATGCTATCTCTCCGGCCCCGACCTTCATTTTTATACATTATATATCTTATTATTTATGCTTAATACCTATTATATTAATAATCAATTATTATTTTACATTTTATGGCTTGCACTTAGAGTAATTTAGTCAATAATTATTATTCATGATTTAATGATATATAATATTATTTCAGTAATAATTATGTAGTTATTTTGCCTGCCCTATAGACTAGAACGCAACAACTTCTATCCTGCACAGACTTTCAGCCCTGCTGAAAAAGGTAAAAGAAAGTATCTAAGGCTAATGACCAGAAACACTTTATTCCATTCTAACAATGGTTTTGTTTTGTTTTATTTTGCTTTTTTTTTGGGGGGGACACCCAGTGATGCTCAAGGATTACTCCTGGCTACGCGCTTAGAAATTGCTTCTGGCTTAGGGGTCCATATGGGACGCTGGGGATCAAACCGAGGTCTGTCCTGCGTCAGTCACATGCAAGACAAACGCCCTACCGCTGCGACAATGCTCAGGGTCCAGCTGGCATTCTAACAATGCCTTTATATAACAAGAGGAACTGGAATATTTGTAGGTAGCAGGACCCAGGACACCAGAGGTGGATTGTCAAGTAGAAGTTAAACTTAAACATTGAAATTAGAAATATTTTGGTAGTAGCACATGGATCATAAAAGTAGCTGAAAAATTTCTCTTGACCACAGCTCTCTGTGAGGGATAAGAGAAGGCACAGAATGAAGCCTGAGAGTGACCTCTGATAATTAGGAGATGGTCCTCCACTATGTGCTGTGCCTCCTCATCTCTGAAGGGGTATCTCTAAAGCTCTCACTTCAAGAATTACCAGCGTGCTTCTACAGTTTCCCCCAGAGCAGTGATTCTGTGGGGTTCTATCTGCCTGGCAGTTTGAGAACAATGTCACAGGGGGATCCAACAGTAGTCAACTCTGTTTTGGAATTCACAAATAATTTGACTTTGGCCCTGTACTTCCACATCTTCCAGTTTCCTGCTTTGCACGTCAGATCTAAATATTATACAAAGATCTACACTGGTTTCTTGTAAATATGTCAATGCTCTAACCACATATATTACTTGTATTACTTATATTTTAAACCCATAAGATTTCATGTTTATTAGTTTAATATGTTAGCTTAGTTACCACCATTTAACATATTAAAATAAGATGCTATCCATAGGACAGATGACTTATTTCAATGTTTTCTCTTTTGTAGTTGTCTACAGTGGTATCAATTTTTGTATTATCCATGGTTGTATTATGATAATAGAAATATAATGTTTATTCAAATGTCCAAAATGTCATATTCTTTTATCTCTTCCTGAATATCAAATCTTAGAAGAAAAGGAAATATAGAAGAATAACAAGAAGTCAGAGCTTTTGTAAAACAATAAGGATTGTTCAGTATTGGTATTATTTAATTATTTTAAGTACTTTATTGCATGAGTACTACAATGGATACGTACTGAAATGTACAATATTTTATAAAATATTTTATACTTACAACTGCTAGAACCACAAAGAGAGACTTCACTATAAGCTCCATTTCATGAGCTACACAGTCACCAAGATCTCTAGATACAGAGGTTTGATTTTACCATCCAAGATGAAGCAGAAGTCTTCCATTCACCACGAAAGCACTGAGGGAGAGTAAATGATCATGCAAGGTGTCTATAGTTAATCCCATGACAGTATATTTCAGTATACTTCAGGGTTGGAGAAACCCTGTATCTCTTAGGCCAAGGGAATTTCCTCTATCATATATGCAATAGTTACTGTGCCTATGGTGGGGAAAAAAAAAGGAAAAAAAAAAAGCACAAAACAATCATTTTTCCACATATTTATTTATCGATTTATCGATTTTTTTTGACGTCTTTATTTTGGTGTAGAGATTGAAGTTGATGTCTCTAATATTATTTTATTTTACTTTATTTTATCTTATCTTTCTCTTTCTTTTTGCACTTTGGCATAATTTGATTTCAGAACCGAGACTATTGTGTGAGCTGTAGTGTTCACTGATAATTTAATTTGATATTTCTTTCTGTATTGTTCTGGTGTTTCAATTACCTTTTTCATGTCCTCTCTCAAACTGAGGTTGAAAGCCTCTAGAAGGACTCCGCCCATTTTCAGCGTATTTGACTTCTTTTATTTATTTATTTTTTTCTTATTTTGTACCCCAAACTATTGCTTTTCTTTCCTTCAAACAAAACCACATAACTCGATTTATCTAGCTCTGCCTCTTAAATAGAGGGGGAAACAAGGGAGGGTACCAGGACCAAACAGATATATGATCATTAATAGTAAGCTAGACAAAGAGGGGACCACCTACTCTAGCAGCCCGGGAGGTGATGGTGGGGGATATGGGTTGCAGAAAAGGAACTGGGATGCGGGGGAGGACAAATTTGGTGATGGGTATTCCCCTGATTCAATGTTAATATGTACCTAAAATACTACTGTAAAAGATATGTAAGCCATTATGATCAAAATAAAAATTAAAAAAAGAAAAAGTATTTTATACTTACATAATAAAAATAATTGAGTTAATATAGTTAGGAAAATAAGATGGTTGATTATAGGCTGACTTTGAAGATATTTTTGAACACTTCAGAAACATAGAAACTCAACAATAAGATGGAGATGAAATAAAGTATCAGAAATAAAATCAAATATATACATACATACATACATATATACATACATACATATATTTGTGTGTGTGTGTTGGAACACACCATGCTATGCTCATGGTTTACTTTTTTTTTTTTTTTTTTTTTTTTTGGTTTTTTGGGCCACACCCTGTGACGCTCCGGGGTTACTCCTGGCTATGTGCTCAGGAGTTGCTCCTGGCTCCTTGGGGGACCATATGGAATGCCGAGGGATCGAACCGCGGTCCGTCCTAGGCTAGCGCAGGCAAGGCAGGCACCTTACCGCCCGGCCCCCATGGTTTACTTTTGGCACTTTGCACTTAATGATTATTCCTGGTAGGGGTAACAAAATAATGTGGTTTACAAAGATGAATTTTAGTTCAGGTATGATGTGATGCATAATAATGGGTGTCTATATTTTGTTCCATAAAGTATTGTACAAGTGAAATACATATCTATTCTCTTGGCAAATTTATAAGATTTTATCTGTAACAAATTATTTAATATAAATATTTTAACAACACCTGTAAATGGAACACCATAATTTAGAATTTAAGTCTTTCTGAGTACAAGTCAGATAAATGACTACAGTACTTTAAGAGAGATTATAAGAGAAGTTGGTGATAAAGATAAAGGGGAAATTTATTAGAATTTTTGAACTAAGTTATAAGTCACAACTGTGGTTTACTGATGAATCTGCTCAGGAATATTCTATTAGGTATGGCTCCAAATTGACCCGAATCCCCATAAACAGAAAAGAAACAGGCCAAAATGAAAGTGGGAGAGAGGCCGGAGCAGTGGTGCTAGAGATAAGGCATCTGCCTTGCAAGTGCTAGCCTAGGACAGATGAGAGTTCAATCACTCAGTGTCCCATATCGTTTCCCCAAGCCAGGAGTGATTTCTGACTGCATAGCCAGGAGTAACCCTTGAGTGTCAAACAAGGGTGTCCCAAAAGAACAAACCAAATGCGGGAGAGAGGGAGAGAGGGAGAGAGGGAGAGAGAGAGAGAGAGAGAGAGAGAGAGAGAGAGAGAGGGGGGGGGGGAGAGAGAGAGAGAGAGAAGAAAGAAAGAAATAAGAAAGAAAGAGAAAGAAGAAAGAAAAAGAAAAAAGAAAAAAAGAAAGAAGAAAGAAAAAGAAAGAGAAAGAAAGAAAGAAGAAAGGACGAAAGGAAGGAAGAAAGAAAGAAAGAAAGAAAGAAAGAAAGAAAGAAAGAAAGAAAGAAAGAAAGAAAGAAAGAAAGAAAGAAAGAAAGAAAGAAAGAAAGAAAGAAAGAAAGAAAGAAAGAAAGAAAGAAGAAAGAAAGAAAGAAAAAGAAAGAAAGAAGAAAGAAAGAAAGAAAGAAAGAAAGAAAGAAAGAAAGAAAGAAAGAAAGAAAGAAAGAAAGAAAGAAAGAAAGAAAGAAAGAAAGAAGAAAGAAAGAAAGAAAGAAAGAGAAAGAAAGAAAGAAAGAAGAAAGAAAAGAAAGAAAGAAAGAAAGAAAGAAAGAAAGAAAGAAAGAAAGAAAGAAAGAAAGAAAGAAAGAAAGAAAGAAAGAAAGAAAGAAAGAAAGGAAGGAAGGAAGGAAGGAAGGAAGGAAGATTTGAATCACATATCCTTAATCTTTTAGATTGTTAAATCATAGGCCAAAAGCAAATCCATGGTTCCCCATTGAGATACTGGTAAGTTGTTTATTTAACTTTATTTGTTCTTCATTTAAATATTGTATTTGTTCATATTTTGTTGTGTTTTTTTTCTTTTACTTTAACATAAGATTTGTACATTGTGCATAGAAATTTGTTCATAGTTATTTTTTTTTAATTATAGTTTGGCACTCCAATGGTTTGTGGATAGAGAACTGGCAACTTTTTTAAAAATGTGCAGGTCTCTGGTCTAGGAAAAGACTGAGTATTCTGGATGTTGTCCAGACAATTTCTAACAAAAGCATTTAAATAAATAAAAGTAATGATCTTTTCCTTAAATCTGGAAAACATTTATATACCCAAAGTAAGTTACTATAACTTTATTTACAAAATTTGCATGAAAACTAAGTTGATAAAATTTCTAAAAAATTGCAAAACACCGTGACTTCATCAACTATTACAATATTAATATGTTTGTACAATCAGACTGAGAGTTTATATTTATAAAATACAGGTAATCAATTTGACATCATTTAAACAAAATGGTGCCTTATAGTAATTCGTATTATTAGTTTTATATTCAAAATTTAAATATTGTTTTTACTAGGACTAATACAATAAATTTAAATAATTTAATAATAGACTTATTTTAGCAATACAAAATAGAATAAGACATAAGTCATTATTATATTTAAGACTAGTTTGGAGCCAGAGCGGTGGTGCTAAGGTAAGGCCTCTGCCTTGTAAGCACTAGCCTAGGACAGACAGAGGTGACATATGTTCCATGTTCCATATGGTCTCCCCAAGCCAGGAGTAACCCCTGAGCGTCATACTGTTGTGGCCAAAACAAACAAACAAACAAAAACAAAAAAACTAGCTATATTCATTTCAAATCATTATATTTATAGGTTTTCTCTTAACATTGAGTTTTCAGCAGAGACATAAAGTTGCATGAGAGACAATGTTGCATGACTCCTGTATCCAACTTTCTTTTTCTCTAGAGTACTGAAAAGAAAATGAAATTTTCTCTTTTTATTTCACTGTTCTAAGTTCAATGTCAAAGAAGTAATTCTGTTATTTTTGGAATTTATAGTAAAAGAATTCCTCAAAAATATGTTACCAGAGACATAGGGATAACTAAAATTTTCTCTCTAACACCAGTAAAATAATTTTCCTTAGAGACCACATACCAACTAGGTTTTCTTAAAAAATAAGCAAAACATTCACTTTTTAGTGTAGCTGGTCATCTTTTTATCACTGGTCCATTAGAAAAGTTAAGGGAAGCAACTTGCACATAAAATATCAATGATATTCTTGAAAATAAGACCTGAAAAACTTATAGAGCAAATCAATTCCAGTACCGTGCTTGCTTCGGCAGCACATATACTAAAACAGAATTGAGCCCTCAATTTTTTAAATGAGCATATACTTTTCGCTGGGTCATTTAAGTTGAAAATTGAACTAAAGTTGGGTCCAGAGTGAAAGAACACATAACATACCCAGGATTGATCTCTGGCATCTCATTTTTCCCCATGTGCCTGCCAGGAGTGATTTCTGATCTCAGAGTCAGAAATGTCCCCTGAGCGCTGCCAAGTGTGGCCCCAAAACAAAACAACATAAACAACAACAACTGAACTAAAAGGGCATAAATAAATTGATAACTTCCTTAAAAATAAATATTTCAGGGGCCTGAGCAGTGGCACAGCTGTAAAGTGTCTGACTTGCACGCACTAGCCTAGGACGGATGGAGGTTCAATCCCCCAGAATCTCATATGATCCGCCAAGCCAGGAGTGATTTCTGAGTGCATAGCCAGGAGTAACCCCTGAGCATCACCGGGTGTGGCCCAAGAAGCAAAAAAAGAAAAAGAAAAAGAAATATTTCAATTTAAATTTAGGAAACAAAAGTACATTCCTAGAATCACAATACCCACAAGGAGCTAAAAACCAAACATAGCTGAATACTTTCAACAAATGTGCTTAATAAATTTAATTTGCAAATAAATCACATGGTGCAGTAATTTTAAAGTTATTCATTCACCTCTAATTATTATAAAAATAATATATAAGAATAGTGAATATGTACTTACTGATTTCATGTATTTGAATACTGCAGTGAAAAAGTGATATATTCCAATATATTATTGGATGAGGATTATTGGAAAAATTCCCATACAACAAGAGCTCACTTTTCTATCATTTTCCTCATAGTTTCACAATCTATCAATAATAGTTGACTAACTTTCACCTGTTTCTTTCTTGGGAATTCTCAAAACAAAGGATCCTAGTTTTCTCTGACTTCCTGATTTATATACCCTTCCTGTCCTTCTACATAAACATTCACTCTGTCTCTTCATAGATAAATACATAGCTTACTTAAAATATAATAAATATGTATAAAAAGTTATGCTCTTTTACTGATATCTTCCTATCATTCTTACAAAATTCAGTACAAGCACTTTTTCTAAGATTAGCATTGACCTACATTTTTACCAGCTTCACTTCTGTAATTAACTTACTAAAATTCTCGAGAGGATTGTGAAATAACGCTACTCAACATTCTTGAAGCATTTTCATCTTATGGTTTAGAACACTGAATATTACACAGTTCCCACTGACAAACTACTATTTTATTTATTAAATTTATTCAGGGAGTTTTCACTTTTTTTTCCTTTTTACTTATGATAGGTTGTTGGATTAACTGGGTTCCACCCTATTCAGTATATGCTTGTTGGTCTGGCTCATTGGTTGGAAGCATCTTTGGATGGTAATATTGGTGCCTTAGACCACTGGTTCTCCACCTGAGGGTGTGGGTGAGATCTGATTCTTCCCAATAAAGACCCAGGGACTCAGGGAAAAGCTATTAAGGCTACTTCAGTTTTATACCACTAAGCTATATGCTTTTTAGGAGAATAAGGCTTATGTGTGAAGTTCCTAAACCGGTATGAACCCTTTAATTATGTGTGGATTATTTCCTTTCTTGGTGTTAGCTTTCAGACACATGTCTCTCCCATGCTCTGAATGGCATGAAATTTCTGTTTCAATACATTGTATAATTTATTCATTTTTCTTTAATATATGACAATTTACTCAGCAGTCTTTTTAATTTGCAACCTTTTCCTTAGTGGCTGATACATTCATCTACCTGTACTCTTGCCTCAATTTCTGTTTCCCCTTCGATCTGTTTCCCCTTCAATTCTACTAGAGTTACAAGACTAATTGTTTAAATAAACCCATAATATTTTATAAGTCCAATATTTTACAAATATCTATATCTTCTCACTGCAATGCAGAGTTCTATGCGGAATACGGTTTCTGTTACATCTATCTTCCATTAGTTTTCTTTCAATTTATTTCTCATCAATCTTTCTTCTCCTTTACTGTCTTTGTATGTCACTTTATTTTTATTTATTTAAATATAATATATTATTTTCCATGCCATATTTTTATTTTATGTTGTATTTTTCCCTAATTTTTTTTTACTATATAGGTTCATTAAAGATTGTCTGAAGTTTATGGTATGCAACTTACTTGAGTTCAATTCTAAGCACAGCAGAGTTGATCCCTAAGCACTGCTAGGTGAAGATCAAATTGATCCTCAGGTAGTATAGAATTACTTGCAATGTGTACAAACATGCTGTGAGACATAATACACACAAATATGATTATAACACTAATATTTTATTACATAGTGGGATAAAAGAAGTTTAGGTCAAGTATATGAGGAGAAATAAAACAGTATTATAGGCAGTATGTGATGACATACAGCAATAAGATAAATCAAATTAAATAAAGATAACATATTTCTGGCTATACAAAAGAAGAAAAAAAACAACAAAAATGCTTAAAAAACACCAATAAATAAGTAACCAAAGAGTTTGATGACAGAACTCAGATAGTCAATTTAGGGGTAGGATGGCACTAGAGAAAGAGTATGCTGTGGGATGTGGAGGATATAGGTTATATCTTTTGATGTAAGTAGTAGTGTGGTAAAATTGAATCCCTAAAATATATGAACACTTAAACTCTTGTAAGAAGTGTTGGTTTTTTTTTTTTTTCAGTTTAAAAATAAGCCCTACTACTCTGTTCACATATATGTCAATACATACAGAAGAACTTTCATTTGAAGTTTCTTTTTTGGGGTGGTCACACCTGGCAGCGCTCAGGCGTTACTCCTGGCTCTACTTACAGAAATCTTTCTTGGCAGGCACGGGGGACCATATGGGATGCCGGAATTTGAACCACATTCCTTCTGCATGGAAGGCAACCGTCTTACCTCTATGCTATCCCCCCCCCCCATATGAAGTTTTAACAAAAAGTTCATCATGTAAACCTTCACACTCACTCTAACACTTAGGATTCTTTCTAAAGCAAATTGAATAAAAATACAGTAAAATTTGTGAGTCAGGAAACCTACTTTATAGGATCAGAGATAAGGCAATTCAAAAGGTAAGATTGGGGGTTGAGAGATAGCATGGAGGTAAGGTGTTTGCCTTGCATGCAGAAGAATGGTGTTTCGAATCCCGGCATCCCATATGGTTCCCCCAACCTGCCAGGAGCTATTTCTGAGCACAGAGCCAGGAGTAACCCCTGAGCGTTGCCGGGCGTGACCCAAAAATCAAAACACACACACGGACGCACACCACACACACACACACACACACACACACACACACACACACACACAAGATATGTTCAATCCCTATCTGCACATAATGTCCCAGGAGAACTGTCAGGAGTTCCCGAGCTCAGAGCCAAAAGTCAACCCTGAGTACAGTTTGGTGAGATCCAAAAAAGCAAATAGAAAAAAATATTGGTAAAGAAAACTATTTATGTGGTATGGATAAGAGAAAAGGAAACCAAAAGTGGTATATAAACATTGAGTTCTGTGCCTGCCCAGTGTTTTATCTCACAGAATTTCTGGGAAGCATTATCTGTACAGGCTAAGTACAGGAAATAATTATTGATTGGAAAAATGTACAAAAAATAAATGTAATAATTATTTATTCACTGTTCCACATTAGCCAGTATTAATGCTGAGCACTTTTAGATTGGGCATTCTAGAACTACATATTTTTATAGATGCTCTAATTAAACTCTTCAGGATTGAACATGAGATGCTGAATAAATTATTAAAATGTAAAATCAAGTCTTGACTCCTTGCAACTCACTAGTCCAACTTGTTGAGGATTGGTTGCAAACACTATTCTCTCAAGAACTGCTCTTTTCTGCTCACTGTTGTCATCTATTATTGTAAGCCATAGTTCTTAAAAAAAAGAGAAAAAAGAGGATAAAGTGCCTACCCCTATCATACTGAGACAATCATGAATAAACTTCTTACTTTTTGATTCAAAATTGGTAACAAACAGCTCTACAATATATACATATTTATTCTAAGGCACATGTTCTTCAATAGAATTATTTTCTAATAAAATTTATTTTGCTAGATGCCTTTATGAAGCTCACCACAAAGAGGGGTGAGAGCTGTTAGAGAAATAACTACACTAACAACTATCATGACAATGGTAATGAGTGAGAGAAGTAAAATGCCTGTCTCAAATACATGTAGGGGAGAAGGGAGATGAGGGGCATTGGTGGTGGGAATATTGCAGTGGTGAAGGGAGGTGTTCTTTTTATGTCTGAAACCCAACTTTAATCATGTTTGTAATCATGGTATTTAAATAAAGATATTATTAAAAATACTATATCCTGTGCTGCATACTGAAGCTTAAGTTTAAATTTAACGCAAGAAGGCCTCACTCTACATCCTGAATTGTTGGTAACTATACAGTTAATACAACTTGTGACTGGATTTGTCTCTTATCTACTAATTGCTGACACAGCCTCACACACAGGTACTTTCTTTCTTAAAAGCACACACTCTCACATCAATTTGGATGCAGAGTGTCAATTTACTGGCAAGGTGGAATTCATTCTGTCTTTTGACAGATTAGGGCTGATGTTGGCACCATTAATTTCCCAGCATTTGGCCAGGAAATATTGGTCCCCGGAATTATGCTTCAGGTGTTGACTACCTCAACAGATGATCATTCTGCTAAAATATGAGCAATTCTGTTTCTCCTTGTCTTTCCTATAATGCATTTTTATTTTAATATTTTTTCCTGAAATCATCAACATGTCTGCCAGTCACTGTTTAAGAAAATGTTTGTCAAAATCCCTAAAGTCATTATGTTTTTTTTTTCATTTTCTTTGGAAGGAACATGACATTATTTTTGAATACAAAAAAATGAAGCAGAGTTCTGTAGAAGAATATTTCCTGTGAGAGCTGATGAGACTAATCCTCCTGAATGCTCATGACTGCTTATAACAAGGACTGAAACAGTTCTCTTTTCAAATAGATTTTGTTTATTTGAAATAGCCTATTTAGTTGAACGGCAATTTAGATGCTTATAACTTTCTCAATTTCCAAGTTCATAGTGAACCCTAATTATCCTTTGCAACACTGCTTCCTCTTTCCTGTAAGAGAAGAGAGTGATGGTGTGAAAGACAATACAACCCATATTTAATAAAATAAATAATACCCTATTCGTTATCTAGTACATTGAAAATAAAAAAGTGTCAGTAGGCTATATGATTTTTATTAATTTTTACTCTCATAAAAATTCAATGGTTAGACAATGTTGCAACTATAGACATTACACCTGAACTGAGTAAAATAATAGTTATTTGACTACTAGCTAGAAAGCAGACCAAGTAAAATCAGAGCTTACCGAACAAATCTTACTTTAAGACCATTTCACCTGTTAAAAAAATTCATAAAATTGGCCAAGATACTTAATGCTGTACTACTCATGTCATTTGAGAAATTTTTTAAAGAAAAAAAAATACCAAGTACATTTTACACTTGATTACCATTCAACTACTGACAAACCGCCAGTTGTGCATGACTTACATCTTTTAATGCACCAGGCTGAATGCAGCACAATTTTAGTTATTTTTGGAACTGTATGCCATATTGTATAGCATGTTGTTTTTTCCCCACTTCCCCTTTTTCCTGTTTCTCAGAAAAGATCTAAAGCACAACAAGTGTATTCAAAGAAGAGTTTTTTGAATGTGTCACCTTAAAACCTTTCTACTCCCACAGTGGATAACCTCCGATTTCACTTCACTGCCATGGTAGCAAAAAGGAAAAAAAAAAAAAAAAAGAAAAAAAAGAAGAAAGATGAATCTTTTTTATAGTCTTCAAAAGGATTCTAACAGCCCTCCTTTTAACTTTGATTCTCTGTATTCATATTTGGCTTTAGAGTAAAGGGAGAGCAAAAGTCTTCTAATATTCTGAAGAAAATCCATAGTGATTCTTAGAAAAAGTTTAATGAATGTAATACTAAATTTTGATAAATAAAAGATAACTTTTTCAAAGAAAATGTTCAATAGATTTATAATAAATTTGACTTAAAGTATTTTATCATTAAGAAAGTTGATTGATATTATTATTATTTTTAGTTTTTGGATACATCTGATGGTGCTCAAAAATTACTCATGGTTCTGTGCTCTGGGGTAATATTTAGCAATGCTTGGAAGATCATATGGGATGCCAGGGATAGAACCCAGGCTGGGCAAATACCTTACAAACTATGCTAACTATTCAACTCTCATTTTTAGATTTTTTTTTTTGGTTTTTGGGCCACACCCGGCGTTGCTCAGGGGTCACTCCTGGCTGTCTGCTCAGAAATAGCTCCTGGTAAGCAAGGGGGACCATATGGGACACCGGAATTCGAACCAACCACCTTTGGTCCTTGGATCGGCTGCTTGCAAGGCAAACGCCGCTGTGCTATCTCTCCGGGCCCTCATTTTTAGATTTTTAATGAGGAATGAGTACATAGAATGAAAATACTTCTGAATTGCTATGCAACTAATCAATGCTATAATTTATATAAACAAAAGGCATTCAGGCATGTTACCAGTATTGCCTTGGTATGTCATCAGGTCTATTATGCAACCCCTTCACTATATGGTTTTTAGGGCTATATGTAGACAATATGCCAATTTATGTTAATTTAACAATATCAATATATAAGGCCATACCTAAATTTAGACACCACTCAAACATTTGCTGCACTTTGGCATTGTTCTAATTTTGAATAAGAGTTTGTTTTAGACGTGAAGTGTCATTTTGTTTGTATTCTGTTCTGTTCTGTTCTTTTAGTCCACAAAACAATTATAGTAAGGGCTTATTTGTGGCTTTTTGCTTAGAACTCCTTCCTTATGAGATCCAGGGGCCATATTATGTTCTAGGAATTGAATTCTAATCTGCTGCATTGAAAGCAAGTATGAGCTTGCTGTTCAAACTCTTGACCCCTAAAATAATTAAAGTTTATAGATAAATATAAGTCAACCAAAATTTTTCTTATTTTTTATCCTTAGTTATCAATTGACCATTAACATACAATAATAAAATAGTTTTTTTATTTTTTAATGTCTACAAAGCTGTCTTATATACATTTTTGCAATATTTTTGGAAGAGAGTTTTTAGGTCTTTGTCAATGCTTTCTTGTTTTAAATCTACTAGAAATAATAATTCCACATGACTACCACATAGATTTCTGATTAGCAACTCAGAAATTAAATTTGAATTAAATGTATGAATTTCTTATTTTCTAGTTTTGTTGTTTTGAACACACTTTGAATTCTCTGAAGTTGTGTAATTTGTGAAACTTATGAGAGATAGAATGTCTGACACTAATGTCACAGATTCTTTGAAATGTAGGTATTTACTGTCCTTAGTATAAAGTTCAGAATCAAATTAGCAATATATAATTTTAAACTACTTAATTCCATATAGCAATTCATTTGTTTATTATTTGCAGATGCTGCATTTTTATACTTAAAATGACTTTGCCTTTTTCTCAATCTCACATTTTTGAAATTTATATGTGTGTTGTTTGAAGTGGTTGCAATGTGAGAGGGACACTATATACACATTCACCATGCTTAACAACAAGCTAGTTGTTAACTGCTAATAGGAATATCTACTATTCACCTTTCTTGGGGCCAGAGAGATAGCATGGAGGTAAGGCGTTGGCCTTTCATGCAGAAGATCGTTGGTTCAAATCCCGGCATTTCATATGGTCCGCTGAGCTTGCCAAGTGTGATTTCTGATCATGGAGCGAGGAGTAACCCCTGAGCACTGCCGACTGTGACCCAAAAATCAAAACAAACAAAAATAAAACCTTTATGCTTTATTTTTATTATATTTCTTTTTTTTTAAGGTCACACCCGGCGGTGCTTAGGGGTTACTCCTGGCTGTCTGCTCAGAAATAGCTCCTGGCAGGCACAGGGGACCATATGGGATACCGGGATTCAAACCAACCACCTTTGGTCCTGGATCGGCTACTTGCAAGGCAAACGCCGCTGTGCTATCTCTCTGGGCCCAGTTTTTATTATATTTCTTTATAAAACTTATTTTTATTGTTTTCCAGTATGAACCTCTATTTTTTGAGATTATTCATTGTCAAATTTCTAGATAGTGAGTTATAAAAAAATTCACTGTATCCATTTTTTTCTTTCATATAATGTCTTTATTTAAACATCTTGATTACAAATATGATTGTGATTAGGTTTTAGTCATGTAAAGAATACCCCCCTTCACCAGCGCAACATTCCCACCACCAATGTCCCAAATTTCCCTCCACCCCACCCCACCCCCACCTGTACTCTAGACAGGCTTTCCAGTTCCCTCATGGTAGTTCTCAGTGTAGTTATTTCTATAACTGCACTCACCATTCTTCGTGGTGAGCTTCATGAAGTGAGCTGTAAGTTCCAGCCCTCCTCTCATTGTCTCTGGACTGCGGCAAAAATTAATTTTATTTTTCTTAAAACTCATAGATGAGTGAGACTATTCTGCGTCTCTCTCTCTCTCTCTCCCACTGACTTATTTCACTCAGCATGATAGATTCCATGTACATCCATGTACAGAAAAAATTCATGACTTCATCTCTCCTGACAGCTGCATAATATTCCATTGTGTATATGTACCACTGTTCCTTTAGCCATTCGTCTGTTGAAAGGCTGGTTGTTTCCAGAGCCTGGCTATTGTGAGTAGTGCTACAATAAATAGAGGTGTGAGGAAGGAATTTTTGTATTGTATTCTTGTGTTCCTAGGGTATATCCCTAGGAGTGAAAGAGCTGGGTCGAATGGGAGCTCAGTTTCCAGTTTTTGGAGGAATCTCCATATCGTTTTCCATAGAGGTTGGACTAGACGGCATTCCCACCAGTAGTGGATAAGAAGTTCCTTTCTTTCCACATCCCTGCCAGCACTGATTGTTCTCATTCTTTGTGATGTGCGCCAATTTCTTTGGTGTGAAGTGGTATCTCATCATTGTTTTGATTTGCATCTCCCTGATGATTAGTGACGAGGAGCATTTTTTCATGTGCCTTTTGGCCATTTGTATTTCTTTTTTATCAAAGTCTTTGTTCATTTCCTATGCCCAATTTTTGATGGGATTAGACTTTTTTTTTTGTAAAGTTCTGTCAGTGCCCTGTATATTTTGGAGATTAGCCCCTTAATGGGTATTGGGTGAAGAGTTTCTCCTACTCAGTGGGTGGCTCTTGTTACCTGGGCACTATTTCATTGAGGTACAGAAGCTTCCCAGTTTAATGTATTCCCTTCTCTTTTCTCTGCTTCCACTTGTTTGGAAAGTGCAGTTTCCTCCTTGAAGTTGCCTTTAGTCTCAATGACATGGAGGGTTTTGGCTACGTGGTGTTCTATATGTCTTATGTTTTCGGGTTTGATATCAAGGTCTTTAATTCATTAGGATTTTACCTTTGTACATGATGTTGGCTGGGGGTCTAAATTCAATTCTTTGCAAGTGGCTAGCCAGTTGTGTCAACACCACTTGTTGAAGAGGATTTCCCTGCTCCATTTAGGATTTCTTGCTACTTTGTCAAAAATTAGGTGCTTGTATGTCTGGGGGACAATGTCTGAGAACTCAAGCCTATTCCACTGATCAGTAGGTCTGTCTTTATTCCAATACCATGCTGTTTTGATAACTATTGCTTTGTAGTACAGTTTAAAGTTGGATAAAGTAATGCCTCCCATATTCCTTTACCCTAGGAGAGCTTTAGCTATTTGAGGGTGTTTATTGTTCCAGATGATCTTCATAAGTGTTTGATCACTTCTTTGTAGAATGTCATGGGTACCTTTAGAAGGATTGCATTAAATCTGTATAATGCTTTGGGGAGTATTGACATTTTAATGATGTTAATCCTGCCAACCCATGAGCAAGGTATGTGTTTCCATTTCTGTTTGTCCTCTCTAATTTCTTGGAGCAGGGCTTTATAGTTTTCTTTGTATAGGTCCTTCACATCTTTGGTCAATTTGACTCCAAGGTATTTGAGTTTGTGTGGCACTAATGTGAATGGGATTGCCTTCTTAATGTCCATCTCTTCCTTATCTTCATTGGTTTATAAAAAGTCCATTAATGTCTGTGTGTTAATTTTGTAGCCTGACACATTGCTATATAAATATATTTTTTCTAGAAGCTTTTTGGTAGAGTCTTTAGGGTTTTCTAATAGAGTATCATGTCATCTGCAAACAGTGAGAGCTTGACTTTTTCCTTTCCTATCTGGATTCCCTTGATATCGTTTTCTTGCTTGATTGCTATAGCAAGTACTTCCAGTATGATGCTGAAGAGGAGTGGTGAGAGCAGACAGCCTTGTCTTGTACCAGAATTTACAGGAAAGACTTTTAGCTTTTCTCCATTGAGGATAATATTTGCCATTGGCTTGTAGTAGATGGCTTCAACTAGATTGAAAAAGGTTCCTTTTATTCCCATCTTGCTGAGAATTTTGATCAAGAATGGCTGTTGGACCTTCTCAAATGCTTTCTCTGTGTCTATTGGTATTATCATGTTATTTTTATTTTTCTTGTTATTGACATTTTGTATGATGTTGATATATTTGCGGATGTTAAACCATCCTTGCATTCCTGGGATAAAACCTACTTGGTCATAGAGATTGTTCATCTTGATGATTCATGGGATCCTATTTGCCAGGATTTTGTTGAAGATTTTTGCATCTGCATTCTTCAGGGATAGTGGTCTGTAATTTTCTTTTTTGGCAGCATCTTTCCAGTTAAGGTATCAAGGTAATATTGGATTCATAAAAGCTGTTTGGGAGTGTTTCCCTTTTTTCAATTTCATGGAAGAACCTGGCTGGGATTGGTAGTAGCTCCTCTTGAAAGTTTTGAAATAATTCATTAGTAGATCCATCTGGGCCTGGGCTTTTCTTTTTAGGCAAATGTTTGATTTCAGTTTCAATTTACTCCATAGTGATGAGGTGTTTAGAAATGCTACATCCTCCTTACTTAACTGTGGAATGTTCTAAGTGTCCATGAATTTATTCATTTCTTCTAGGTTCTCATGTTAGTAGCATAAAGTTTCTCAAAGTTTTCTCTGATTACCCTTTGAATCTCTGCAATACCTGTCGTGATCTCCCCTTTTCATTTCTATTATTGGGTTATCAGGTTTCTCTCTCTCTCTTTCTTTGTGAATTTTGCCAATGGTCTATCAATCTTGTTTATTTTTTTGAAAAACCAACTTCTGCTTTTGTTGATCTTTTGAATTGTTTTTTTGGGTTTCCACTTTATTGATTTCTGCTTTCAGCTCTGTTATTTTCTTCTGTCTCCATATTTTTGGTTCCTTTTGTTGGTCATGTTTTAATTTTGTGAGTTGTGTATTAAGTTATTCAGGTATGCCCCTTCTTCATTCCTGATGTGTGCTTGCAAAGCTATAAATTTTATCTCAGGACCACTTTTGCTGTGTCCCATAGATTCTGACAGTTTGTGTCTTCTTTATCATTTGTTTCCAGGAACGTTTTGATTTCCTCTTTGATTTTGTCTCGGACCCACTGGTTGTTCAGTAGCAGGCTGTTTAATTTCCAATTGTTAGTTTTTCTTCTGTGTACCTTTGTAGTTCACATATAATTTCAAAGCCCTGTGGTCAGCAAAGGAAGCCTGCATAAAATCCTCTTGATTTTATGAAGGTATGTTTTATGTGTCAGCATGTGGTCTATCCTGAAGAATGATCCATGTACCTTGGAGAAGAATATGTATCCAGGATTTTTGGGTGGAATGTCCAATATATGTCTACTAGTCCTTTTTCTTCCATTTCTCTTTTCAGGGCTAGTATGTTTTTGTTGGGTTTCAGTCTAGTTGACCTATCAAGTGTTGACAGGGCCATGTTGAGGACTCCCATAATTATTTTGTTATTATTGATGTCTTCTTTTAGATTTGTCAATAATTTTATTAGATAATTTGCTGGTCTCTCATTTGGTGCATATATGTTTAAAAGTCTGGTATCTTCCTGTTGCATATATCCCTTTATTAGTACAAAGTGCCATCTTTGTCCCTTAAAACTTTTCTGAGTATAAAGTTGGTGTCATCAGATATTAATATGGCCACCCCATCTTTTTTAAGGGTGCTGTTTGCTTGGATGATTTTTCTCCAGCCTTTGATTTTGAGTCTATGTTTGTTCTGTTTATTCAGGTGTGTTTCTTGTAGGCAGCATAAGGTTGGATTAATCTTTTTAAACTATTTTGCCACTCTGTGTCTTTTAATTTGTGAATTTAGTCCATTGACATTGAGGGAGATGATTGTCATAGGATTTAATGTCATCTTTGTAGATAAGTTTTCAGTGTTTGTTGGTCTCTCTTGTCTTAGAGTAGACTTTTCAGTTTTTCCTTTAAGGCTCATTTTTTATCTGTGAAGTTTCTGAGCTGTTGTTTATCTAGTAAGCTATGTATCCTTCCTTCAAACCTGAAAGTGAGTTAGGCTGGGTGCATTATTTTCAGTAATGCATTCATTTCATTCAGTCTTTTCACAATATCCCACCACTGTCTTCTGGCCTTGAGAGTTTCCTGTGACATGTCTGCTGTAAGTCTTAGGGATGCTCCTTTGAATGTAGTTTCCCTTTTTGACCTTGCTCATTACAGTATTCTATCTCTATCTGTTGGATTTGTCATTGTAACGAGGATGTGTCTTGGGGTGTTTTTCTTTGGGTCTTTTTTAGCTGGTACTCTTCTGGCATGCAGGATTTGATTGCATGTAGTCTTTAACTCTGGGAGTATCACTTTGATAATGTCTTTGACAATTTATTCTTCCTGGGGATCTTCTACCTGGGCCTTTGGAACTCCAATGATTCTTATGTTGTTTCTGTTGAGTTTATCAAAGATTTCTATTTTCATCTGTTCGCATGCCTTGAGTACTTTTTCCATTGCCTGATCATTTGTCTTAAGGTTCTTTTCCAATTTCTTCTTTGTGTTGAGGTTTTTGCATCTCATCTTCCAGCACATTGATTCTGTCCTCAGCAGCTGTTAACCTGGTAGAGAGGCTACCCACTGAGTTTTTCAGTCACGCTACCATGTTTTTCAGATCTGTTATTTCAGTTTGGAGTTTTCTGATTTCTGTCTTTGTGTTCTGTTCAGATCGATCTATGCTTTCTTTGAGTTCTATGAACATCTTCTATATTTCTATACTAAACTCCTTATCTGAGAGGTTAATCAGATGGTTGGAATTTTTGGGTCGTCTGAGCTATCATCTTCATTCTCTGTGCATGTTGTTTGTCTGCGAGGTTTCCCCATTTTCAAGCTTGTAGCGTGATTTTTTTTTTCTGTGTTGTGGTGGGGTTCATTGGTTAGAAAGAGTGTGTGGCTGCAAAGCGGAGCAACCACACTCTTCTGTGTCCTCTAGATGACAGTTTTTTGGGGGGTGCGGTTTCTAGGCCTCTGAGGAGAGCTTCAAGTATTCAGGAAAGTCAGACAAGCAAAGCAAAGAGTTCCCTTCAAGTCCTCAGGATCATCCAAGGTACAGCAGGAGGGCCGAGCCAGCCAAGAGCTCTCTGTAGCAGGCAGGATCTCTGGCAAGATCGCTGATGAAATCCAGTCTCAGGCGGCTGGAAACACTATGGCCCAACATGACTTCTGCGCCCTTCTGACACCCAGCAGAGACCAGCAGGAATCATTGTCTGTATGTCTCGACCCACCTCTGAAGCAGGCAGGATTGCTGGCAGGAACGCTGATGAAATCCAGTCTCAGTCAGCTGGAAACTGCATGGCCCAAGATGGCTTCTGTGCCCTGCTTACCCCCAGCAGAAACCAACAGGAATCAGTGTGTGTACATCCATACCCACCTCTGTAGCAGCATCCCTCCTATTTTTAACGAGAAGTGCCTATTTGAATTAAAAGCAGTATATAATGCTAGTGAGTTATGCTTTCTAGAGTACAAATTTCAAAATTCCATGTGAAATTTTATATTAAAATTGTTCTGATATATTATAGAATTTTTTATAGACAACAACTCAATTTTTCAGAATCCCTTATGTCTTGCAACCTCTCTAGTGTTTTCACATCTCTGGGAGTAATTTTTGAGCACAGAGCCACGAGCATAGTGGGCATGGCCTCCAAAAAACTAAAAGCATGGAACAATAATAAGGCAATATTAATATTAATATAATTGCCTTTGGCAACAACACAATAATAGTAAGTCATCTTAAAATTTCCTCTTACCAGTGGACCTACAAAGTTTACAAAAATACAGAAAAATTAGCGATTAATGAGAAATTGAACTGTATCTCATAAATAGATGTTATATGGACCAGCATTCCTCTATAAGTTAAATCAATATATTTCTAAACAACACATGAATTATTTAATATCTTATGTTCTCAATGTTCTCAATGATGAACAGAATTCCAGAATGGTGAAATAATGTGCATATTGAAAATGACCTACTTATAAAAGACATAAGTTTTAGATCTCCAAAAACTATTTCTAACTAGATACTTTACTCATCTATCTATCTATCTATCTATCTATCTATCTATCATCTATCTATCTATCTATCTATCTATCATCTATCTATCTTCTATCTATTTCTGTCTATTTATCAAATCTATATACCTACTTACCCATCTATTTATTCTTTTTTTTTTTTTTAGATTCTATAAAACTTTATTGTCATTCTCTTCTCTGAATCACTAGGCTCTGCCCTTCCTAGGTTTTTTTGGGGGGTGGGGTGGAGGGAAGGAGTAACCACACCTAATTTACTTGTATTAGAATCTTTGTCATAGAATATCCCTGAGAAAAAACTTCAGCCAGGTAAAAGTGAGTTCCAGAGTCAGAGACATAGTAGAGATGAGTAAGATCTCTGCCTTACATAATCCAATCCCAGTTTTCTGGTATCACATATAGTTTCCCCCAGTACTATTCACTGTTCACTAAGCACAGAGCCAGAAGTATGCTCTGAGCACCATGGAAGATGGCAGAACACTTTCTGTCATGGGCCTCTCCAAAAAAGTGTTTCCCAAGTTCTGGATAAGAAAAGGAAAGGAGGAACTCTAGTAGCATAATAAAAAAGGACTTATGAAAGAAAAAGAAAGAAATAAGAAAGAAAGAAAGAAAGAAAGAAAGAAAGAAAGAAAGAAAGAAAGAAAGAAAGAAAGAAAGAAAGAAAGAAAGAAAGAAAGAAAGAAAGAAAGAAAGAAGAAAGAAAGAAAGAAAGAAAGAAAGAGAAGGAAGGAAGGAAGGAAGGAAGGAAGGAAGGAAGGAAGGAAGGAAGGAAGGAAGGAAGGAAGGAAGGAAGGAAGGAAGGAAGGAAGGGAGAAAGAAAAAAGAGAAAGAAAGAAGGAAGGAAAGAAAGAAAGAAGAAAGAAAAGAAAAGAAAGAAGAAAAAGAGAAAGAGAGAAAGAAAAGAAAGAAAGAAAGAAAGAAAGAAAGAAAGAAAGAAAGAAAGAAAGAAAGAAAGAAAGAAAGAAGAAAGAAAGAAAGAAAGAAAGAAAGAAAGAAAGAAAGAAAGAAAGAAAGAAAGAAAGAAAGAAAGAAAGAAAGAAAGAAAGAAAGAAAGAAAGAAAGAAAGAAAGAAAGAAAGAAAGAAAGAAAGAAAGAAAGAAAGAAAGAAAGAAAGGAGAGGGAGGGAGGAAGAAAGAAAAGAGGGAGGGAGGGAGGAAGAAAGGTAGGAAGGGAAAGAAGGAAGGGAAAAAAGGAAGGGAAAGAAGGAAGGGTTAGCTCATTAATTTTAAAGTTTTAATTTAATTTAATTTTATTTTTTTATGTCTTCTCTCAATTTTTTTAATGTTTTTTTTTAATTTATTTAAACACCTTAATTACATACATGATTGTGTTTGGGTTTCAGTCATGTAAAGAACACCACCCATCACCAGTGCAACATTCCCATCACCAATGTCCCAAGTCTCCCTTCGCCCCACCCGACCCCCGCCTGTACTCTAGACAGGCTCTCCATTTTCCACATACATTCTCATTATTAGGACAGTTCAAAATGTAGTTATTTCCCTAACTAAACTCATCACTCTTTGTGGTGAGCTTCCTGAGGTGAGCTGGAACTTCCAGCTCTTTTCTCTTTTGTGTCTGAAAATTATTATTACAAGGGTGTCTTCCATTTTTCTTAAAACCCATAGATGAGTGAGACCATTCTGCGTTTTTCTCTCTCTCTCTCTGACTTATTTCACTCAGCATAATAGATTCCATGTACATCCATGTATAGGAAATTTTCATGACTTCATCTCTCCTGACAGCTGCATAATATTCCATTGTGTATATGTACCACAGTTTCTTTAGCCATTTGTCTGTTGAAGGGCATCTTGGTTGTTTCCAGAGTCTTGCTATGGTAAATAGAGCTGCAATGAATATAGGTGTAAGGAAGGGGTTTTTGTATTGTATTTTTGTGTTCCTAGGGTATATTCCTAGGAGTGGTATAGCTGGATCGTATGGGAGCTCGATTTCCAGTTTTTGGAGGAATCTCCATATCGCTTTCCATAAAGGTTGAACTAGACAGCATTTCCACCAGCAGTGGATAAGAGTTCCTTTCTCTCCACATCCCCGCCAACACTGTTTATTCTCATTCTTTGTGATGTGTGCCATTCTCTGGGGTGTGAGGTGGTATCTCATCGTTGTTTTGATTTGCATCTCCCTGATGATTATTGATGTGGAACATTTTTTCATGTGTCTTTTGGCCATGCGTATTTCTTCTTTGTCAAAGTGTCTGTTCATTTCTTCTCCCCATTTTTTGATGGGGTTAGATGTTTTTTTCTTGTAAAGTTCTGTCAGTGACTTGTATATTTTGAAGATTAGCCCCTTATCTGATGGGTATTGGGTGAATAGTTTCTCCCACTCAGTGGGTGGCTCTTGTATCCTGGGCACTATTTCCTTTGAGGTGCAGAAGCTTCTTAGCTTAATATATTCCCATCTGTTAATCTCTGCTTTCACTTGCTTGGAGAGTGCAGTTTCCTCCTTGAAGATGCCTGTAATGTCCTGGAGTGTTTTGCCTATGTGCTGTTCTATATATCTTATGGTTTTGGGGCTGATATCGAGGTCTTTAATCCATTTGGATTTACCTTTGTACATGATGTTAGCTGGGGGTCTAAGTTTAATTTTTTGCAAGTGGCTATCCAATTGTGCCAACACCACTTGTTGAAGAGGCTTTCCCTGCTCCATTTAGGATTTCCTGCTCCTTTATCAAAAATTAGGTGGTTGTATCTCTGGGGAACATTTTCTGAGTATTCAAGCCTATTCCACTGATCTGAGGACCTATCCTTATTCCAATACCATGCTGTTTTGATAACTGTTGCTTTGTAGTACAGTTTAAAGTTGGGGAAAGTAATGCCTCCCATATTCTTTTTCCCAATGATTGCTTTAGCTATTAGAGGGTGTTTCTTGTTCCAAATGAATTTCAAAAGTGTCTGATCCACTTCTTTGAAGAATGTCATGGGTATCTTTAGAGGGATGGCATTAAATCTGTATAATGCCTTGGGGAGTATTGACATTTTGATGATGTTAATCCTGCCAATCCATGAGCAGGGTATGCGTTTCCATTTCCGTGTGTCCTCTCTTATTTCTTGGAGCAGAGTTTTATAGTTTTCTTTGTATAGGTCCTTCACATATTTAGTCAAGTTAATTCCAAGATACTTGAGTTTGTGTGGCACTATTGTGAATGGGGTTGTTTTCTTAATGTCCATTTCATCCTTATTACTATTGGTATATAGAAAGGCCATTGATTTTTGTGTGTTAATTTTGTAGCCTGCCACCTTGCTATATGAGTCTATTGTTTCTAGAAGCTTTTTGATAGAGTCTTTAGGGTTTTCTAAGTAGAGTATCATGTCATCTGCAAACAGTGAGAGCTTGACTTCTTCCTTTCCTATCTGGATTCCCTTGATATCCTTTTCTTGCCTAATCGCTATAGCAAGTACTACCAGTGCTATGTTGAATAGGAGTGGTGAGAGAGGACAGCCTTGTCTTGTGCCAGAATTTAGAGAGAAGGCTTTCAGTTTTTCTCCATTGAGGATAATATTTGCCACTGGCTTGTGGTAGATGGCCTTAACTATATTGAGAAAGGTTCCCTCCATTCCCATCTTGCTGAGAGTTTTGATCAAGAATGGGTGTTGGACCTTATCAAATGCTTTCTCTGCATCTATTGATATGATCATGTGGTTTTTATTTTTCTTGTTATTGATGTTGTGTATTATGTTGATAGATTTACGGATGTTAAACCAGCCTTGCATTCCTGGGATGAAACCTACTTGATTGTAGTGGATGATCTTCTTAACGAGGCATTGAATCCTATTTGCCAGGATTTTGTTGAGGATCTTTGCATCTGCATTCATCAGTGATATCGGTCTGTAATTTTCTTTTTTGGTAGCATCTCTGTCTGGTTTAGGTATCAAGGTGATGTTGGCTTCATAAAAGCTATTTGGACGTGTTTCTGTTTGTTCAATTTCATGAAAGAGTGTTGCCAAGATTGGCAGTAGTTCCTCTTGGAAAGTTTGATAGAATTCATTAGTGAATCCATCTGGACCTGGGCTTTTGTTTTTCGGCAGACATTTGATTACTGTTTTAATTTCATCAATGGTGATGGGGGTGTTTAGATATGCTACATCCTCTTCCTTCAACCGTGGAAGATTATAAGAGTCCAAGAATTTATCCATTTCTTCCAGGTTCTCATTTTTAGTGGCGTAGAGTTTTTCAAAGTAGTTTCTGATTACCCTTTGAATCTCTGTCATATCAGTAGTGATCTCTCCTTTTTCATTCCTGATACGAGTTATCAAGTTTCTCTCTCTCTCTTTCTTTGTTAGGTTTGCCAGTGGTCTATCAATCTTGTTTATTTTTTCAAAGAACCAACTTCTGCTTTCGTTGATCTTTCGGATTGTTTTTTGAGTTTCCACTTCGTTGATTTCTGCTCTCAGCTTTGTTATTTCCTTCTGTCTTCCTATTCTTGGGTCCTTTTGTTGAGCATTTTCTAGTTCTATTAGCTGTGTCATTAAGCTACTCAGGTAAGCTCCTTCTTCCTTCCTGATGTGTGCTTGCAAAGCTATAAATTTTCCTCTCAGTACTGCTTTTGCTGTGTCCCATAAGTTCTGAGAGTTTGTGTCTTGATTGTCATTTGTTTCCAGGAACCTTTTTATTTCCTCCTTGATTTCATCTCGGACCCACTGGTTATTGAGCATGAGGCTGTTTAACTTCCAGGTGTTAAAGTGTTTCTTCTGAGTCCCTTTGGAGTTCACAAATAATTTCAGAGCCTTGTGGTCAGCGAAAGTAGTCTGCAAAATTTCTATCCTCTTGATCTTATGGAGGTATGTTTTATGTGCCAGCATGTAGTCTATCCTGGAGAATGTCCCATGTACATTGGAGAAGAATGTGTATCCAGGTTTCTGGGGATGGAGTGTCCTATATATATCCACTAGGTCTCTTTCTTCCATTTCTCTCCTCAGGTCTAGTATATTCTTGTTGGGTTTCAGTCTGGTTGACCTGTCCAGTGTTGACAAAGCCGTGTTAAGGTCCCCCACAATTATTGTGTTGTTGTTGATATTATTTTTCAGATTTGTCAACAGTTGTATTAAATATTTTGCTGGCCCCTCATTTGTTGCATATATGTTTAGGAGAGTGAATTCTTCCTGCTCTACGTACCCCTTGATTAATATAAAATGTCCGTCTTTGTCCCTTACAACCTTCCTGAGTATAAAGTTTGCATTATCTGATATTAGTATGGCCACTCCAGCTTTTTTATGGGTGTTGTTTGCTTGGATAATTTTTCTCCAGCCTTTTATTTTGAGTCTATGTTTGTTCTGACTATTCAGGTGCGTTTCTTGTAGGCAGCAGAAGGTTGGATTGAGTTTTTTGATCCATTTAGCCACTCTGTGTCTCTTAACTGCTGCATTTAGTCCATTGACGTTGAGAGAAAGAATTGTCCTGGGATTTAACGCCATCTTTATTTCAAAATTTGGTGTGTCTTTTGGCTAGTCTTGTCTTAAATTAGGTCTTTCAGTTTTTCTCTTAAGACTGGTTTTGTGTCTGTGAAGTTTCTGAGCTGTTTTTTGTCTGTGAAACCATGTATTCTTCCATCAAACCGGAAATTGAGTTTTGCTGGGTATAGTATTCTGGGTGAAGCATTCATTTCATTTAGTCTTGTCACAATATCCCACCACTGCTTTCTGGCATTGAGTGTTTCTGGTGACAGGTCTGCTGTAAATCTCAGGGAAGCTTGCTTGAACGTGATTTCCCCTTTTGATCTTGCTGTTTTCAGAATTCTGTCTCTATCTGTGGGATTTGTCATTGTGACTAGGATGTGTCTTGGGGTGGTTTTTCTGGGGTCTCTTTTGGTTGGTACTCTTCGGGCATGCAGGATTTGATCACATATATTCTTTAGCTCTGGAAGTTTCTCTTTAATGATGTTCTTGACCATGGATTCTTCCTGGAAATTTTCTTCCTGGGTCTCTAGGACTCCAATGATTCTTAAGTTGTTTCTGTTGATCTTATCATAGACTTCTATTTTCGTCTGTTCCCATTCTTTGACTAATTTTTCCATTGTCTGCTCATTTGCTTTAAGTTTTTTGTCCAATCTCTCCTGCTGTATGGAATTGTTATGTATCTCATCTTCCACAGCACCAAGTCTATTCTCAGCTTCTGATACCCTGTCCCAGAGCTTATCCATTTTGTCATTCACTTCGTTTACTGACTTTTTCAGTCCTGTTAGTTGACATGTTATTTCAGTTTGGAGTTTTGTGATTTCTGCCTTCATATTTTCTTGGTTCTTATTAGTGTTCTGTTCAACTCGATCCATGGTTTCTTGGAGTCTGTTGAGCATCTTCCATATTGCTAGTCTAAAGTCCTTATCTGAGAGGTTGATTAGTTGGTCAGTCATTATCTGGTCCTCAGTTTTGTAATCTTCATTCTCTATGTCTGATGCTGGCCTGCGTTGTTTCCCCATTGTCACACTTGTATTGTGGGTTTTTCTACGTGTTGTGGTGGTATTCATTGTCTATATGATGTAGACAGCACACTCCTCTGGCTCCTCCCTTTCTGGATGGGCTGACTTGCCTCTAAGGGAGGGGAGTCCTCCGTGGATGAAGCCTCACACTGGGTCAAATCTTAGGCCTGAGCATGCAACAGAGAAGACAGTCCAGAGAGAAATGTTTGCTTCTGTGATATAGCGCCGTTCTTAGTGTGATTTTTCCTTCTTGTTGCAATGGAGTTCTTTCCTTAGAAAGAGTGCATGGCTGCGTAGCGAAGCGGAGCTGCCGTGCTCCTCTGGAGCCTCTTTTTGCCCCACTCGCAAGAGTTTCACGCAAGAGGACAGTAGACAGACATAGACAGGTCACACTCACAGTCTTTCACAGTTGAGCCCCACTGGGCCGGTGTACTTTCGCGGATTTTCCCCGCCTGGTGTCACACACAGGGAGCCGGCTTTTGCAAAGCTTAGCCGGTTTTTATGCTCTGAAGTCCCTCCCTGAAAATGGCGTCTGGGCGAGCGAGGTTTCTGGAGCCTCTCCTTGCCCCACTCGCAAGTGTTTCACGCAAGAGGACAGTAGACAGACATAGACAGGTCACACTCACAGTCTTTCACAGTTGAGCCCCACTGGGCCGGTGTACTTTCGCGGATTTTCCCCGCCTGGTTTCACACACAGGGAGCCGGCTTTTGCAAAGCTTAGCCGGTTTTTATGCTCTCCCATCTATTTATTCTATATATGCATATATACTATTTAATATATTATGCAACCATGGAATAAAACATTTAACTTATTCCTTAAAAGAGCATAGAAAGAAAAATATCTGGGGCTAGAGAGATAGCAGAGAGGTAAGGCATTTGCCTTGCATGCAGAAGGTCAATAGTTCAAATCCCAGCATCCCATAAGTTCCTCTGAGACTGCCAGGAGCGATTTCTGAGTGTGGAGCCAGGAGTAACCCTTGAACACTACTGGGTGTGACCAAAAAAAAAAAAGAAGAATATCTAATAAGATCAATTCTTAATTGCATATAATTTGAGACTTCTGATGAAAACAAAGGTACATTAAGGATTTTAGAGCTTTAGGATTCTTTGGAAAGATAGCATAGAATTAATCACTGGATTTACTCCTCTGTGCATTTTAAGTAGAGGATTTATGAGGTTAAATACAAGTACTGGATTTATGCAATCAAATGTGAGTCCAAAATACTTTTGAGTGTGTCACTCCTACCCCAGTAAACTCAGTATTGGTTGTATTTTGCTTAGTCTATGTATTTATTTCACTTTTTTAAATTTGTTACTACTGAAAAAATCCAGAAATATTTAAAAATGGAGAGATACTAATTGCTAATAATATTTTTAATTTTAAATAGTTTAAGAAAGATTTGTTTCACAATATCATTAGTTTTGTATTTATTTACTTCATGATTATTGGCTAAGGCACATTTTTCACAAATATGTTTAGCTAAAATGTTCTTCTTCTTTAATATATAAGTGACAACCAGATGTGAGATGATGAATTTCATAGCTTGAAAGATATATGGCAATTTTTTTATCATATCAAATGATAAATTATAACATAAATATGATATTTAATGCTTTCTTGGTAATTTATTTTAATTTCCTTTCTTGAAGGGAGAATGGTTTCTTAATATTCAGTGATACAACCATTTAGGTTAATACATAAAACAATAATTATTTGAAAATTAAGTTACATAATTTTTGTTTTAAATTTTTTGCTGTGTCAAAATATATCTTGAGTAACACTAACTAGTGATTTTATTATAATTTATTTTGAAGTGCTTTTAGGTATGGTGTGTTAGCATGATTTTTGGATGGTAAGTAATTATTCATCTCAAAGGCATGCTACATCCTCAAGTAACTGAAACTAATGTATAAAAGACCCTCTTAAAAACGCTTTAGTTTTATGTTTTTGTATTTCATTCAGAAGTCATTGTGTCATTTTATCTAGATAATCTTGTCATTGTTCTTCTCTTCAGCTCTGTGATCTTGGCCTGAGTTAGTAATGGTCAAACATAGATAAGATTAGTGTACTTGGAGTCAAGAATGTTGGCATAAATCATCTTGCTTTACAAGAAATGGAATTCCTTTCATGAAATATAATAAAGATTTAATTTATAGCCATAATGAATGCTCAATAATATAGTCAGCTTACTGCCTTCTAACTTTAATTTATTTTTTCTGATACATATTTTATACTGACAAGATTAACATACAAAGTGATTATACACTGTGATAGACTTGTTGTATGGTATTTTTTCTATTTTTTACACAACCTTTGTGATTTACAAAGTTCTCCAGAGTTGAGTTTCAGACATACAATTTGTCAGGTCCAATCCCAACATCAGTGTTAACCTTCCTCCACCAATGAGTACATCCCATACCAGAATACATCCCATACCACCATTTGCCCCCATAACCTGATAGTTTCATAGTTTCATTTTAAATTTTGATTGTTCAAGTTTGTGTCTTTTGATTCCATTGTTGTTGATTTGGGCTTTGATGTTCAAGCATTTTTTTAATACCACCAACACACCTGAGACCTCTTGGCCCCTGTTTCTCATCCATTCATATTTCTGTTTCCCATCCTCCACTCAATTTCTTTCCTTCTCACTATACTCTGGGCCAGAGTGTTTGATACAACTCTCATTTAAACTATTGCATTTCTTCATTCAATTATTCTAAATGCCACATATAAGCAATAGCATCCATATCTATCCTTATCAATCTGGCTTGCTTTATTTAACATAATATCTTGTAGTTTCATCCATGTTGCTATTAATCACATGATTGTATCATTTTTACAGCTATGTAGCATTACATTGTATATATGTACAATATCTTCATGAGCCACTTGTCTGTTGCTTGATATCTAGGTTGATTCTACACCTTGGCTATTGTATTGAGTTCTACAATAAATAGTGGTGTGCATTCATCCATATGGATGAATGTTTATCTGTATAGATACTCAAAATTGCGATTACAGGGTAATAGGGCAGTTTAATTTTGAGTTTACTGGGAATCCTGCATACTGTTTTTTATAGGAGTTGAACCAGATAGCATCTCCTCAACAGTGGATGAGAGTTCCAATTTCACCACATCCCTGCCAACATAAATTATTCCCAGTAATTTTGATATGTGCCCTCTTCACTGGTATAAGGTGATATTTCGTTGCTGCCATGATTTAAATTTACGTAAAGATAAGTGATAGTGAACAATTTTTATGTGCATGTTGACCATCTGTTGGTCTTCCTCGAGAAGTGTCTGTTCATTTCCACTCGCTATTTCTTGCTGTGGTTTTGGTTTTGTGTAATTAACTTTAGTGAGTACTTTGTATGTCATAGATATCAAATGTATCTGATGTAGTAAGTGCAAAAATGTTCTCTCAGTAATCTGTCTTTTGATTTTAGCCTTTATTTCCTTTACAATACAAAAACATTTTAAATTCATATAGTCCTATTTATTTATATTTGATTCTATAGTCCATGTTATCCTATATTCAAAGATTTCTTTAAGGTTTATGTCTTGGAGTGTTCACCCTATGTTTTCTGCAATGACATTTATAAATTTGGGTCTTGTTAATGTATTTAAGGGAGTTACTCTCAATGAATCTTTAAAGAGTGATGACACCCCCATGATGGCAATTAGACTGGGACATGCATCCCTGTAATGGACAATTGCCCAAACATAAAATGGTCAACAGAGCTTACTGGCCAGGGATTGGAAGCCCAGTCCTCCAAACAGGGCCAGGCTTGATACACAGAATCAATAAAGATGCAACTTGTTCTGCCTTTATTTTTCTCTCTTTTCCTATCTCAAAACACAAAGTTACAAGTTTCCTCCTCTGGTTCTCTAGCCTATGATCTGTCTGTCTGTCTGTCTGTCTGTCTGTCTCTCTCTCTCTCTTTCTCTCTCATTCAACTCCAGAAGCTGTATAGCAATAAAAAAAAAAGGCAACGTTTCTGCTGCTCTTCTCCAATACCTCTTCCCCTGGGCTTTTCATGCTAAATTTGAGTTCACTACAGGGTATAATCCAAGGTCTTTTATCCACTTTGAATTGACTTTAGTGTAAGGTCTGAGATACGGATTGATCTATAATTTCTTACATGTGGTTATCCAATTGCTCCAACAGTATTTGTTAAATAAATTCTCTTTATTCCATTTCAAGTTCCTGCTCCCTTTTCAAATATTAATTGACCATATACTTGTGGGTCTGTTACCAGATATTTTATTCTGACCCTTGGTTGAAAAGTCTGTATTTGTTCCAATACCATGCTGTTATGTTCACTACGGCTTTGTAGTAGTACTTCAAGTTAGGTAGAGTTGCTTCCCTGTTTCTTGTTTTTAAATATGACTTTGTCTAGTCTAGTTTGTTTGTGATTCCACATAAATTTTATAATTGATTGTTCTAAGTCCTTGAAGAATGTTGTGTGAATTTAAAAGGGATTGATTGAATCTATATAGTAGTTTATATAAGATGGTCATTTTGATAATATTACATTTTTTCTATAGTCACTAAATTTTTACCTCAATTTCAAATTAACTTAGCAGCTTGGGCTCTTTCTATCTCTTTTCCTCTCTCTTTCTATCATCTATCTATCTATTTATATCTATATATCATCATCTATCATCTATCTATCCTATGTCAATTTGTATGTGTGTGTGTGTGTGTGTGTGTGTGTGTGTGTGTGTGTTTGGAGCCAACCTGGCAGTACTCAGGGGTTATTCCTATCTCTGTTCTCAGAAGTCACTCCTGGTAGGCTCAGGGGGAATATACGGGATATCCAGGATTGAATCTTGGTCTGTTCTCGTCTGCCATATGAAGGCAAATGTCCTACCACTATACTATCACTCGGGCTCCTCCATGTTAATCAGCGTTTTTCAACCACAGATATTGTCTGGTGTGCCATGGGAAAAATTCCAGTTTCATCCATAACATGCAGCTTCGGCTCATAGATAGATCAATCATTAGATTTTTTTCATTATAAAGTAATTATGAAATAATTTCTTTGTGTTTATTTGATTCCTATTTAAGAGAATTACTATTTATATATAGTCAATATAGGCACAGAATTAAGTTTATTTTTTTAACATTTTTTTAATGTTGGTGTGCCTTGTGATTTTTTTTTCATGAAAAAGGTGTGCCTTAGCACAAAAAAGGATGGAAAACACTGATGTAAATATTTAAAAACGACCAGACGGTATACATCTTTGGACCAAAAAAAAAAAGCCCTAGTTTAGGGTTTGAACTATGACCTGCACAATAATCAGGATCCCCAGTCCCAAAGGTCCGGCAGAGAAAATTGTAACGGAACGGGGCTTTTGGAAGCACAAAGAAAGACGCTATCCTAGGTGCCACCCTAGGTTCAGTGCAAAGACCAAGATCACCAACCACAGAAGATGGATTAAAATGACACTTAGGTAACAGAACCTCTAGAACCACAAAGACTGACTTCATCATAAGTCCCACCTCAGGATCTGTGCAGATACTGAGACCTCTAAACACAGAACAGAAGTCTTCCACACACCAAAAAAAAAAAAAAAAAAAAAAAAACCACTACCGGGAGAGTAAAGGTTCCTGAGCAAAGTCTAGAGTTGATCCCATGACAGTATGCTCCAAGGACGGAGAAACCCCATATCTCTTAGGCCAAGTGAATTCCTTTTCGAATGACCCCAATATTTACTGTGCCAGGGCAGGAGGGAAAAAACAAAAATACAAAAAGCACAAAACCTTGGTAATTATCTATATATTTTTTACCTCCATTTATTATTGTTATTATTATTTTTATTTACCTATCTATTTTGGTCGATTTCTCTGTTTGGGAGTGAGTATTGAAACTGACCCCAATCATACTTACATTTTCTCTTCCTTTCTTTCGTTATGTGCTATGCCATGTTTCTCATTTCAAGATCATGGCGTGTTTTTTGTTTGTTTGTTTTTGTTTGTTTTTTTTGTTTGTTTTGCTTTTTTTTGTTTGTTTGTTTGCCTGTTTTTTTTGTGGTGCTTATCGATATAGCTCGAGCCCTCACTGGATATTTGACACTTCTTTTGGTACTGGTGGAGTGTTTCACCTTCTTTTTCTCCATCTCTCAAATCGATGATGAGAGCCTCTAGAAGGATTCCGCCCAGTTTCGGTGTATTAGACCCTTACCCCAGTTTATTACTTTTCTCTTTTTCAAACAAAACCACGCAACTTGAACTAGCTAGTCCTGCCTCCAGTTAGAGGGGGAACTAAGGGAGGCATCAAGACCAAACAGGTGCAAGACTACTAAGTTGTGGGTTAGATACAGAGGGGACCACATATTCTAGCCGACCTGGGGTGAGGGAAGAGGAAATGGGAGGTAGGACAGAAACGGAGGTGTAGGGAGGACAATTTGGTGATGGGAATCCCCCCTGATTTTATGTAAATATGTACCTAAAATATTATTGTCAACACTATGTAAACCACTATGATCAAAATAAAAATTAAAAAAATAATTAAAAATGTTTTTGAGCTGCCCAGTTAAAAGAGTTTGATGATTAGTGGACTGTAAAAATCATAATTCAACTTCTCATAGTCACTGTAAACTTCATATTCTATTTAAAATAACTCTCTCCAGTTTCCATTTTCACATATTAATGGTTAATCTTTGAAAATATTTTTGGGATTTTGGAAATCTTTACAAGATGGAGCTAAGAGGCTATTCCTCAATTTGTACTCGTGCTCAGGAATCATGCAAGGCAAGCATCTTACAGGTACCATCGTGTCTCTGACTCTATAAATATCTTAAAAATGGACATTTTCTTATGATTTTTTCTTTTATACTATCATTTGCCTGTGTATTGCTTCAAAAGTTATTCTTTTACTTTTTTTTCTTATAAAATATGATAGGTACTATACAGAACAAAGTAGGACATTAATTTTTATATAATTTTTTTCTCTGTATAAACATGAATAAACTAGGTATATAAAAACAAACTACTATATTTATTCAGACATCAGAATCAGGAAAAATAATAAGACTATGTGTTAAATTGCATTTTAATCTAACAAATATAATTAGAACTGGTCTTTTAAAATTATGTCAATATTTTAGAGATTGTATTATGTAAGAAAGTAAAGATAATAGATAATTTATATAAAATCATAGATTATCATAATTTAAAGGTTAATTTTAAGTAATTAAAAAGGAGTTAACTTTATTAATATTTGGGGTATTCTTGATACACATTTCAATGCAAATTAAGTATAATCAATATTGTATATTAACATGTGGTTTAATGGATTGCCATATATTTTGCAATATTTAAAATATTCTTTTATATTTTCACATGGAAGAAGTCACTTTACATGGAGATAAGCATGCACAATAAATGTTTGTAACCAATAAATGTTTTAAAAGTTTTGTAAAGAACAGTGAGCTAAGTAGGTAATAGTAAAATTAATTAAATAAATGGTATTTTCTAAATGTATATAACTTTTGTATTTTACTTACTGACTTTAGCTTTTATAAATTCATCAAATATAGTTTATAATTAATATTTTAAAAGTATAACAGTTAAATGAGAAAAATAAGCACTTGCTTATTTATTATACTTAAAAATTGCAAGGGAATGTTATATTGAGCCTTTGGAAAAATGTATTAAGGCGTGATAAATATTTTATTTCTGATGCTGTTTTCAATGACAGCATAATATGTTATGGATCATTTAATTTTTTTGTATGAAAATGCTATTCAGGACCCAAAAAGGCATATGCTGCTATCGGCATATGTTTGAGTCTTTTTCCTGACAGCTGGCAACAAGAAAATGCCAGTCAAAATATAAAATGTCAAGTAAAAATTTTCTAATAAAAGTAATAGTGGTAAAAATCATTCATAAATAAGCTTCATGTAATAGCTTTCATTAACAAAATGGCTTTCAAAACGTTATTAATCAAAGCCATTTTAATAATCTAAAAATTATATCTTCGAAGGACAGAAATAACTCAGAAATTATAGCCTTTATTCTTTATTAATACATGCAAGGTAAAGTTTTGTTCTTGATGTTAAATACCAGAAGTTCTCAAATTGAAGTCCTATTGTAAGTATGCCAAATGGTAAAAACTCAGTCTTCTGGGAATTTTTCAGCAAACACAAATTAGCAAGATTGCCAACAAACTAAATTCCTTATTTTGTCGTAGAGTTAAAATGGTGACTTAGTTTAATTTTTTTAGTCTTTGTCTTCTATATTGACACTTAAGTAAATATTTAGGTACTAATTTATTATTTTGCTAAATTGCTTGGTTTTGTTTAGCCAAGTTTTACTTTTGATTTTGCAAACTGATACAACATTAATTTATGAAGATTCATGGCTGCTGTAGAGTTTTATAGTTTATTAGATCCAAGGCAACAGAAAATTCAACCTGGTAAATGAGATTATTGCAACTTTTTACTTCTACCTCAGCACCTTTTATTTATTTTTATATCTAACTCATTTAATTAAAAAGAACCTGGGAGATAAAAAGGGAAACAATAAATTGAGCCCAGAAAAAAAATATAATATTAACTAATGGAATAAAAATACTATCTCCTCATCATCATTGCCTTTGGCGCTAGAAAAATAACCCTTTAACACTGTGCGGGTCCTTTTGCAAAGACAACTAAAAGTATACTTTGAGTTATGATTATTGCAGTCTAGGGATACTAAACTTCTTACAGAACATATTTACTGGAATAACAACCACATATTAAAATATATATGGTATTTTAAATATAGTTTGTATATAACTAATGCATACCTATTTTAGCTGTTTGAATTACCTAATAAAACACATAATATTCCATCATGATAATATGTTTTTTGTATGTATCTAAATATATTTTTTGTATATATTAGATGGCAACTACCAAAGATGGAAGAAGTTGAGGAAATATTACAGTGATGCAGCCGTGTCACATGCACTGGCCAGAGTTTGTTTTCCAGAGCCAAATTGAACCCAAAGCATCCTAGAGCATTAAAGGACCTCAAGCAACACCCAACTATCTTGAGAAAATTTTAAGAATCATAGGTCTAAAGCATCCAGAAGCCTTTGTCCAAAAACCAAACATTATGGTCCTGATCCTTCTGATCACCAATTCTTACGTTCATCCAAGATCCCCTTGAGGAAGGATGAAAGGAAGGAAAGAAAGGAAGAAAAAGGAAAGACGGGAGAAAAAAAGTAGAAAAGAAAAGAGGAAGAAAAGAAAGCAAGAATGAAGGAGGAATGAGAGAAGAAGAAAGGTGAAGGAAGAGAAAAGGTGGTAGGAGGGAAATTGGAGAGAAAGAAGAAGGCGAAGACAAAGGGAAGGAGGGAAGCAGGGAGGAAGGGAAGAAGGGAGGGAGAAAAGAAGGAAGGAAATTAAGGAAAGAAAGAAGGAAACAATGAAAGAAGGAAATAGGATGCGAGAGAGGAAGGAAATGAATGAAGAAATAAAGCAAAAGGAAGAAAATAAAGGAGAAAGAAAGTATAAAAGAAAAACAAGGGGCAGGAGAGATAGCATGGTGGTAAGACATTTGCTTTTCATGCAGGTCATTGGTTCGAATCCTGGCATTCCATATGGTCCCCCGAGCCTGCCAGGAGCGATTTCTGAGCGTGGAGCCAGGAATAATCGATGAGCACTGCCGGGTGTGACCCAAAAACCAAAAACCAAAAAAAAAAAGAGAGATAAAAAAACGAAGAAAGGAAAGAGAGAACGAAGGAAAGAAAAAAAGAAAGACAGAAAGAAGGAAAAAGAAAGAAGGAAGGAAGGAAGGAAGGAAGGAAGGAAGGAAGGAAGAAAGAAAGAAAGAAAGAAAGAAAGAAAGAAAGAAAGAAAGAAAGAAAGAAAGAAAGAAAGAAAGAAAGAAAGAAAGAAAGAAAGAAAGAAAGAAAGAAAGAAAGAAAGAAAGAAAGAAAGAAAGAAAGAAAGAAAGAAAGAAAGAAAGAAAGAAAGAAAGAAAGAAAGAAGGAAAGAGGGCAGGAAGGAAGGAAGGAAGGAAGAATAGTATTTATGTACCCCACACCATTAAATTGCCCCCAACCATCAAAACTGTTCTATTTCTTTTGTTCTCAATTGGTTCATTCCATTTTACCTACACACTGCTTGCTGATAAGTGGTTGTTTAGGCATTTTTTTAATTCTGTTCATGGCCCTTTATTTTTTCTATGACCCCAAATGGGCAATAAAAAGGTTATTATAAGTCGGGCCTGAGACATAGTACAAGTGTGAAGCCTTGCAGCGACAGGTGTGGGTTTGATCATTTTCATCCCTTAAATTCACAAGACCACCAGCATTTCTGATCACAGAGCCCGGAGTCAGCCCTGAGCACTTCTGGGTGTGGCTCTAAACAAACAAAAACAAACAAAAAAAATGGACCTAAGATTTATCATGCAGTATATATAAATGAAATTTCAATATCTATAAAATAATATAATAATGGTGCCAGAGAGAGAGCATGGAGATAGGGCGTTTGAATGCAGAAGGATGGTGGTTCGAATCCTGGCATCCATATGGTCCTGAGCCTGCCAGGAGCGATTTCTGAGTGAAGAGCCAGGAGTATCCCCTGAGCGCTGCCAGGTCCGACTCAAAACTCAAAATCCTCCCACAAAAACAACCCCAAGATAATAAATAATAATATGTGAGACCTTAGGGAAATGTCAAAATTACAATCTTGTTTTTCAAGCCTATGTTTTCCCTTTAATGCCCATTCCTTTTGTTTCTCTGTTAGTTCCACCTAGAGAAAGCTGTGTTCTCAATTGGATGCATATTTCCTTTTTCTCCTTTCTCCTCTTTCAATGCCTAAACAATTTCTTTTCAATAAATTCTATCTTTCCTCAGATATAAACAATAAAAAACAAATAAGTAAATAATAAAAATTAAGAGCAAAACTGAATGAGTTAGTGTGGTGACCATTTGAAGATATCAAAATAAAAATTTTGCTGTTTTTGACACTGTGCAGCTTTAGAAGAAAATTTCCTCACTGTTTCGGTTTCTTTTAGTCAGGGAGTTCACACATAAGTACCATAGGATCTCCTGAGACCTAGATTCTGAGCAGGCAATCTCTTAGTCCATAACTGATCAACCAAAGCTCCTTACAAGGAGATTCTAGAATCAAGTGATGGGAATTACTTTCTTATGAAGGAAAAAATTGCAGTAAAAATGCGAGGAAAGAGATACAAAGAGTGAAGAATTGTAGTCATATTTGTATGAACTACTACATATGATTCATTCTCCCTGTTGTTTGCCAAAACAACAAAAAGCCAAAACTGCATAAAAAAGAGTCAAAGTACTGTATGGAGTCTTTAATTTCATACAGAGACTTCTGAAATTAATCCTATCAATTTTTCTAACAGGAAAATTATACAGAAGTGAAATATTTCTAAAATATAGTTTTTGTCTAGCTATAAAGCAGTTGTGAATATTTCATAGATTAATTGAAGCCATCTTTTATGTTATAAAATTAAATGTCATGAAATATAGAATAAATATATTGTTTTATAATGAATGTGTGACAAAGATAATAAATAAAAATGGCTCCAATTCCTATGAGCATCAATTTAAAAATGCTTATTTTTGTCAAATGCAATAAAATACATAAAAACTTGAACATTATTTTACTTATATAAATAACATAATAAATGTACATGACAAAACAATGATCACTGTTATGCAAATAACAATTCCTATTTGTAGAAATGATGGTTAATATAAATGCTGAAGATGGAGGAGTAAACATGCTATGGTAAACTAAATATAGGACGTGGATCTTTAGACACATTTAAGGTTGAGATAGTTGAAATAACTAAGAACTTATCATGCTTTTTATAAATAGATTATCCACATCTTTATATTCTTTCAGCTTCTTTATTTTATTAATTTGGTGGTTCTTGGACCTATATCTATTGGTATTCAAGTATTCCTCCTGTGTATTTGAGAAACCACATGTTTTCAGAAACAAAACCTGAAACCTTATTCTCTAAGAATTACTGTCTGCTGTCTGCCCAGTCCCAGTTTGTATTTATTTATTCATATTTTTAAGGGGCCACACGTGGAGGAAGTGCTTGGGATTGTTCGAGGTTGTTCTAGTCAGTGCTTGGAGAGTCATCAATGTCAGTATTCAAAACCTTGGCCTCACACAAGCATCGAAGGTGCTCTAATGCTAAATATTTCACCTTTCATACTAATGCCATAAAAGATATTCATTCCACATAAAATGAGAAGCATGCAAAGTTTTGTATATGATTTACCTAAAAGTAAAATAATATTAGCATTTGCCTTACTGCTTATCCTTTTCCTTCTTTCTTTTATATTTTATTCTATTTCTCTCTTGTTTCTTTCTGATCTTGCCTACCCCAACCCTTTACACTATCATAATTTTTCCTACAGTTAAAATGCTGTAGTATCTAACTCCTAAAATTAAAACAATCTGACACATGACAAAATATTATCCACAAAAATTGAATACATAATTATATGTGTCTTAACTACATTTTTGAAAGTTTGTACACCTTACAGTACTCTTTGTTCTCTACTCAGGAGCCAGTCCTGGTAGTGTTCAAAGATTCTTTTTTTGTTTGTTTGTTTGTTTTTTTGGGGGGGGCACACCCAGTGTTGCTCAGGGGTTACTCCTGGCTATCTGCTCAGAAATAGCTCCTGGTAGGCACGGGGATACCATATGGGACACAGGGATTCGAACCAACCACCTTTGGTCCTAGATCAGCTGCTTGCAAGGCAAAAGCTGCTGTTCTATCTCTCCAGGCCCGTGTTCAGAAATTCATATGGTTATAGGAAATAAAAAAGATTGGCTTATTAAAAAGCATACGTCTTAATTTTGCATTATATCTGTCCTCTTTGTTGCCTAGCATTATGAATGTTTCTCAGAATTTTCCAAATATCTCCAAAGTTCCACAATAGTTATTTCCCTAACCATAGTAATAAGGTATGCAGAAAATATTTTTAGCTATATTCAATATTCTAAATGTTAAAAGTCCCATACACATCTTATCTAGTGATACAGATAATATCAAGAAGAGTGTAGTCTAATTGGTCGATGAAATTTCTAACAACGTGGCTGGCTATACTTAACGTTATAGTTGAATAGGTTCAGATTAAAATTTCTTGGTAAAACATTACAACAGGATTTCCTTTTTAATTATTTTCTTCTTATTACAAAACACTAGAATCATGGTTATTTTTTCTACTGTATTGCTAATACCAATTTGTACTAAAAGAAGAAAATCCTGTGATATCTTAACTCAAAGAGAATAATTTATTTTCCTTTTAAATAAATAATAACTACACTTGAGGTAGTTCTTCTAGGAAGTAAAAGTATCATTCTCCAAAACATTTGTATGTATTGATTTTAGAGTCAATTCTGAATATGTAACTGAATCTCTGAATACATTATGGAATATACAAGAATTATTTGAGTCTTAGAAATTTTTTTCTCTAAAAGAAAACAGTTCTTTTTCTTTCTTATTTTAAATTTTTATAGATTTATAATTTTAGTTAAAATAATATTTACTGTCATCATTATTCATTGGCTAAAATTTTGAAGTTTCTGAACTCAGTATTGCATTTGTTCTTTTGATATAATAATATACTTATGTGTTGGGAAGCTTTTCTTGCTTTCTAGCAGAACAACGTATAAACAATATAAAATGCATTTAATGATTTTTAATTTACTTCTACAAAAATATCTCTATATACTCAGTGGTAGGGCGCTTGCCTTGCATGAGTCTGATTTAGGATGGACCGCGAATTGATCCTCAGGCATCCTATATGGTCCTTCAATCCAGGAGCGATTTCTGAGTGCATAGCCAGGAGTAACCCCTGAGCGTCATAGGGTGTGCCCCCCAAAAAAACTATATCTTTATGATTCTATTTTAAAGTATGATAAAGCTATAGAGGCATACCGTTCTCCATTCCCAATAGATATATATGCAGGTAAAAATAATATAAAATGCTAATATGTTTATTTATACTTAAAGTGGCTCTATAGTAATTGATTTCCATTAGTCAGCTTGGGTAATCTATCCATGTATAGATATCATGTATGAATTTTACATTTCTGTTATCAGTATAGATGGTCCTTAAACAGAAAGTATTGCCATACCAGAAACTTCCATATTTGTCTAGAAATTTTTATTTATGTTTTTTTAGTAAAATGATATCATATGTTGGGCTGGAGAGAAAGTACGGTGCTTATCTTGCAGACAGCCAGCTCAGGATTAATTCTTGGCATCACCTATGGTCCTCAGAATACTTCCAGGAGTGATACTTAAGAACAGTGCTAGGATTAAAAATATTATCACTAGGTGTGCCCTCAAAATTTGCATTTGAAAAGAAATTGCAGATTGCTTTGAAGTAAGTATGCTATTACTTTCTATACTGATCTATGCCTGTCTGTAATACGTATCTTGAAGAATGTTATTTAATTCACTTTTCATGGATACAAAATATAAACATTCACTATTTTATAATATATTTTAATTCTAAATATAGTAATGTTTTTCAAAAGTTTATTATTATAACATGTATAAGTGCTTAAAATTTGAAACTATCTCATAATTTTTAAATGTTAAGTATAAACATATATTTTTACCAAACTTTCAGAGAAATAAGTTGGTGCTATAATGTAACAAATTAAATAGTTGTGTTTTTCAAGTAATTAGCGATTCTTGGATGAAAAGAAAATATATATTTTATCAATGCAAAGTAATTAAATGGAAACTATTACCATCTACATTTTAGATTAATTTTAAGTTTAAAAATTGTATTAGTAGTTAGCCAGAGTGATAGTACAGTGTGAAGTGTTCATGCCAAGCCTGTTTATGGCTGACCTGTGTTTGATCCTCTTAGCATCCCGTATTGTCTCCTAAACACTGCCAGGAATCCTTCCTGAATGCATAGTTAGGAGTGATCCCTGATCATTATTGTGTGTGCCCCCAAAATCAAGCAAGCAAACAAATAAACAGCAACCACCTACCCTAATAATAATCTTATAGTATATATCATGTAGAAATTATTACACACAGTTGAAATTTTTTTCCTACAATGAGAACAATTGTGCAGTCTCTTGACTTTTATGATGTTCACTTGGGGGCTGTATATAGGTCTGAATTATATACTCAGAGGTATTGGCCAGGGCTTACTCCTTACTCTGTGCTGAAGACTCACTCTTGACCCTCCAAATATAGCTCCCAAACAGTATATAAATTTAGGACTACTGTTTGTAGTGCTAGGGATCAATGCTCCCTAGACCTTAGAATGTCCAGTTTTCAGTCTATACCTTCAATATATAATAGTCTTTTAATTTTGATCACTTGATTTAATAGCATAGTGTACAAACTTTTAACTCCAAAGTTACTGTTCAATCTGCTAACAATTAAAAAAAGAAATTTAAACAAAAGTGTTCTTAATCAATATTTCTGTATATCTCAAAGTCTGTTCCATTCGGTAAGATTCCTCATCACCTCAACTGAATTCAGCACACCACAGCCAGTCAAACTAAATCAGCAGCCTGCCATCACATCTTGTCATCTCTGAGGCCTGCACTTTATTGTACTTGATTGCTTTTTGGAAAATACTACCATAAATACCTTATATTTCACTTTCATTTAGTATTATGAGGGTCATGTGTCTTATTAAAGTATATTTTACTTCACTCAGGAATAGTAGAGAAGTGGGTTTTAATGTTTATAAGGACAATACAAAAACTTAAGAAGGGGAATAGAAATAAATGACTCAGTAGTCATTTATTGCTTACATTATTTATTCCTGATTCTTTTCAAAATGATAAAAAATAGTAAAGTGCATACTTCTCCTTTATGCAAATAGTCTAAAATTGATGGCATAAAAATAAAGTGAATATAGCTTGAGACATATAAGTGTAATAAAGTGAATTTAACATAGATATAAAAACATTAGATGTAAGTGATACAATAATATATTTAAAAGTAAGACTTAATATCATATAACATAATGGTGGATTGCGTTATAATATTTAAATTGTGTGCTTAAATCATAATATCTTATAATAGTTTTCAATTATTTTAATATTATTTTTACCTGGTATCATAAATCTCCTTGAACAGAGATTCATTATTGTCATTGAAATTTAGTCTCTTCAGTACTGTACATCATAAGGAATAATATTTTATTGATTCAAGTTTCTGAGACATGTTGACAGAAAGTTAACATTAACATTAACGTGTTTAGCAATTTAAAAAGAATGAAGACAACACGTACTAGACAAAATGATTCAATCTTTAAAATTACAGGTTCCTTCCTTCTTTACTTCCTTCCTTCCTTCCTTCCTTCCTTCCTTCCTTCCTTCCTTCCTTCCTTCCTTCCTTCCTTCCTTCCTTCCTAACTTCTTTCCTTCATTCCTTCCTTTCCTCCTTCCTTCCCTCCCTCCCTCCTTCCTTCCTTCCTAACTTCTTTCCTTCGTTCCTTCCCTCCATCCCTCCCTCCCTCCCTCCTTCCTTCCTTCTTTCTCCTTCTACCACTTTCACCCGCTTCTTCCTTCCTTCCTTCCTTCCTTCCTTCCTTCCTTCCTTCCTTCCTTCCTTCCTTCTTTCCTAACTTCTTTCCTTCATTCCTTCCTTTCCTCCTTCCTTCCCTCCCTCCCTCCTTCCTTCCTAACTTCTTTCCTTCATTCCTTCCCTCCTTCGTTCCTTCCCTCCCTCCCTTCCTCCTTCCTTCCTTCTTTCTCCTTCTACCACTCTTTCACCCGCTTCTTCCTTCCTTCCTTCCTTCCTTCCTTCCTTCCTTCCTTCCTTCCTTCCTTCCTTCCTTCCTAACTTCTTTCCTTCATTCCTTCCTTTCCTCCTTCCTTCCATCCCTCCCTCCTTCCTTCCTTCCTAACTTCTTTCCTTCGTTCCTTCCCTCCCTCCCTCCTTCCTTCTTTCTCCTTCTACCACTCTTTCACCCGCTTCTTCCTTCCTTCCTTCCTTCCTTCCTTCCTTCCTTCCTAACTTCTTTCCTTCATTCCTTCCTTTCCTCCTTCCTTCCCTCCCTCCCTCCTTCCTTCCTTCTTAACTTCTTTCCTTCGTTCCTTCCCTCCTTCGTTCCTTCCCTCCCTCCCTTCCTCCTTCCTTCCTTCTTTCTCCTTCTACCACTCTTTCACCCGCTGCTTCCTTCCTTCCTTCCTTCCTTCCTTCCTTCCTTCCTTCCTTCCTTCCTTCCTTCCTTCCTTCCTTCCTTCCTTCCTTCCTTCCTTCCTTCCTTCCTTCCTTCCTTCCTTCCTTCCTTCCTTTCTTTCTTTCTTTCTTTCTTTCTTTCTTTCTTTTTTTCTCTTCATTTTTAACTAATTACCACAAAAAGCCTTGTATATTTTGGAATAAAAAAGCAGTTAAATAAATTGTGTCCGTTATTTCTACTGTAAAAAAATAAAGATATGTCCAAATATATATAATTCTTTTTTTTAGCACCAGCTTGACCCCAAATATATGTAATTCTTAGCAGGATAAATTTTGAGCTTGCTAGAATAGAATTTTTAGTATAATATTCTAGCTTTTGTTTAGTCTACACAAAATATAGTTATTTATATCTACACATAAAATATTTTTCTTAGATTTTAAAAGTTTTGTTTGGTTTCATGTAAGCAAGGATTGTCCACAACACTTAAATTCTTCTTTTTCACACTCTATATTTTAAAATAATAAAATATTCATGGTCAATAGTCAGATCATTTACCATATTCCACAAATATGTACCATCAATTCTTAAACAAAGAAACTTTCTATGGAGGGCTCTTAGTGTTTTTATCCCCATAATGATCTCCGTTTAATTTCTTTCTTTGTCACTCATTTTTTCTTTATACTGAAACATTATCCCTAGAAGAAACTTAAAAAAATATATAAAAAATGTATATTTGCTCACAGATAGTAGATGCAGCATTGCCTAAATAACAAAACATAAGTGAAAAGATAATGCATACACTTTCATTTATACAGTTTATACCAGTATAATATAAAATGATTTATTATAATTAAAACATATAGAAGTTCTCTAGGAACTAAAAAATTTGAAATTAGCAGAACACCAATTTTCCATATGCTGAAAGATAATGATCTATCTAAGTATTTCTATACTTTAGAATACAATAAAATATTTTATTAAACTATCTTTTATTGGATACATAGAAAAAATACAACTGGGATGATCTCTTCTCATTAACATAAAATATTAGGAATGAATTAACAAGGGCTGGAGTAATAGGACAGCAGGTAGGTTCTTTGTCTTGTATGTGGCTGTCCTGAGTTCAATCTCTAGTGTTTCATATGGTCTCCCAGGCCTGCCAAGGGTGATTTCTGCATACAGAGCAAGGAGTTACCACAGGTTATGGCCCAAAAACTGAGAAAAAAAGAATTAGTTAACACTTATTTATCAAGATAAGTAAATCATCCAAGGTACAAATGGTATCTGAGCCAATAGCTTATTTTACCTGAATAATACCACCATAATGAATGATACCACAAATTTTAACATATTTATTAAAATATAAAATAAGAGCAAATCAACAAGTAACCCTTATCATATTTAGTTCTTTATAAAACCGATTTTTCATTTAACTTTTAAATAGAAGCAATTAAAGGGGAAGACAAATTTGTTGCTTAAAGAGGCACAATCAATTTAATTCTAAAATGAGAGAAAATATATTAAGGCATTATATTATGGCTGGATTTTGCTTTCAATATCTCTTAAATTTGGTAATATATTTCCCTCTCCTACCTCCCTCACTGCCCCCTCGCTCCATTCATCTGTCCCCATCCCTCCATTCCTCCCTCTCTCCCTCCTTCCTCTCTCCCTCCTTCCTTCGTTCCTTCGTTCCTTCGTTCCTTCGTTCCTTCCTTCCTTCCTTCCTTCCTTCCTTCCTTCCTTTTTGACTTATTGCTGTTTTTTTGTTGTTTTGGGGCTTCACTATGTGGTGCTTGCAACACTTAGTGATGCTCAGAGCTTATTCCTGGCTTTGTGATAAGGAACAAATCATACTGATGGTGCTCAGAGAACCAAAAACTGGTGCTAAGGATAAACCTCATGTTTGGCATGTGCAAAGCAAATGCCTAAAGACTGGTGTTTTTTTTCTGGTCTATGTATTTATTTCTTTTGCCACATAAATTGGTTCTAATTTTCTAACAACAATGAAAATGATCAATTACTAGCTAGACCAGACATTTGAGACTATGGTACATATACACAATGGAATATTATGCATCCTTCAGGAGAGATGAATTCATGAAATTTTACTGTACATGGATGGACATGGAAACTATTATGCTGAGTGAAATAAGTCAGAAAAAGATAAGAAAAATAGAGAGAATAGTCTCATTATCTATAGGTTTTAAGAAAAATTAAAGATATTATTCTGATAATGCCCATAGACTAGGGTCAGAAGGACCAGCTCATGATATAAAACTCACGTCAAAGAGGGGTGAGTGCAGTTGGAGAAATAATACACTAACAACTACCATGACAATGTTAATGAATGAGAGAGGTAGAATGCTTGTCTCAAATACAAGCAGGTGTTGTGAGAGGAGGGAGAAGGGGGGGCATTGGTGGTGGGAAATTTGCACTGGTGAAGGGAGGTGTCCTTTTTTGGCGACTGAAGACCAACTACAGTCCTGCATGTAATTATGGTGTTTAAATAAAATTTTAAAAATAACTTTTCTAAAAAGAAGACTGAGAAACATTTTTGAGATCACATTTTAAAAAGTATCTCTCTTCCTATGATAGCATAGAAAAGTCTGTGCAAGGTAAAGCAAGTAAAACTTCAAGGTGTATTTGAGAAGATTGAAATTAAATAAGAAAACATTGTTCCTGTAGGGTTGCAAAAATAAATTTAGCTGTGCTAAAAATATGCAATGGAGAGGAAGAACCAGTATGGTGATATAGGAGTGTTTCTGGTTTCCCTTCACTTCACCCACTGCCATACCAAATCTACAAAATAACTCACAAAAATTTACACAGAAACTAATATGAAATCCTGACAATGTTTTCATTCCTTTTACACAGCAAGCAGCGAGAAAACTGTGCTAATTAAAGACAGAAAGCTGCCCTAATCAAGTTTAAAATCCTACCATGGGTAACAATTTTCAGTCTAGAATAGACCTCTGAATTTTTCTGGAAAGTTGGGTAGGAAAGGAGTGTTGCTGAATGTGCCCTGACATTACGCCAAAATTATAAAATGGAACATCCATCACCTACCCAATATTTCCACTTGTAAGTATTGTCATTTTTCAGATTTACCTTTCTGTACATGTCAATTACTTTAGATAGTTATAATTCTTGCTTTATGTTTATATGCTATGTTGTTTATAGTTTGTCATAACACTAGTATAGGGGCTGGTGAGGTGGCGCTAGAGGTAAGGTGTCTGCCTTGCAAACGCTAGCCAAGGAAGAACCATGGTTCGATCCCCTGGTGTCCCATATGATCCCCTCAAGCCAGGGGCAATTTCTGAGCCCTTAGCCAGGAGTAACCCCTGAGCATCAAATGGGTGTAGCCCCAAAAAACAAACAAACAAACAAAAACCCCACTAGTAAAGGTGCTAATGCATTATAGAATTATCTCACCATAAAAGTAACGCCCAGAATTGAAATCCTAATAATAATTTATCAGGACTATCAGCATATAATTTCGATCTACTGCTGAGGTTACTTCTTTTTTTTCCTTTTGTTTATACATAATCACCAATCACGTTTTTCTCCATTAACATTCCGTACAATTTTTTAGTCTTTATCGTTTTAAAGTGTAGTTTGAAATATGGTATGGGGTTTCATAATCAAAAAGTAAATCTTTAATTAATTTTTGGAAGGAAATCACACCTAGAATTTGCCTGGGCTTACTCATAACTCTGCACTCTGGGCTTCTTCCTGGTGAGCATCTAGGACCATATGAGTTTCTGGGGTTTGAAGCCAGGTAAGCAATTTGCAAGATAAACACCCTACCCGATGTACTATTGACCTGGTGACTAAAAATCTGATTTACGATGTATAATTAGTAACTGTTTGACATGAATATTACTTTATAGGATTGTAAATTCAGAGTGTATACAGTTCGCAGGTTCAGAATCTAGCTACTGGAAATATCTTTAAAGCTGTGATTCATTGTATACTTTTGCTTATTTATTTTGTGCCTCTCACTTATATATCTATACATATGTATTTGTTCATATTCATTAAATAATTTTTATTTGTCACGGAAATAAAAATAAATTAGTTGAAAACAATTGAACTCTGCTTTTAAAAATGGCAGGAGGGCATGTGAATACAGGATTTGGCAGTGAAAAGAATATAGGAAGAAAACTGAAGGACAAGAATGAGAATATCCATCAATGTGGTTAAGCAATCTACATCTACTAATTGGCACTGTGTCTATATGGTGGCTAAGTTCTCACAGTTTGACACAAAAAAGCACATCATTTTCTTTAATGTAAAATATATTTAAAAATTTTAAGTTGAGTTTTCTATGAATTGTGAGATATGGATACAGCTTTAATTTCTTACTTATGGTTTAATTTAATTTAATTTCTTATTTATGGTTATACAATTCTTATTTATGGTTATACAATATATTCTGAGCCATTGTTCAAAATCTGTCTTCATTCTAGCACTGCACTGTTTAGATCACTATGGATTTTAATAGGTAATGTGATTCAGCCCAGTGTTTTATTTTTCGGTATGGTGTTAGATATCCAGGGTCTTTATGACTCTACAGAGATTTTATAAGTAACTGTTCTACATTTTTTGTTGTTGTTTTTTCGGCCACACTGGTGACACTCAGGGGTTACTCCTGGCTATGTGCCCAGAAATCGCTCCTGGCTTGGGGGACCAAATGGGACTCCGGGGAATCAAACAGTGGTCTATCCTAGGCCCCTTGCACTACCGCTCTGCCCCCTGTTCTACATTATTAAAAAATTATGGGAGGGGCCGGAGCGGTGGGGCTAGAGGTAAGGCATCTGTCTGCCTTGCAAGTGGTAGCCTAGGACGGACTGTGGTTCGATCCCTCAGCGTCCCCCATATGGTCACCCCAAGCCAGGAGCAATTTCTGAGCTCATAGCAGGAAGTAACCCCTGAGCATCAATGGGTGTGGCCCCAAAATAAAAACAAAAACAACAAAATTAAATGAGACTTTGTATCTATCTAGTACTTTAATTAGGATGATCATTTTGATAATGAATTTTTCCGATATATGAACATGGAATGTTTTCCCATTTCTTAATGTCTTTTTATATTTTTATTCCATGTTTTGAAATATTATTATAGGTCTCTCATCTATTTTGTTATATTAATTCCCAGGTATTTGATATTTGGGGCACTATTTTTTGGGGTAAATTCTTAGATCATTTTTTTCTGATTCATTATATATTGGAATAAAACTGATTTTTGTGTGTTGACTTTTATGTATTGGGTTTTTTTTTATATAGGAGTCTTTTTGGACTCTCTAAGGTCTTCAATGTATATAATCATGTAATTTTGCAATAGAAACAATTTGGCTTCCTCATTTTATGTTTAGATTCCTTTGGTTTCTTGGTTTTTGCCTGATTTCTATTGTTAGGAATTATAATAAAATAATAAATAAGAATGCAGTCAATAAAAATTCTTAACATGTGCCTGCTCTCATCAGGACTACTTTAAAATTTTATCTATTAATAATATTGTTAATATACTTTTTCTTGTTTTTTTTGGGGGTGTACCAGACATAGCTCAGGAATTACTCCTGGTTCTGTGCTCAGAAAATATTCCCAGTACTCTTGAGGCATCGTTTAGAATGCCAAGTATGAATCTGGGCCAGCCACAGGGAAGACAAACGCCCTTCCCACTATGCTTTAGATGTACCCATGTTAATGGATATTTTAATAGGGAGCTTCTATTAACTTGAGGAAGGTTCTGTTTAATTCTTTTTGGAGGATTTTTAAAAATTATAAATGGATGTTGGATCTTGCCAAAAGTTTCCTCATTATTGATTGCTATAATTATATGATTTTTATATTCTCTTTTACTATGCTGTGTATTTTGTTAATTGATTTCATATATTGAACTATCCTTACATTGATCAGATGAATCCCACTCATCATAGAATATGATATTTTTACATGCTGTTCAATTACGTTTGCTAAAATTTTGTTGAGTATTTTTGCAGTGATATTAATAAAGCTCATTGATATGAATTGTATGTGTGTGGTCTGTACATGTGTAGTATCTCAGCTGGATTTGGTTATTTAATTAATTAAATGTTAACTTTGTGAAGGTGTTAAGGATTCTTATTTCTTCTAAATTTTAGAAGAAATTAAGGATCAATGGCAATAATTCTTTGAAGGTTTGATAAAACACACTCCGAACACATCTTTGAACAGGCTGTTATTTAACAACATGTTCTTTCTCCAGGTATTGGATTTCTCTTTACACTTTATTTTATGGTTAATTTTTGTCTTGGTAGCATTTTGGTCTGACAAAGTGGCTTGATAAGATTCATAAATTCAATTTATGTAAAACAGAATTTTGTCTTAAAATGTTATCTGTCCTAGAAAATATTCCATCTGCATCAGAGAAGAATAAATATTAAGGTTTTTTAGGATGGGAGGCCCTGAAGAATTCTATTAGTCACCTTTCCTCTTATTCCTTATTTAGAGTTCTTGTGTATTGACAGATATTTTGGCTAGTAGATATGTCTAGTAGTGATAGTGGCATGTTGAATATTTCCACCACTATTATATTCTATCTATAAATTTTCCCATATTAGGTCTGTGAGCAAAAGCTTACAAACTTTCTGACACGTTAGATTCACATGTGTTAATTATAGTTAATATTTATTTAAGTGTTATTTTTTGGATCAAAAAGTAGTATTCGTCATTTTCTCAAATTAATTTCCTTTAGATTAAATGCAGTTTTATCTGATTTACATGTGGCAGTTCCAGCATATTTTTATTTCTCGTTGGTTTGTTTTCTGTTCTTTTACTCAGTGCCTGTTTCTATCTTGTAATTTTGAGATTTTTGTTTTTAAGTTTTGCTGTTTCCTGTAAGCAGCAAATGGATGTAATCTGTTATTTTATTTGTATGAGATGGCTTTTGGGAGTTTAGTAATGGACTATTTGATTATCTCAAATGTCACCAATTTTTGTCTATCTGAAAAAGTTTTTATCTCTCATATCATCTAAATGGGAACTTTTCAGAGTATTGAAGTCTAAATGGAGAGTTACACTAATTCAGTAATTTAAATACGTTATTTCACTCTTTACATTTCATAAAGGAGTCAGTCTTTTATTTCCCTTGTATTAAAGGATTTTCTTTTCTCTTGCTTCTTTAAAATGTTTGTCTCTTTTTGTTTTACTTTTCGCCTTTTATTTGATTTTGATTTCTATGTCTTGGTGCTGTATTGTTTGAGACTTTTTTGTTTGACACTGTTTTGACCTCTTAAAAATGAATAGCTGCCTTCCTCCAAAGAGTGGGAGAACCTCTCTGATCCCTCTTTTTCACCTTCTCCTTTTATTCTGATATTTCTATATTTCGGTGATTATTTTTTGTCTTTGCTCATTCAGTACCTTATACTTTCTCCAATTCTTTTTATTTGATTTTTGCTTTCTGACTTAGTTATAAGTGCTGGATTTTTTTTTTCTTGGTTTATCTATATGCTTCCCCTTCCATGAGATTCTGCTACTATGGTCCACCACTGTGTTCTTTAACTCCTTCAATTCCATTTCTATGGAACCTCTTAAACTCTCAAACTATTCCTTCTTGTATCAATTGATTTCTTGCCTAGCGTTTGCTTAGTTTTGCTGAGTTTTTGTTGATTGGCAAGTTCTAGCTTAGTTTCTGTTGCTAGGGCAGTGAACGTTGACTTTTATGTCAACATTGTTAACACAAAAGTGTTTTGATGGGTTAAGAGACTTGTTTGCATGATGGTCCCTATCTCCATTTTCAGCTAAGTTTTGTATTTTAACAAGTGTTTTTTTTTCATTTTTTGAGTTTTAATGGTAGATTCCTAATTACATTATAAATGTTCTATTGTGTTTATTGTACAAGAAGTTAACTAATTTATCTGCATATCAGATTATATTTCTTGTCATTCAGTATTATTTAAGTATGTCTAAAAATCAAGTATTTTCTTATATGCATGAGAAAAATATCATTCTACACATTATACTTTTCCATTATATTTTATATAAATGATTGTCTTTAATTGTTTCATGTAGTTGTGAATCTAATTCCAAAATTAAAATTAACTTTTAGTTGTATTATAAGAAGAAAACAGAGGTATTTAACCAATTTTTTAAAAGTTCTGGAAATAGTAGAGTTGACAAAATCCCCACCCAAGTGTAAAATAAGCTTAGCTTCCAATTAAAATGTTACAGTTAGTACTAAATCTAACCAACAATTTTAAACCTTCAGTAACACAAAAGTTGACACCATTTTTTAAAGGTGGTAGACAATGCCTCACTGAATGAATTTTTTTAAGTAACTACCCTAGGAGCAAAATAATTAAAATATAGAAACTAAAGAAATGAAGGTAACAGAATTAAATGTGTTGTTAACATGTTCCACTTATCTATTGTTACAGTAAAATAGGGAAATACTAAGATGCATTAAAATGTATTATTCCCTTAAGTATAAGAAGTAACTTTAATCATGATTTAATTTTGTTTATAAAATATTTAAATTAAATTACTTTAAGTACAGAAAATTATTTTTGCTAAAAAGTATCACTATTATCAATCAACTTAGTACCCTCAAATTGTAGGCATTTATAGAATTTAAGAGTTTTACAAATATTTAATATGAGAATAATGTGAGCTTTCTCTATGATCATGTATTTGTCATCTGAAAATGTGATTAATTGAGCATCAATCATAAAAGTGGAGATTTTAGAATGAAAATTGAGATTTCCCTACTGTCTATAATGCTAATGCCAAATTTGGAGATATAGAATACTCAAGGTTGCCTTTGTTACTTCCCATAGGTTTTAACAAAGTAAATTATTAGTGTTTTAAAATATATTTAATGCCTTAACACATTATCAGTTGTCTTCCAATTCTACTTCCCATTTAAATAAGATAACTGGAATGAGTATTATAATAAGAAAAAAAAAACCTCAGAACAACCAATTGCCAAAAAATATGTTTATGTTAAAACAGTGCAGTTGGGTAAAAGGAATAATGGCATGGAATTTAATTCAGGTATTACATGCAGGAAGCACTGGTCTAAATGCTAGCATCCACAACAAACAGTCCTCAAGCAGTGAGCTAAGAATGACTCTTAAACTGAACCAGATAATGGATAGATAAATAGATAAAGAAAAGGGTTTGCTTTCCAAATCCAATTTGGTGGTGTATTTTATCTGAATTTCTTCTATATAATAATAGCATTGTCTGATTAGAGCTGAATTATTTAAAGTGTTTACAACTGTTAACCATTAAGCATATGTTGCAAATAAAATATCTCTCTCCAAAAATTATGTTTATCCTAGTTTTATTAAAATAGCAGTATAATTTTTTACAAAGGTTTTAAGGATATAATTAGATTTTGTTTTCAATTTTTAAGTTTCAAATTTCAATAGGCATGAGATAAGAAAATTATCATGGAGTAACCATATATTGAGAATTTACAAACCCAGTAATTGAGTGCAGAGGCAATATAATTTTTATATGTTTTAGTTTAAAATCATCAAAAAGAACTGGAAAATCACCAAAATTTTATGGGGAAAATGAATGTAAACCACTCAGAAATCCTGAGGCATCTTTAAAGTAAGAACTGACTTACTGGCCCATATAACAACATTTTAGAACTTTACAAGGTCTATCAAATTTCTATAATTATTTTGCTATCATGTGTTAAAATATTTTGCACATATTATTTCCTGAGTATCATTATTTCTCCACAGGAATTACAGTCAGATATGTAGATATTGGAATATCTGCATACTCAATCTTCTTACTTTCTGGAATATACAAAGGGAATTTTACTCATACATTTCCAGAATTACTCCGTAATCTTTATCCTTACTAAAATTTGATTAAGCTATCAATCCTTACTATATTTAGGGCGGCATTGCATTACACCCTGTGGTGCTCAGGGTCTCTTTTCACCTCTGTGCTTACGTGACTCCCATTGTAGCATAATGCAATATTCAGTGCTGAGAACTGAACACGACTCTGAAGTTGCAACACAGACATCTAAATTTTTTGCTCTCTGTTTTTAACCCATTTCCTATCAAATTTGATTGATATTAGTACTTTCTTATCTCTGCATATTTTTTTCTTTTTTATTAATATCTTTATTTAAATACCTTGATTACAAATATGATTGTTGTTGGGTTTCAGTAATGTAAAGACCACTCCCCTTTACCAGCGCAACATTCCCATTACTAATGTCCCGTATCTCCCTCCTCTCCACCACATCCCTGCCTGTACTCTAGACAGACTTTTCAGTTCCCTCATTCATTCACTTTGTTATGATAGTTCTCAGTGTAGTCATTTCTCTAACTGCACTCTTTGTGGTGAGCTGGATCTTCCAGCCCTCCTCTCATTGTCTCAGGATTGTTGCAAAAATGACTTTTATTTTTCTTAAAACCCATAGAGGAGGGAGACTATTCTGTGTCTGTCTCTCTCCCTCTGACTTATTTTACTCAGCATAATGGATTCCATGTATAGGAAAATTTTATGACTTCATCTCTCCTGATGGCTGAATAATATTCCATTGTGTATATGTACCACAGTTTCTTTAGCCATTCATCTGTTGAAGGGCATCTTGGTTGTTTCCAGAGTCTGGCTATTCTATGCACAAATTTTTCATAACTACAATTTATCATATGTTAATGTCTAATAAATGCTAGTTTTTTAAGTTTCTGCCATCTAAAAGGTAGGGTGCTTACCCTACCCATGTACTATGTCTTCATTCCTCAGTTGTCATTAACTGTTGAGAATAGGATAACTGTGAACAGAATTTACAATTGTTTTCTAGTCTTCCAAACCTACCACTTAATCTATATCTTCTTATTCTTTGTAAAGGTGATAATAGTTCTCTATATCAGCTTCAATATAAATTAGCATTTAGTGAGTGTATTTTATAATATGACCTTCAATCATTTTTCAAGTTTGAAAAATTGATATCTTCTTACATTATACAAACTATGTTATAGTTGTCTAAATATGCCATGATTTTAATATCTATATACATATATATTGATAAATATAAAGTCTGATTAAAGACAGACTTATACATATAAATTTTCAAGATTTATATAACACTAACGAGTTTCTCTAAAGTCACAAGTAAAGTTCTCACCTAATTCTCAATGCAATTAATAAAAGATTTTAGGCTATTAAAATGTTCTTTATAAATTTTATCAACTAGAATCTTAGAGGGTGAAATAATGTCATTCTACCTTCATATCCTTCCACTATGATATCCGATGTGTAGTTTTAAATATTTAAAAATAAAGGGATTTAGAGAAAGATATTCAAATAAGAACAAAAAGGCAATTTTGGTCTTTTCAATTAATTTAAACAGGATTAAAATGCAATCGTGATTTTAAAGTTTTTCTTGACAACCATGTGCATGTAAAAATGATATTCTTAATTTTTTCCACTAGTTATTGAATGGTAGGAATTACAGTCTTATTCTTAATGTGGGGGAGGAGAGAAACACGCAGAAGTTCTCAGAGCTTATTCTTCTTAGGAGCACTCATTGTAAGGTCCACAAATCAAATCAGTTGCTTCCGATTATTTTTCAAATATGTCATCTCTACATGTTTATTTATCTAACACATGCATATGTATATATAACTAAATTTGCGTGGGTTTGTATATGTAAGTAAACTATATCCATAACAATCCATATCAGAGGACTATAATGTTTTCTAGATAGAGTATACATACTTTCAGAAGAATCTTCTCATTCTAGAAGGCAGTATTATAAATCATTTAAATATTAAATATCACATTTAATGATATGTGCTAATTTAAAAACAGTAATATGTCATTAAATATCATAAATATTTAATTTACCAGTTAAGTAATGCTCATTCTTAGAGTAATTTCAAGACCTTAGAAACAAGAGATGTCTCTTGTTTGTGTGCATCTGATCATTCTTTGTCAGGGATTTAAACAGGATTTGCTGCATACAATAGAGACACCTTAAGACATGTAATATTTATCAGACCCCACACATATATTTTTATGAAGACTGTTGTAGTGAGAATATAAAACAGCAGAAAATTGGGATTTTATTATTTTTATTGGAAAAGCTATAGCAACTTCTGTCTAGTAAATATTTAATAACTCCCTTATATGCATCAGAAGTTAGTGATGAGATTTTGGAACAGTGACTCACCTAACTTTCTACATGGCAGCCTCCAATATGGAGTGGTTAATATCAAATTGACTTGAGTGCTCTTCAATTACTTGGCTTGTGTGAAAATTCCTGAGCAATACAGCTTTATTTAATAATGTGCAGAAAAAATATCAAAAACAAAAAAAGAACATGACAGAACTTGGAGATGATGCTTGCCTGTCACTGCCTCTATTGATGAAGACAAGTGTCCTTGCCAAAGTTTTTTAACAAATGTGCTGAGGTGTTCTGTAGCAGACAAACAAAGCTTTCATAAGGTTAGGGAAGATAGAAAACCCTTCAACATAATGAGAATGAATCCTTCTATCAGGTGAAACTATATCCTTGCCTCTCCCTCAAAGGATCATAGAGGGGAAATTCACATAAGCACAAACTTGAGCACCCAAGGAATTACCAATCTACATTTTTTCTTTCTCTTATTTTGCTTCACGTTCAAAGCAATCATTCTGTAGAGTTATATTAAAAGTATTTGATATTTTTAAAAGAAATTTTCATCCTCAAAATGTCACAATATCCACAAAAATAGTATAACTGGCAGAATCCTGTCAAGAGAGTGAAACTAGAGTACTGACTTTCTCATGCCCCCGAGATAAGGGGAGTTTTAAATTTACAATGAATAGGAAAAGTACTGTCTCCCACACAAATTCTACATTTGAATAAGCAAGGTTTCTTGATAAAATTTAGTTCACTGGTTTTCAAAGCCATAGATGTAACAAAGTTCAAGCCTATTGCTTTAATCTTGTTCTTGATATATTTTTACACTTCCTTATATTCAACTTCACTTTACCATACTATTGTACTGTACTGCATAATACTGTAATAAGTTAGACTACTTGTCACGTATGCTATGGAATCATACTCAGTGTAGTAAATTAAACTTATAACAGTGTTTTTCAACCTTTTAAAACTACAAATGGTTGTCCTGTATAAAAATCCACAGGCTCACAACCAGGGATTTTCACCAGCATGATAGCCCTGTGAACTGAAACTTGTTCTTAGAACTGAAGTTAAAGATCATGGTCTTAGAATTCTCCAAGAATTACTCATCTTCCAACTTATATAATTATTTTACCCATAAAGAAAGCCAATAAAACTAACATAAAATTTAGTATTAACTGTATTTCACTAATCAGTGGTAATCTTTTGGCACTTCACAATTTGTTACCTCCCCCAACTTCCAGTCTTGCTCACCTTGAGAGGCAAATCTGCCCCATCTTGAAGGGATCTGTTGTTGCTAAAAAAGGATTTCCTGGAGGGAGTATGGGGGATTCAGAGAGGATTCAGAATGAGAGATGGCTGGCAGAAACAGGTTGAGATGGCAGGACAGATGATGAGAGCTTACATGTCTCTAGCCTTTTATCAATAAAGCTTCATGTCTCCTGAAATCTGACTGCTTGTGGATCATTTCCCCATCACTATTCTGAACCCTGAGAACCGCGGGCTGGTAAGGGTTGCAGGTGCATGGCCCAGGCCGGCAGAGAGAGGCCTCTCACCATCCATCCATCTCACCATTATCCACCCCCACCCGGAACTCAATAATTAATATGTCTTTCAACAACAATTAACAAGTAGATACTGATAAGTTACTGATTTTATCAATTAATGTAGTACTACAAACTTTATGTTATTTTTATCTGTACGGGATGACTATAAATTTTATTTAATATGGCTACACTTCTCCATATTTGAACATGTAGTAATTTAAGTAGTAAACAGAGATATAATTTACTCGTTCGACATGATGAATACCTAAGTCCTTGTGAAAGAAAACAATTTGAGGGAGAATTGTTGACATACAAGCTATTGAATGCTTATAAAGTGTAGTGAAACTTGGTTCTAATACACTTTTTTATGTGCTGGTATATATCAGTTATTTTGGAGTCCAAATTATTCAATTTTTAAATGAGGTCAATTACATTGTTATTAAAACCCAAAGAGGTATGCATAATGGTTATGTCTGTAATAAATGCAAGTAAACATATTCAATAAAACATTTCCCTCTAAAATTATATTAGAGTGCAATAGGAAGACAAGATGCAGACATGTGCCCACCCAACTATAACCAAATTCTAAACTCTTATAATAGGATATCTACTTAAGCTTTAGTGAGGTTTTACCATTGAACAATCTTTACTTGATTAAAGACTTCATATTTCAGACACTGAAACAGAAACTCAGTTTCTCCTCTTTATATCATATGCAAAAATATACTCACACAAATATACACACACACTTAAAATAGTCCCTTCTTTTAGTATATGGAACAAAAGTTTAATATTTTATGTATATATTTAAAACCATTCAGTGCTTGAGTCTAAACAGTGGCACAAGCAGTAGGGCGTTTGACTTGCACATGCTAACCAATATGCCCTTCCAAGCCAGGAGCTATTTCTAAGCACAAAAGAGTGATTAATCCCTGAGCATCACTGCATGTGGCCCAAAACCAAAAAAAAAAAAAAAAAAAGATTCAGTGCCATTTTGTTAGTGCCACTAGGTTAGTGCCATTTCAAATTGATCTCATTTGTAATCCCAAGAATATAATTACAATATGTTTAAAATATTTTTATAAAAAAAATAGGCCAAATAGGGGATGGAGCTATGGCACAGCAGTAGGGCATTTGCCTTGCATGTAGCTATCCCTGGACGAACTGCAGTTCAATTCCCTGATATTCCATATGGCCCACCAAACCAGGAGTGATTTCAAAGTACATAGCCAGGAATAAATTTGATCATTACTGGGTGTGGCTCAAAATAAAAAAAATAGACCAAATATATTACTGTTTACATTTATTAGCTCTTAAATTTATAAGAATACTATTTGGTTTCAATCTTGGTTTAATTTAATGGTAGATAAAAGTATATGAATGGTCAATTTCAGTACTTTTAGACATTGAACTTTGTTATTAGAGCAATATTATTTATTTAAAATTATGGAATTGTTTTGTGAAATGCTCTAAATATGTAGTATATATAAAGTTCTATTTTATAAATATGTATTATCAAATGATCAATTAAGTAAATTGAGTAGATTAAGAGTAGTTTAAATACTGTATATTTTATTGTAATATATTGATAAATATTTTTAAATAAAACTAATAATAAATTGCATACCGAATAATAAATTGTAAGCATAATTTTATATTTAAAACTGTATATAGTGTTAAAAATTTCAAATATGATTTTACTAGTTCTTTGAATTTACTGATTGAGCTCTTCTACTTCTAATTCTTGGCATTTTTATTTTATTGAGCTCTTCTACTTCTAATTCTTGGCATTTCTATTTAATTTTGGTATTTATACTTTTTTCATTTGTAAAATATGTTTATTGGTCAGTGATCTCTCATTTTTCTTTTTCTAAAATTCCAGATATTGCAATGTCATATTGAAAATTATATGCTATTTCAATGTGAGGAATGCAGAATGAATACAAATGCTCTGCTCATTCTCTATGCATACTTTGGAAAGCATGAGCAATGAATACTAAACTCACATTTCTTATTTATGTATTTCTTGATCTAATTTTGTGGATATTCCCTTTGCTGTAGCCTCTGGGCACATTTACGGGATTTAATAAGAAGAGAGATGATATCTACAATCTTAATTGTATAGCAAAAAGATAAACTCACAGATGGAAAGCTTGCCTTGTAAATTTAATTTCCTCTAAGCTTGTTAGGAAGAATATACCAGAGAATATAACAGCTCTCATCTCAAATCATTGTAGTACATGAACTTTTCAATTCCCATGTCAACTAGTATTAATACATTTAAAGCGATATTAACTACTTTAGAAGGGGAGATATGGTAACTATAGAAAATAGTTTGATTGAAGATACATCTATGAATTTATATCTGTAACAGACCAATTTGAGCTATTTCTACAAGATATTTGAATAAGTTGAACTTAGCTAGTGTCTGATTGCCATTAGTGTTTGCATTCTAGAGGTCATGGTAGATAATTTGATTTCCTATTACTTAGAGGAATTGCACTGCCCCATAACAAGGTTACTGCACATAGAGGAAAACCTTAACTGCAATAGATGTCTTTTTATCTCAATATACAGAATTATATTTTTATTTTCTTTAAATAATTTTTGTAATATTTTGTGTAAGCTATTTTTCTATTTAGTTATTTCTGGGCACATGTATGCCTATAATTTAATAGCTTATTAACACTAAAATATGAAATATTCTTGTTAATGGTATTGATATGTTATATGCTCAGAGATGTGTCTAAAGAGCAAAATAATTACATTTATAATGTGGAGGTAAAGGAAAAAAGCAGCTTCCATAAAAAGTGACTATTTTGGGCCCGGAGAGATAGCACAGCGGTGTTTGCCTTGCAAGCAGCTGATACAGGACCAAAGGTGGTTGGTTCGAATCCCGGTGTCCCATATGGTCCCCCGTGCCTGCCAGGAGCTATTTCTGAGCAGACAGCCAGGAGTAACCCCTGAGCAAAAGCCGGGTGTGGCCCAAAAACCAAAAAAAAAAAAAAAAAAAAAAAAAAAGTGACTATTTTGGGGCTGGAGCAGTGGTCTAGTAGTAGGGAGTTTTTCTTGTTCATGGCTGAACTAGGACAGACCGCCATTCAATCCCCCACCCCCAGCATCTCATATGGCCCCCCAAGACAAGAGCAATTTCTGAGCACATAGCCAGGAGTAATCCTGGAGCGTCACCGGGTGTGCCCCCCCAAAGTGACTATCTTTATAGTGGTATTTTTATTTAGCTTTAACCAATATTCAATACTGTAAATAAAAAATAGAGTTTTCATTAACTAAGAATCTAAATTCTAAGAAATTGAGTTGCATGTTCAGTAAAGCAATCAGCTATCGGGGATGATAACTTTTATAAAACCTTAGCAATTACATGAAATGATGCTTATTATAACATTTTAATTTTATTTATCTATTTAGTATTAGGTAAAATTAATTTCTTATTACTAGGTAAAAAAACTTTTTAAAGCATCAAGTATTTTCTCAAACATGAGTGTGTTATTAAAAAAACAAAGAAAATAAGGTTGGAGAACTTATGGGGAGAAATGATTCCTTTGATTTATTGTGAGTGATGTAAAATTGGCAAAGCCTTAATTGTAAAACTTAGTGATTTAAAAAAATAACAACAATATCATGAGTCCAAGTTTTTAAGTTAATGCTCTTTTGATGTTTTAACAAAATATTTACAACTTTTGATTGAGGATATGTATACACCTTCCTGTTTACTGCAATGTTGAAAAAATTAACCAGGGGTTGAATGCAAAATGAAACATTTTAGACAATTGAATAAATATAGGCATATAAACACAACAGCAAAAAGCATTTTAAAACACAATTTAAAAAATTAAAAGATGAAATTCTCCAATTACAATAACATGGATGAACTTGCAGAGCAAAAGTCAGTGAACTTAAAGGACTAAGACTAAAGAAAAAAATCAAACAATACTTTAATTGTAAATAGAGATACCAGAGAGGAATACAGGGAAGCTAGACAAATAAATTATCAAAGTAAAATAAAAGTGAAAGAATAATAAGACTTTTAGACTCATTACTAATTTCTCTATCCATAAATGTGCTCCCTATGATTTTCTCGTGAATCTATGCTTTGTGATTATTTTTTTTTGACCAGTGATAGTGGTGCCACCAGTTCCAATATCACTTTTTCCTGCAGGAAAGGTGTTTCAAAAGATGTGCTGACATCTAGAAGGAGGAAAAATAAAACTGAAAGCAACTTGCCTCTCACCTCTGCAATGAACAAGGTGAATGTGTGATTGTATTCAAGAATAAAGAGCAACCCAGTCTTCAGCTGTGTATTAAATCACTCTCCACATGATGTGGAGTAAAACATTGATCTACACTGAGTTCATGCCTCTCCTAATCCATAACCTATAAATATACTACCCTATATATGTATATCTGTATCTATATAGTGGATATATGTGTGTGTGTATATATATAGGGTTTTGTTTTGTTTTGTTTTGTTTTTTTTCTGAACCATTCCTGGTGACATTCAGGGGTTACTCCTGACTATGCGCTCAGAAATTGCTCCTGGCTGGGAGACAATATGGAACACCTGGGGATCAAACCTTGGTCCGTTCTGGGTCAGCTGTGTGCAAAATAAACACCCTACCTCTGTGCTATCACTCTGGCCCCAATAGTTTGTTTCTTTGTGGAGAAGTGGAAATGATCCAGGACTTAATCCTGGCTCTGTATTTGTGGCTCACTACCGGTGGTTCTCTGGATGGAGCCCCTGTCTGCAGTATGCAAGAGGATTATCTTAACTGCTGTATTATCTCTTTGGCACAAAATATAGTTTTTGTTTTAAATTGCTAGGATTTTATTACAGCGCAGAAAGTAGAGTTTGCTAGCTTCAAAGTGAAACATTACAGCATAAAAACTTACTCATAGAAGCACATAAATTCCTAATGAAATAAAAAAAATAATTATGTGCATTATTGTTATGAAATTAGAAAAATACATAGTCTAAATTAGAGTCCAAATTTAAAAGTTATAATTTTTATCAATAGAAATTTTGTGCTTAAAATCTATGAACACAAAGGCAATCATAAAATACAAGTATATAACGTTCAATGTATGTTGAGAACAAGATGTGAATGTTTAAGAACAGAACAAGTTGGAAGGTACAAAGGAAGACTTTTATACTATCTTATGAAATCTTAACACAGCATTTAGGACACATTTCTCTCAAGATTTATCTTACAAGGTATAGTATATTAGATAAGCTTTAACTATTTATTGGACAAAGGCTTGAATTTAAGACATATAACTGACATTTTGACTTGAAGATGAGTTAGTTCAAAGTCTACCTCCAGGCATTTACCAATCATGTCCAAAACATGCCACTTAGAAATAAATCCTCTGAAAGATTAGTTACAATCATGTCAGTCCTCCTCAAAAAATCTCCTATGAATCTCCTTTGGCTACAAAAAAGATATATTTTACCAACTTGTGAGCTATTTTATATAACATTTTAGCTTTTAGTTGTTCTAAAACAAATACAATTATACTCTAAATTGAATTTCTGGCCTTTCTTGCCCTTAATACTCTATGATGTTAGACAGGGTGTGGTAGTCATGATTATAAGTTTCAATGAAAAAAAAAGGAGGGACAAGAGAGAAGAAACTTTACTGTTCAAGTGAATGTTTTTCATGCTCAGAAACTCCAATTCAAACTTCATTTTTTCTGAGTGACACAGGCTTACCCTGTGTCTCCCAGCATCACTGAACCTGAGTATTAAACAATTTCACTTCTGTGGTCAGTATTGCCGAGAGTGGTCCCATGGCCCCAAGGTACTGGGTGGGTTTTAAAATAAAAGTAAAAAAAAGTAAGTCCGTAGCTCCTAGTTATTAAGTAGAATTAGATTGAATGGGAAAGGTATTTGCTTAGTCTATTGACATCATAGTAAAATACTTGTATCAAAATGGATTTATCACATATAAATAACTAGATTCCCTAGAATTTTATGATCTGAGTTTGGGGAACTTTTTTTGCTATTATGTTTGTTGGACACATCTGAAATAATATTTGGGAATGCTATTCTGTTTAAGATCTGCATTATCTTCATAGCCACTTTTTTGTGAGATTTTTCAAATCTGATTTTTCTAGAAGACTGTTATAACTGGCATATTTAACTCAAACTCAGGGTTATAACTAGAATATTCTTTAACTCAAATTCATGCAATCTTTGACAGTATTTTTTCCAATAAACCTCAGAAGTATATTAAAGTTTTCTTGCAGTCTGTTCCATGTATCCAGATATTAGTCTGAAGTCTTTTTGATTTCTTTATTTTCTTGGTCTCATGCTCTTATTTCAATTTAATAGTGCCTATCATAAAAGTACCTGAAATAACAGACTTGGGTAGAAAGATAATATCCTCACATGAAATAGTTGAAGCAAACTACAGAAGCTCTGAGAAAAGGAGCAGAATTAATATAGGCATTTTAATTAAATAATAAGTAAGCAAATTTTCTTTGAAATAAGAATATCAATATCTGCTAAGTGGCAGGCTGATTGAGTGTATCTTAACATTACAGGACTTGCAACAAAAACAGAAACAGATATTTAGGACCCAAATCTTCATTCATGAATGTAGACATCCACGAAATGTATCACCTGTCAGGGAAATACATTTGCCACTATTCATTAATATGAAAAGCCTACTATCTGCATTATAAGTTATCTAAATAAAACACTTGGAAAATACATTAAGAAACATTTTAACAATCAAAAGAAAATGAATAAAGAAAATATGAATAATAAAATAAATAACTAAATATCAACTGAATTTATTTGTTGCATCAGAAGTCATGGCAAATGCAGTGACTTGCACTTGCTTTTTCAGTTTCAGGGATTCTGAAATCTAGCTTTACTGGTTTATCTGCAAAATTTATCACAAGACTGTATTTTACCTACATTCTCTTTTGAGAAAATTTTTTTCTGAGTTCACAGAGTTAATCATAGAAGTAATTCCCTTACAGCTATAAAAATAGAATCTGCTTTTAAAAAACCAGAAGACAGTTTGTTACTTATAAATTTTCTCATAAAGAGTTTTACAGATTAAGTCACTACCATTCTGTTTAATCCTCTTTTTTATTAAGTTAGCTGATTAGTGGTCTGTTTGCATATGCTTTCATATCCCATCATCTTGTTCCATTTATTGGTTTCAGCAAATTTGAAAACCTACTCCTACAGAAGTGGAAAGTATTACACATAACATAGATAACAGAAGTTTGGTATTACAAACTATACTTCACTCTTCTAGTCATCTAAAAATCAAAGTTGATTTCCTACATCCTGTTAGGTTCTCATGTGTATAATTTGATGCATTTATATGAGATAGTCATTTCAATATTAAAATTTTATTTAACATAGTTCTCAGTAGCTGAAATAACCTCATCATATATATTATAATTTATTCCTTTTGATAGTCAGTATCCCATGATATAGATAACTAAAGTTTATTTAAGCATTACCCCCTTTCATGAGGGGAACATTCCCAAAATTTTAATATCACATCTATCATATGGGATGCCCACAAAGAACTGAGGTTGTCCTGAGTCAGCCATGTGCAAGGCAAAATACCCTACCCGCTGTGCTATCTCTCGAATTCATATAATTTGTTTTCTAAGTTAAATAACAAAAAAGTAAAATGGTTGTGTGGTAATTGCAAGCTGTGTGTACTTTAAGTTTGTTTGTTTGTTTGTTTGTTTGTTTGGGGCACACAGTGTGGTGCTTATAGGTTACTCCTGGCTCTGCATTCAAGAATCAATCCGGGAGGGCATAGGGAACCATATGGGATGCTGATGATTGAATCCAGGTAAGACTGTGTGCGAAGCAAGAGCTCTACCCACTGTGCTATTGATCCAGCAAATGGGTAGGTGTTCTTTTTATTGTCTTTTAAAACTGTTCATGTATTTTCCAAAGTATATGAACAATTTACATTTTACTAATAATACAGATATTTTAGTATTTTTCTAGTTTCTAATATGTGGTATTATAAATTTTAAAGTTCCATTGGCACAGGTATTTTATTCTAATTTTTCATCTGTAGATTATCTACATTTAAATGCATTTACATATTAATGAGTTTTTACTGAATAAGTTTCAGATCTTTTTATATATAGTCCATAATAGTCTGTCAATACTGTAGATAGAGGCCAGGGTTGCGGCGTATGCAGCTAACCTAGGATGGACCAACATAAGATATTCTTTGTGTCTCATATGGTTCCCCCAGCCAGGAGCGATTTCTGAGTGCATAGCAGGAGTAACCCCCAAGCTTCACTAGGTGTGGCCCAGAAAAAAAATTGTGGATAAAAACTATTTTTGTATAGTTAGATTTTACATTTTTAATGAAGTATATTATACAAAACATATAATATATTATGATATATATGTATACATATATACATATATATATCTCACAGCAAATACCATATTTTTCTCTTTTTTTGCTAAAAAATACAATTTGAAAAGTTGAGTTTTGTGTTGTTGTTTTGTTTAGGGGATTCACTCAGCAGCAAGCAGGGGTTATTCCTGGTTCTGTGCTCAGAAATTACTCTTGGTAGGCTCTGGGGACCATATAGGGCCGGATATTGAACTTGGTTTGGCTATGTGGAAGACAAATGTCCTTCTTTGCTGGGCTATTGCTCTGGGCCCAACCCATTATATTTATAGGTTGTACTTTACAGAGTCAAATCTAAGAACTTTCTGACTAGTTCTAGGTAACAAGTAGGGTCTATCAATCTTTCCTCTTAAAGTCAATATATATTTTTAAATTGTATTTACATTTATTGTTAAATAAATGAAAAGTAGTGTGAAAAATTACTGAGAAGTAGAAACACCTTGAGAGAATTTGAAAATGACCAGAACTTAGAGTCATGTAATTCTTTTTTGTTGGGGGGGCGCACCCCAGTGACTCTCAGGGGTTACTCCTGGCTAGGCGTCCAGAAATTGCTCCTGGCTTGGGGGACCATATGGAAAGCCAGGGGATCAAACTGTGATCAGTCCTGGGTCAGCCGCATGCAGAGCAAATGCCCTACCACTACGCCATTATTCTGGCCCCAATCCTGTGATTCTTTTGGGATTACTAGCTTCTTATAATAATGCAATCTAGCAGAACTAATTTTAATAGACTATTGATACATCTGCAGAGACTAGAAACTTGGTTCACATTCCATTGTCCATTTCAATAAAGTAAAATTACTTAATAACTCATATACCTTCTCTCTCTCATTCTCTCTTTTCTTTCTCTCCACTACATATTAACAAACTAATAAATCCCAAGAGGCATTGTAATCCTAGATTCTCCTGATTTTAATTCACTTGCAAATTTCTTCATTAAAATGTCAAGTCTCCATGAACTCAACTTTACCTAAATTCTTAGTCTAAAGTACAGAAAATACGACTTTCTCTTTTAAGACTGCTTATACCCACCACTCACTCATGGATGCAATGAAATGTTATATTTTTGTATTATGAAAAGATAATGCATTCTACACAAGCCTATTTGTATTTAAATAAATAAATGTGGATAGGAAATATATATTTTTTGTCAGAATTATTGTGATTATTTCAAGCATATTCAGGATAACCCAGGTCATTCTGATCACCATAGTCTACACAGAAGCAATACCACAAATCAGGCCCTACCTTCTCTTATCTTCCAGCACATTTAGTAAGAGACCACAGACTGCCTGAGAACAATTAAGGGTCCATCTTCCCTGAGAAAACAATTGTGATAAGAGGCTCATGGGGGTCTTATGTATATGGCTATGTATATGTTTGTCTTTACATCTATGATTCAGGTAATTTGAGAATTAAAAATGTCAAGATACATTAAATCTGCTAAAATAGATTAAAGAATAAATATGTATGATTTAGGGATAATAGAAGGCATTTTTCCATAAATAATAAAAAAAGATAAAATTTCATAAACTGTATTTTAGGGATATGCACATGATATTCAAACAAATAAAAATACAAATATTCACATATACAAATTATAAATAAGTAAATTTAGGAATTATATGAATAATAAATGCCTCAATTTTATACCTATCTGTTTTCTATTTATTATTTATATGATTGCTTTTCTCCTCCTGTTATTTGTCTAATAAGATTTTGTATTAGACAGATGTATAAATAATGAATAGAAATATAGATAGGACACAAATCAATAGAAAAAGATAACATAATATGTGGATAAGATAATAAAACAAGTCTTAAATATTTTCAAGTTAAATAATATAGACTACAGTTTAGCCTATTTATGTATAAAGAATATATATATAGACAAATATATGAATGCAGATTCATTTTTAAACTTATAACCTATATTAGCATATTTTGTAAATAAAGAAAATTTATTATTTGATCTGCAAATATAGAAGTAGACATAGATACATCTGTTTTATCTCATTCACTCTCTAAACAAACAATACATCTCATAATGGTGGGGTTTTTTTGGTTTGGGGGCCACACCCGGCGATGCTCAGGGGTTACTCCTGGCTGTCTGCTCAGAAATAGCTCCTGACAGGCATGGGGGACCATATAGGACACCGGGATTCGAACCAACCACCTTTGGTCCTGGATCGGCTGCTTGCAAGGCAAACGCCACTGTGCTATCTCTCTGCTCCCAGTGGTGTTTTTGTTTTAGTTTTATTATTATTATTATTATTATTATTATTATTATTATTATTATTATTATTATTAACCAGTAGTATGGTTAGAATCAAACTATGCTGTTTCTAAGAAACTCTGGAAATTTCCAGCTACTATCATATTACTAATAAGCTCATTTTCTTTTTTGTTTTAATTTTTTGTTTGTTTGTTTGTTTGTTTGTTTTGGGGGTATCCCACCCGGCAGCGCTCAGGAGTGACTTCTGGCTCTGTGCTCAGAAGTCGCTCCTGGCAGGCTCTGGGGTCCATATGGGATGCTGGGATTCGAGCCACCATCCTTCTGCATGAAAGGCAAATACCCTACCTCCATGCTTTCTCTCTGACCCCAATAAGCTCATTTTCATGATATGAAATAATAGCAGCTACATAAAATATCTTGTAAAAAATGTGAGTGAAACAAGAAGTGAATTTAAACATCATTGTTATATATTTTCCTAATTTATAAATGTTAGATTTTATTGGAAGTTATAAAAGCATTTAAATTCATCTATCCATTATTACACTAGATTCCCAAGTTTGTGCTTCTCAAAATTAATGTTACTTAATCATTGATTATGACTATTTCTCTGTATAGAAAAAAGAAATTTCTGGAAGCTTTTGCTTTCTTCCCAGCAAATGTCGTGAAATGTTAGTAGACAAAACCAACATAAGTTATTGCAAAATTATCACTGGTTATTAAGGCCAATTTTTGAACTTCAACTAAGCTGAAGTGGCTTTGTGAGGTTGACTGTTTTCAGGAAGATATAACTTAACTAGGCATACAGCTAGTGTTGAGACGCAGACAGTAAATATTCACGTTACATTTCTCTGGGTTTTCTGGTCATCATATTATTAGGGTTCCAAGAAATGTTCTTGGACCTCAGGTATGCTCCAATCCCATTTTCTTTTCATAAAAGTTCAATTTTGCTCAAAAGGACTTATGTTGATTTACCTGACTTTCACAAATCATTTTGACTAATATAAGGTAAATTAAATATTCATTGCTTTGTTCAGACACATTTTAATTTTCTAATTTATGTATTTCTACTGTAAAATTTCCTTTTAAAAGTTCTGGTTTAAAATATATCTTTGCTAATGAAAAATTAATTTTTGATACATTGCATCTTGATTCAAATACTTTGTAGAGATTTATGTAAAAGCAGCGATCATCTGTAATCAATATTCAGCACTAACAAAGGGAAATACATATATAATTCATTTATACATAGACAAGTATAATTTATAATAAGGGGTATAATAAAATGAGTAATTTATTACATAACACATATGTTCATCACTTATGATATAGCTTATAATTCATACTTATGACATTTATGTGCTGTTAACTCAATTCTTTAAAGCTCAAGTCAAGTCGTCATGCTAAATATATACTTAGATGTTAATAAGACAGTTCTGCAAGACATATAACTTTAAAAAATCTTTTATTTTTCATAACATGGGAATAATCAGTAGATTTTGTATTTTATCTTGTAAACTGTGCATAGAGATATATCTATGCAGACATTTACATTGTCTTACTGTTTTTTTCATGCAAATATTACCAACAATCAAGTAGTTAAGTTATGATTCTACTTTGGTGGTAAAGTTGAACAAATTCAAATACAAAATGTCTAATCTGTTCAGCAAGTTTCTATTTTATGCTAATAATACTTAAAATTATTCACAAATTTAATTATAATTAAAATAAAATCACTGAAATGTGAATTGTTTTCTCAAATTCATTTTTTTGACTCTTATATAAGAATATTGAAGACTGCTATATGTTATTGTACTATCACACATTAATATATATGTATGTATATCTTAGATGTGCAAAACAATATTTAGCAATATATTGTTGCTTTACCTTATTTGTTCTCTGAGAAATTATTCTTTGTGAGGGGGGCATACCAGGTGATGATCAGGATCTACACTTAGCTCTGCACTCTGAAGTCACTTCTGGCACTGCTGGAATACATGCAGGTAGGACTGAACTTGGGCAAGCTGAATGTAAGGCAAGTGTCCTAACTGCTCTACCATTACATCAGTCTGAGGAATTATCTTTATTAGTACATCAAAACTGCATTTTTCAAAGTATAAAATATTTACAAAAATAAGAATAAATATGCATAAAAGACAACTAGTTTTCATGGGACTATGGCCAGTGTTCTAATGAGTTGGTTTAACATTTTCCTTCTGAATCTGCTTGTTTAAAATTATTAGTAAACACCATCCTTGTTTTATGCTGGGTACAATGCAGATTGCTATGTTAAGTGCAACATGTGTCAATAGGATTAAAATGTATACATCATCCAAATATACTCTAAAATCCTTTTAGGTTATCACATAGGAGAGAAACCTGGTATTTTGGGGCCGGCGAGGTGGCGCTAGAAGTAAGGTGTCTGACTTGAAAGCGCTAGCCAAGGAAGGACCACTGTTCGATCCCCTGGAGTCCCATATGGTTCCCCCAAGTCAGGGGCAATTTCTGAGCACTTAACCAGGAGTAAACCCTGAGCATCAAACGGGTGTAGCCCGAAAAACCAAAAAAAAAAAAAAAAGGGAAAGAAAGTAACTTGGAATTTTAAAGTATGTTAAGGACTGAGATTCAAATAAAATGCTGTTTTGTTTTTATTTCTTTCTTACTAACTCTATGAATATAACCCATTGAAAATAATATACTACTGCTATATTAGATGACTAAAATGGTCCTAAAATCATACCACAAAAAGAGTCTATTGGAATGTCAATGAATTCATAGATTTATTTTCTCTAAGATATACAAATAATATAATACAGATTCAGTGTTTAGACAAGTTGTAAACCAATAATCTCTAAGATTTTCATGGACATATTCTGTCACTTGCTGTATTACCACATTATCTTTCTTACATTTCCCTTTATCTCCAAATTACATTTAAAGTTACTATTTCTTCCTGAATAATTAATGCTGTTTTCAGTTAAAAACCAACCAAAACAAAACAAAAATCTATATAGTTACCTAAATATATAAATGAGGATTATAGGAAACGATGTCAAGGGCTCATTTTTTTGTGTTCTAAGTATTTGGTTTCTATCATTTTCTTTACATATCATTTTAATGTAGAAATGGGGTATAAGATTAATTATACATATAAATGAAGAAAAATGGTATTAGTCTGTTTATCTGTACTTGCTATATCACTTTTTCTAGAAAAAAGTTTAATCTGTACACATAAGAGATTACAAATTAAAATTCTGAAAATATTTGCAGGAATGAGAGAGAATCCAAATGGGAGGTGGCAATTGGATTTGTAAATTGAAAGATATTTCCTTGCTACTAGATTAGATACCAATTGGAGGCAGTGGATGGGATATTGTTAGAACCACAGTTGCTTGTGTCTCAGGGGTTTCTTTTGACTCTGGACTCAGGGATCACAAATGAAATGCTTATAGGTGTCACGTTCCCTGGGTTGGAATAGAGGTGGATTATGTACCAGAAATTTGTCCTGTACTTATTTTCTTGTTTCATTACATATTAAATTATATACTTGTATTTTTGTTTAACATGATATGATATAATTTGCATACAAAAGTGAGATAAACAAATATGGAAGGGTAAAATCCATAACTAGAGGCAAGGGGCTTATTTTATATTGTCATATTGAGTTTGATTAATTTTTAAATACAAATATGATTAACTTAATTTAATTAAAATTTGAGCTGTCACAATCCAATGTTGAAATGTGCATCACTTCTGACAAATTCTTTGAATCTTTGAAAAGCATATATTTCTTAAAAACTATCTTTTCCTGTCTGAAGTTTAGTACAAGTTTTGATGAGTCCTCTTTTTCTTAAGTCTAGTAAAGATTCTGGCTGAGTCTCTCTCTCTCTCTCTCTTTTTTTTTTTTGAGTCCACATAGAGAAAAAATACAAATCTCAGTTTATTTACTTCAATGTGAGATTTTATTTTCCAGGACCTCTATGTGAATATTTGGAGATAAGTCAAGACAATAGACTACTTTTACAAGTACCAAATCACTCATCCTATTACAACACTGTTTTATAGAGTAAACATAGTCGAATATAAAATTCCTGGGTGGCCTTTGAGTAAGAATTTCTATTACAATAAACCTACATATACAAAACACATCAATTATACACATTTTTCTTCCAAGTACAATTTAGGCTTATTGATATTGTGTGTTCCACCAGTGTGCATTCATTTCAATAATTAGTGAAACCCAATTGCAAAGGATAAAAGAAATATAGTAACATAGCACCAATCTTATTTCTTTATTTCTCTATCATTAATCTCTTTATTTTGTGGGGCATAGTGTGACCACTAAATAAGAAGCAGTTGAGAGTAAGATTGCATTATGCACTATCTACATAAAAATCTTTCTTTTGATAAGTCATTGTTTTTTGTTTGTTTGTTTTTGTTATTTGGGCCACAACTGGCAGTGCTCAGGAGTTACTCCTGCCTCTTCTGCTCAGATATCGCCCCTGGTAGGCTCTGGGGAGCATATGGGTTGCTGGGATTCGAACCCGTGTTCATCCTCTGTTGGCTTTGTGCAAGGCAAAGGCTTTGCCACTGTGCTATTTCCCCAGCCCCTGATACAGTCATCATTTATCTAATAATTCAAATCTAACAAAAATTAAGTTGGTCTATTTATTAGAAAGTGATTTCTAGGGATAAAGGAAATAGTTTGACTTGATTAATTATTGATTATAATACAATTTTTCTTTTATGAGAACTCTGAGAAGCAATGGCAAGTGTCAATCTGAGAGTAGTCTATAAACATCAACATCACTTCGTCCATTTTTCTTCTTTTCTAAAATAAATAAATAAATAGACAAAATATTACTACTTTTTTAAGATGGATAGGAAAGCAGTAATTTCTAATTACTACAGAAAGACTTCTGTACAATGAGAGGTAGTATGTATGTAGTATGTAGAATTGAACAAATTTCAAAATTTCTTTCAACCAATATGCAACATTCAAATAAATGACCTAAAATTATATAGACTATTTGTGCTTTATTGTTGCTTAAATATAAAATATAGAGTCTTGGGGGCCGGGAAGGTGGCGCTAGAGGTAAGGTGTCTGCCTTGCAAGCGCTAGCATAGGACGAACCATGGTTGGATCGCCCGGGGTCCCATATGGTCCCCCCAAGCCAGGAGCGATTTCTGAGCGCATATCCAGGAGTAACCCCTGAGCGTCAAATGGGTGTGGCCCAAAAACCCCCCAAAAAAAAATAGAGAGTCTAAAGTCCATGCTGTAGGTGAGACCACAGGACGCCTCTCGGTCCTTCACAGCAGGTCCGATGAATGCAGAGAATGATGGAGAAACTACAGTCAGTCAAAAATCACAGTCAGTCAAAGTCAGCTTGTTATATTCCAAGATCCAATCCAACATATGCTTTTCCTCACATTGCTTCTATGCTAGGTTTATTCCAAGCAGCTTCTCTGCTACTTCTCTGGCTTGCTGTGTCTGTCTCCACTCCCTTTCCCCCAGTCAAACACTATTATTCTTTATTCAAAACCCCCACCATCCCAGGTGTGGGCAGGTCTGACCATCAACAGAAATCTTAGGGTATTGGGGGTAGAGGATAACTTACACTTGACATTTGACCCTTTAAAGCTCCTCTATTCCCAAACAGGAAAGATTATAATTTGGAACTGTCCCTTGGTTGTGGGCCTATATTATGATCCTTATTTGAAACTAATTGTTGTTGTTTTATTGTTATTTTGTTTTGGGACCACACCTGGTGAGCTCAGGGGTTATCCTGGCTATGTGCTCAGAAATCGCTCCTGGCTTGGGGGACCATATGGGACACCGGGGGATTGAACCGCCATCCGTCCAAGGCCAGGTTAGCGCATGCAAGGCAGACGCCCTGCCGCTTGCACCACCGTTTCATCCCCAAAAAGTAAGTATTTTTTTCATTACATTGTGACTTGGTATTTCTTTATCTTTGAACTAAAAAATTAAAACCTTTTTAAAAAGCAGTCAAAACATAAATCGTTAAAAACACTTACCTAAAAAACATTAAGTCCTACAACTCATATTTTCAAATCTTAAAAAAAAGTGCTTATATTTTAGAGTAGAAAGTAAATATAACTTGATAAATGAGTTTATATGCTCAAGGACACTTATTTAGCTTCAGAATGATCACTGTGTTTTGAGCTTTGTTCTTTTCTCTTATTTATGAAATTGATTTATCTTTTTACCTCTTTAAAGCAAATTTACTTCTTTATTTAGAAAATATTGATTAAGTAATAAATAAGAGACTAAAATAACACTGACAATAGTATAAAGTAAGACTTTTTAAAGGTATTGCTATTATTGTTATTATTATATAAGTCATCATCATTGATGCATATTCTATTAGAAAACATGTATAAATTCTTGAACAATATTTGCAGCCTAAAAAATAGCTTTGTCCTAGAAGCAGACATATGAGGCCACTCACATATGCTAGCAATAGCAATTAACTATGTATCCCAATTCTATTATAGCATCTTACATCCTTCATTAGAAATACTGGAGGAGGATATGCTCTCTTGATTTCTGAAAAAAAAAAAGAAAAGAAAAGAAAGCTTTCATCCCATGCTTACTTCAGAAGATTGATTGGGTGTAGATGCTTCGTTTCCTTTAGAAGAGATCAAATTAGCAATTAACTCATTCACAGGTAGAAATAGGCTAAACTTAGTGAGGCTTTATAAGGTTTTAGTGGTGAAAAATTAATAATATCCCCAATAACAGAGTAGGTTATATGAAGGGATTATACAGAACCAGGGAAAACGTAACTATAAATATGTACTTTATAACAAGAAATTGGATGGTTCGAATACTGAATAAGTTTTTAAATTCTGTTTGAAAGTACATTAGCTTTTGCAGTATAATTATAACATGTAATTAAACACATATGGAAAGAAATTTGTCATTTCAGTTTATAAGTGCTGAAAGCAATAGAGGTTTTTATTTGCATGTGGTAAGAAAGCTGCATGAAAAATTTCATTTTCAGTCAAAACAACTCAAATTTTTAAAAAGAAAAAGAGTAAAGTGCAAAAAGAAAGCCCCCAAAATTGATGAGAATGGAAAATGCCTGGATTTCTTTGAAGAAAATGAAGATAAAACTGTTCCCAGGTGACTAATGATAGTAAAATTACCACATAGATAAAACTTTAATCTACGTTATATTTAGAACAAGTCATTGGATGTTGGTGTACAAGATAAAATAATTTTTCAAGTTCAAATCTTAAAGCTATCCTTTGCTATCATTTCATTCACATTTACTCTTCAGAAGAAAAAAAACCATAATATAGTGTCCTCTCGTGTAAAGTTTATCCTTTTTAAGATTTCATATTTAAAATTCTACCTTTTGTGAGGTACAAGGTGTTGGGTTCTTGAAAATATTATCAGAATCAAAGAGGTCAGGAGAGCAGAGATCTTAAGAATGGGAATGGGGGGCTGGAGAGATATCACAGCGGTAGGGCATTTGTCTTGCATGCAGAAGGATGATGCTTTGAATCCCAGCATCCCATATGGTCACCCAAACCTGCTGGAGGCGATTTCTGAGTGTAGATCCAGTAGTAACCCCTGAGCGTCAACAGTTTGGCTAAAAAAGAATGAGAGTATGGTACACATAAAAATGATTACTTTTCGTCTCTGGCTTCTACCAAATAGGATACTTAGAAAGTTAATGTGGAACCTGAAAAAGAATTCCACTAGGAATTCATTAAGGAAAGTTCTGCTGGTACCTTGACCTCATATTGCAGCCGCAAGGTAAAAAAGAAATAAATTTCTGTTCTCAATGAGCTACTGATGCTGTGGTACATATTTTACTCAACGGCTCTTTTTTATGTTTAGCTATTCTTGTCCTAATTCCCACTGAGTAAAGTGTGTCCAGCCACACTATTAGATCCCTAAGCCCATTTCTCAGTTAAGAGATTATCTCATACTCCCATAATACTTGACATATTTTCCTTCTGTGTCTTGGAAGTCCTCCAATTTCTTTTATCTCTTCTTAGTAGTGTTATATTCTATGCTTAATTATTCTTTCCTAATGAAGTTTTCATAATTTTAAGCCTGCAAAGTCTGTTACATAATATAAAGCTGGACATACTAAATAACATAGTGCTGGCCTCTGCAGATCCATTTCTCTGTGCTGAATAATGCTCTCAATGGGATAAAAAGGTAAGCATTCAAGTAGGTCAGGGATTTGCTTACAAATAGTCACATCATTTTATTGCTTTACTATAGAAAATTATAAGAAAATGTTTTCATCAGATTGCGAAGCCTTTGGCATCTTCTTTACACTTTCAAGGCTACCGGCTATAGAGGAATAAGTTGAATTAATCTCTTTAGGTTTAAGCTTATTTATCAAAAAAGGAAAAATGCTGTATGCTAAAGTCTTAGGTCAAGCCCATTGTCTTCAGTACTCACCTCAATCTTCATACAACTGAGATGTTACTTAATAACATCTTTACACATTGAATAAGGCTTTTCAGCTACCATATGATGGCAGAGCACAGTAAGACATTGTGTAAATGTTAACAGATATAATACTAGTAATTCAAGCATAAATTTAAGAATTGGAATGTAGAAGGACTTAAGAATATTTGGGAATTCAATAAGAATAAGTGTATATTTTTCTCAGTTTAAAAATATGCACACACATCACATATAAATGACATATATCATTTTAATTAAAAGTGAATCATTGAAGTAACAATAAATATTTATTGTAAACAGAACAAGAAGACAATTAGTTGGCAAGTGAATAACACTCAAATCTAATAAATAAAGGGGACAAAAGGAAAATAAAATAAAATAATAAAATTCATTATATTAGGTAGAACCTAAATAATGCTTCAATGCTTCAAACATTATTGCCACCATCAATAATAATAGGATAGATTCTCTTAATAAGGAGCATTGTATTAAAATAGAGATGTACTTTACATACAATGAATGAAACGTTTAAAATGAAGAAAAATAATTTTACTCTTACTAAATGTATCCATTCTACAAAAAAGTTAGAACCACGTAAAAAACTTTAAAGCGATTTGAACATATTGTTGTCTGGTTGTTGATTGTTACCAATACATTGATAAGTCACTAACATTGGAATAATTTGCATCTGTGAATACTGCAGATAAAATTATACTAATACTCTCCAAATACAATGTGAACATTGTAAATTTTTGAGCAGCCATAAAAATGAAGTTTTAAAATTTTTATTACTATAAAATTTTTACAATAGCCATTATCTACAGATCATTTTAGTCCTTGCATAAGGGTTTTAGGAAAGATTTATTCTATATGTCCAAGGGTATATTGCAAATTATTCAGGTCGTCATAAATCAGAAGACTAACAAGTGAATTTTTAAAAGCCTAACTATTTTACACAAAACATTTACAAAAGCAAGCTGTTTATAGGTATAGGATGTAATAAATGTCCTTTACCAACATTTACTCACATATTAAATCCTTATGTCCCTTTCACTGTACTTGCTCAGGTTTCTCTAGTGATTGTTTCTATTCCAGTTCACATTTAGTTCTCTTTCTCATCCCTTAGGTAAACACAAAAAATGTGCATAGTATTTGTTTGTTTCATACAGACTTCTTTATCTAGTCACAGTTTCTTACCTCTCCACACGCCTAGACCTATTTTAAGTAATTAATAAACAAACTTATATTAATTCATCATAATATATTTTATACAGGACATTTCCTTTCTTAAAACTACTGAAGGCATCACTTTATTGTAGGGTCCAAGGATATTGACTACTTAGTATTTGGAGTAAGAAAGAATAAGATGAAAACGGACTACTCTGTGCTGCTGATCAGTAGCAAATTTATATGAGTCAGGGTTGTTTATATTGTCAGAAGATTCAGGCATAAGGGTCATCAGGAAATCTAAAAGGAGAAAGAGCATCATTAAAAACAAAGCTAAAAAAACACAAACAATTATAGATATGTGCTAATTGTAAGGAGATTGAACCAGATAAGATTGTTTGCATGAAGAGCAGCCTAATACTTTTGTTTGTTTGTTTTTGTTTTAGTTTTTTGAGCCACACCCGGTGAGGTCAGGGGTTACTCCTGGCTATGTGCTCAAAATCACTCTTGGCTTTGGGTACCTTATGGGTTGCTGGGGATCGAACCCAGGTTCGTCCTGGGTCTGCCCGTGCAAGGCAAACACCCTACTGCTGCACTGTCATCTGATACCATACTTTTTTAATAAATGAGTCCATGCCTGGTCTCCAACATGAATGGTATTCTAGTGTGCTAGGACCAGATTTCATTGATTACAGGTATATCTTTCCAACTATTCATTGAATGATGTCACTTAGGCAGATCTCAATCACTCACTTGTACTTGGTAATATTGATGAGTGGATCAGGATGGGAGTCAGCATTTTGGTAAAACAAATAAGAAAACCTAGAATTTCTATTTCTCCTTGAGAATCAGTTGTTTAACATACATGCTTCTGGTGACTGAAGTGTTATTGTTGCTACATAGTGTTGTCAGTGATGATAGTATCACCTAACGTTTATTATGAACTGATTGTCCAAATATACTCATGGAGTTTAAACCATCTATCATAAAGTAAAAATCTATAATTATGTAATACATAACATAGGCATTGTTAAGAGATGATGATACTGAGGTCAAAGATAGTAGCTTTTCTTTAAAGTCTTTCAAAATAATGGCAGATTTGGCAAACTTTGCCTAATCCAAAACCTAACAGAAGTGAAAATTGGTTTGTGTCATTATACCTGAATATATTAAAATTTCATTCTCTTCCTTTGATCTTGAGCATTTCATTTTTTTGAATAGACTATTGTTTCCCTAAATAAAACTACAGATAAAATGCCTCTTATTCAATACTCTAAAGTCATTTTGTATAATTATGAAGCTTTACATTATTATAAAAGATGTATTATATAGTACATTTTCAATTTTAAGAAAATATATTCAATATTATAAATCATTTTCACTAGGAAAGGAAAATAGTACTTCAATAACATAATTTATACAAAATTCAGATCATTCATTTGACAAACAATAAAAAAATCTGAGTGAATGGTTAAATTACATGTCCGAACTTTTAAGTAAATTATTAATTAATATACAAAGCAAATTTCACATTTATTCATTTGCAAGCTTATTAATTTTCATTGCAAATTAATACAATAAAAGAAGTTTTGTGAAGCACTGTGAAACTCAATAGTTTATCAATATTGTATTGTTTTATGTACTATGACTAAATCATAAAAGTTTAGTACACATAAACTTGATTTTTTCCTATTTTTTGGCCATATGACTTAAACCTAAATTTAAAGTCATGTTTAAAACATACTAATGAAAAAATCTAGAGTTATTAGAAAGTCCTATCAAAGGGTATAAAGAAGAGATTAACACATTCCATAAGTTAAAATAAGCTACATGTATGGGGATTTTTGATTTTTAAAAGAACATTGAGATATTACTAATAGAACAATGGCATAATATTTTTAGGAATATAAATTAAATTCCTACCTCTTTAAATTATGTTATTCTACCATACACACCACATTAGCAATATCCTTCAGACACAGTCCTTTTTTCCCCCTACCTATTTTAAGTTCAAGGTGTGTGTGTGTGTGTGTGTGTGTGTGTGTGTGTTGTAACATTTTTTTCTGTCTTATACTCATGAATGTGATCTTCTGTCTTATTTTACTTGGTTATATTTTTTTATTTGGTGGCCAGTTCAATTATACTCAGGACTTGCTACTGTCTCTGTTCTCAGAACTGTTCTCTCCAAACAGTGTTGGAGAGAGAGTAGACACAGTATGTGATGCTGTAAATTGAAGTTGTGTAAGTCAGAGTCAAGGAAAGTTCTTTTCTGCTGTATTATCTCTCCAGGCCCTTGAGTTATTTTACTCAAGACAGGGTACTTTACTCAAGAAATACAGGGTACTATTTTATTCTTAGGACTCAGACATATTCTGTGGTATTTATTTAAGCACTATTATCTAATTTTCTATTGTTGGGCTCTTCTGGGTTGTTAGTTCCAATATATATATTGGAAATATAAATATAAACAAATATAACAATATAAACAAATATAAACAGCACTGAAATGAGCATTAGTTTATGAATGCCTTTTCAAATTAGTAGAGTTTCTGGTTATTTTAAAAGATATTAGTAGTAAAATTGGAAGATAAATAATATTATGGAGAGGCCAGCCACGCCAACGGGGAGTAGGGACCCCCGGCGTCCATGGTGAGTGCACTCTTTTAGGGCGCTCACACGTGGACTACCCGCAGCCGCCAGCCACCCTGCGCGCGACCCCCCCCCATAGACTGCAGAGGCCAGCCGCGCCAACGGGGAGTAGGGACCCCCGGCGTCCATGGTGAGTGCACTCTTTTAGGGCGCTCACACGTGGACGACCCGCAGCCGCCAGCCACCCTGCGCGCGACCCCCCCCCATAGACTGCAGAGGCCAGCCGCGCCAACGGGGAGTAGGGACCCCCGGCGTCCATGGTGAGTGCACTCTTTTAGGGCGCTCACACGTGGACGACCCGCAGCCGCCAGCCACCCTGCGCGCGACCCCCCCCCCATAGACTGCAGAGGCCAGCCACGCCAACGGGGAGTAGGGACCCCCGGCGTCCATGGTGAGTGCACTCTTTTAGGGCGCTCACACGTGGACGACCCGCAGCCGCCAGCCACCCTGCGCGCGACCCCCCCCCCCCATAGACTGCAGAGGCCAGCCGCGCCAACGGGGAGTAGGGACCCCCGGCGTCCATGGTGAGTGCACTCTTTTAGGGCGCTCACACGTGGACGACCCGCAGCCGCCAGCCACCCTGCGCGCGACCCCCCCCCATAGACTGCAGAGGCCAGCCGCGCCAACGGGGAGTAGGGACCCCCGGCGTCCATGGTGAGTGCACTCTTTTAGGGCGCTCACACGTGGACGACCCGCAGCCGCCAGCCACCCTGCGCGTGACCCCCCCCCATAGACTGCAGAGGCCAGCCGCGCCAACGGGGAGTAGGGACCCCCGGCGTCCATGGTGAGTGCACTCTTTTAGGGCGCTCACACGTGGACGACCCGCAGCCGCCAGCCACCCTGCGCGCGACCCCCCCCATAGACTGCAGAGGCCAGCCGCGCCAACGGGGAGTAGGGACCCCCGGCGTCCATGGTGAGTGCACTCTTTTAGGGCGCTCAACGTGGACGACCCGCAGCCGCCAGCCACCCTGCGCGCGACCCCCCCCATAGACTGCAGAGGCCAGCCGCGCCAACGGGGAGTAGGGACCCCAGGCGTCCAGGGTGAGTGCACTCTCCTAGGGCGCTCACAGGTGGACGACCGCAGCCGCCAGCCACCCTGCGCGCGACCCCCCCCCATAGACTGCAGAGGCCAGCTGGTTGGCACAGAGACCACACCACCCGTTGCCTCAACTTCCAGGCCCCAGAGTTCATCCCACCTGACCCGAGCGTAGACTGGGGAGGACATTCCCTAGTACCTAGTGGGCCGGAGTCACCTGCCCAGCTGGGACAGATGGGACGAATAGACTAGGTGAGCTTGGGCCTGCCCCCTGGACCTTTAGGTAACCTAGAGCAACCTAGCCCCGAGCCCCAGAGTGGACCGGAGACCCCCCCTAGGGCTGAGAGCAGCTACCGGGAGGGCTTGACTGGGGGAATTTCTTCCGCGGTAACTCGGAGGAGCGGAGCTTCATTGACCCCCAGATAAGGGAGGGAACAGAGAGTCAGGCTCAACAGCGCCCGCAACCAGTGTGGCCAGAAGCGGAACTACACCTGCTGACAGAAATTAAGAGGAAGACTGACTTCCAAGTAGTAGAGGAGAGGAGAAAAAGGAGAGGAGAAACAGTGCCCCCCACCACTGTGGTCAGGAAAGGGCCAGTACTAGCTGCCAACAAAAGGGGAAAACAACTAACCAGGCCACATAAAGAGTACAGGAGGATCAAAACCTCAGCGAGTTCACCCAAAAGTCCCTCTAGAACCACCCTCAGGGAGGGAACCAACTCCCACACCACAGGGGATCAAAACAGGTGAAAATTAGAAGCACAGCACTCTAAAACACACCATTAAATACAAAGAAGTATGCGTAAATCAAGGAGATCACTAATATCTGGAGATATGGTGACAAACTCTTGCAAGCTTCCAAGTCCACCAAAACGCACAGATACACGCGATGAAGACCTAAAAGCAGCCATGAGGAAGGAAATGCAAGAATTAATAAAAGGAATGAGAGAAACCCTAGCTATCGAGTATAAGAAATCTATGGATGAACAAATCAGCCAAATTAAAGAAGAAATGTTAAAGAACATGAGAGATTCCATACAAAAAGAAGTGAAGGAATTAACAGACAAAGTAACAAGCCTTACAAGCAGAAACACAGAATTGGAGAAACACATTGAAGAACTCGAAGGAAAACTGCAAACAAAAAATGATCAAGAAACCAACAAAGAAATAAAAGGCAAAGCACTGGAAGGAAAGGTCCAGTATCTAATGAACAAGGACAAAAGAAACAACCTAAGAATTGTGGGTATACCAGAAGGGGAGGAAGTAGGGAAAGGGGAAGAACAAGTAGTCAGAGAGATAATAGCGGAGAACTTCCCCACCCTCTGGAAGGATACTGCAATGCCAATACAGGAAATAAAAAGAGTTCCCAATAAGATAGACCCCAATAAACAAACACCAAGACACATGGTAATCCAATTGGCAAAAAACAAAGAGAAAGAAGAACTCCTTAAAGCAATAAGGAAGAAAAGAAACCTCAAGTACCAAGGTAGGGACATAAGAATCAAACCAGATCTCCCATTTGAAATAATTCAAGCAAGAAGACAATGGAATGACATATTTAAACGACTGAATGAAAGAAATTTCCAACCTAGGGTCCAATACCCAGCAAAACTTACATTCATATGGGAGGATAGACTAAAAACATTCTCAAACAAGAACGAATTTGAACTATTTGTGCAAACAAAACCGATCCTAAACGACTTACTCAAAGACGAATTACACAATCCAAACCCCCGATTGTAACAAAAACCACCCTACACAACACAACTACACAACAATCCTCTCTCTCAATAATCTCCCTAAATGTTAACGGACTAAACTCTCCAATTAAAAGACACATAGTAGAGAACTGGATTAGGAAAAATAAACCGGACTTCTGCTGTCTGCAAGAAACACACCTACAGATGCAGGATAAGCACAGGCTTAGAAAAAAAGGTTGGAAAGTAATTATTCAGGCCAATGGAAAACAAAAAAGAGCAGGGACAGCAATTCTTATATCAGACCAAATTGCATTCAACCTCAAGAAAGTGATCAGAGACAAAGAGGGTCACTACTTACTGATCAGGGGAACATTAGATCAAGAAACACTAACCCTGGTCAATATCTATGCACCTAATGTAGAGCCAGCAAAATACGTGAGGCAACTACTGGCAAACCTGGAGAAACACATGAAGGGAAATGTGATAATAGCAGGGGACCTCAATACTCCACTATCACCACTGGACAGATCCACCAAACAGAAAAATAGCAAAGAAATAAGAGCTCTGAATGAAAAATTAGAAGATTTAGGGCTAATAGACTTATATAGAGCCCTCCACCCCCAGAAAGCAGAATACACATTCTTCTCAAGCCCACATGGAACCTTCTCCAGAATAGACCATATATTAGGATACAAAGCCAACCTATATAAGACCACAAAGGTAAGGATCATTAGAAGTACCCTCTCAGATCACTATGCCACAGAGCTCAAAATTGAGGTCAAGAAGAAGCAATGGAGAAAAACTAATACCTGGAGATTAAACAACATGCTGCTCTACAACAGCTGGATCAAAGAACAACTCAAGGAAGAAATAAAAAGATTCCTTGAGACAAATGACAATGAAGAGACAACATGTCAAAATTTATGGGACACAGCAAAAGCAGTAATTAGGGGGAAACTCATAGCAATACAGGCCTATGTCAAGAATCAGGAAAATAACAAAACCAACAGTTTAAAAGATCACCTCAAAGAATTGGAACATCAGCAACAGAGAAGTCCAACCACATCCAGAAGGCAAGAAATAATAAAAACCAGAGCAGAAATAAACAACATAGAAACCAAGAAAACAATACAAAAAATCAATGAGACCAGGAGTTGGTTTTTCGAAAAAATAAACAAGATAGACAAACCACTGGCAAAACTCACCAAAAAAAAGAGAGAAAACACCCAAATCAGTAGGATCACAAATGAAAGGGGAGAGATTACAACAGAACCCCAAGAAATACAACATATCCTGAGATCATATTATGAACAACTATACTCAACTAGGCTAGAGAACCCAGTAGAAATCGATAGATTCTTGGAAAAACACCCTCTTCCAAGACTGGAAAAGGAAGATCTAGAAATCCTAAACAGACCAATCACCTCAGAGGAAATTGAAGATGTAATTAAAAAACTCCCTAAGAACAAAAGCCCAGGCCCAGATGGATTTACAGGTGAATTCTATCAAACATTTCAAGAAGACTTACTACCACTTTTCCATAGGCTCTTCCAAACCATAGAAAAAACAGGAATCCTCCCCAACTCCTTTTATGAGGCTAATATCACACTCATTCCCAAAGAAGGCAAAGACACTACCAAAAAAGAAAACTACAGACCAATCTCACTAATGAACATAGATGCAAAGATACTCAATAAAATATTAGCAAACCGAATCCAGCACTTCATCAAAAAGATCATACATCACGATCAAGTGGGATTCATCCCAGGAATGCAAGGTTGGTTCAACATACGCAAATCAATCAACATTATACACCACATCAACAACATGAAAGACAAAAACCACATGATCATATCAATCGATGCAGAGAAGGCATTTGACAAAATCCAACATCCTTTCTTGTTAAAGATGCTCAGCAAAATAGGGTTAGAAGGAACCTTCCTCAAGATAGTTACAGCCATATATGAAAAGCCTACAGCCAACATTATTCTCAATGGTGAGAAACTAGAAGCATTCCCACTAAGATCAGGAACTAGGCAAGGCTGTCCACTCTCTCCACTCTTATTCAATATAACCTTAGAAATCCTAGCAATAGCAATCCGACAAGAGAAGGAAATCAAAGGAATTCAAATTGGGAAAGAGGAACACAAGCTATCTCTCTTTGCCGACGATATGATGATATACATCGAAAACCCTAAAGAGTCCACAGTAAAACTCCTAGAAACAATAAACCAATACAGCAAAGTGGCTGGTTACAAAGTCAATACACAAAAGACAGTAGCGTTTCTATATACAAACAATGAAGTTGAGGAGAGAGAGATTAAAAATACAATTCCATTTAAGATAGTATCAAAAAATATCAAGTATCTAGGAATCAACCTTACAAGAGAAGTGAAAGACCTATACCAGGGAAACTTCAAAGCACTCCAGAAAGAAATTGAAGATGATCTAAAGAAATGGAAGAACATCCCATGCTCATGGATAGGTAGAATTAACATAATCAAAATGACTATCCTACCCAAACTCCTATATAGATTTAATGCAATCCCTATCCAAATCCAGACACAATTCTTTAAAGAATTAGAACAAGCATTCACAAAATTCATCTGGAACCACAAAAGACCCAGGATAGCCAAACAAATACTGAAAAACAAGAAGCTGGGAGGCATCTCCTTACCTAACTTGAAACTATACTATAAAGCCATAGTAATCAAAACAGCATGGTACTGGAACAGAGACAGGACATCAGACCAGTGGGTCAGAACAGAATTCCCAGACATAAACCCCCAGGTATATAGCCAACTAATATTTGATAAAAGAGGCAAGAATCTGAAATGGAACAAAGAAAGCCTATTCAACAAATGGTGTTGGTACAACTGGAAAACCACATGTACGAAAGTGAAAATCAACCCATACCTTACTCCTTATACAAAAATCAACTCAAAGTGGATCAAAGACCTTGAAATCAGACCCGAATCCATAAAGTTTATTGAGAATAAAATAGGCAGAACACTCAAAGACCTATATATCAAAAAGGTCTTTGAGAATGGAGCACCAATGGCAAGAACGTTAGCATCAAATATAAACAAATGGGACTACATCAAACTAAAAAGCTTCTGCATGGCAAAAGAAACCCTGCTTAACGCAAGAAGACAGCTAACAGAATGGGAAAAAATCTTTTCACTCGACATATCAGATAAAGGGCTGATATCTAGAACATACAAAGCACTCAGAAAGCTGAGCCCCCCAAAACCAAACAAAGCTATAAAAAATGGGGAGACGAAATGAATAGACACTTCTCTGAGGAAGACAGAAGGATGGCCAACAAACACATGAAAACATGCTCACCTTCACTCATCATCAGGGAGATCCAAATCAAGACAACAATGAGATACCACCTTACACCAGTGAGGATGGCCCACATCAAAAATAATGGAAACAACCTTTGTTGGCGGGGATGCGGTATGAAAGGAACTCTCATCCACTGCTGGTGGGAATGTCCCCTAGTCCAACACCTATGGAGGAAAGTCTGGAGAGTGCTCAAAGAACTCAGAATTGAGCTGCCATTTGACCCAGCAATTGCCCTCCTAGGCATATACCCACAAGATGGAAGGACATTCATTCCAAAATACGTATGCACCCCACTATTTATCGCAGCACTCAGTATAATAGCCAAATCTTGGAACCAACCTAGGTGTCCAACAACGGATGAATGGATCATTAAGATGTGGTACATATACACAATGGAATATTACATGGCAGTTAGAAATGATACAATCACAGACTTTGCAGCAACGTGGATGGACCTAGATCATGTTATGTTAAACGAAGTAAGCCAGAAGACAAAAGATAAACACAGAATGGTAGCACTATTCTGAAACACCTAGAACATATATTTTATACACAACTAATACCTAACAATCATATAACAGGGTTTAACAGGGTAGAAACTCCGATCACTGTAATAGTCAACATATACGTGGGAGCAGTGTCCAAAATACATGAAAAAGGAACAATGCAAACTCTTGACTGCACATTATACCACAAGGAAAACAGCAACAACAGAAACAGCAACATGGAGAGAACAGGTATGTAACCAGACTCCTACAACAAAGGCCCACAATAATCCCTTAGAAATCGTAAACAGGAACACAAGTATAGAATACCGCGGGAAATCACGGACTGCAATGGCAACATACCATAACACTACGTTTTAATCCCTTTACCTTACTATATTTTAAAAATAACCTCTCAGCTTTTCTTTCCACAGGCGCCCTTAGATACAAAGGGCGGACAAACTAAGATGGCAATTCGGGATACCACACGAGATACCATACCTTGCTTGCACTATGAGACGACCACGAGAAAACTCTTTAACATACACTTTATCTCTAGGTTAAACCTTCTTTTAGGAATCGAAGCACGTGACCAGTCAGACCACCAAAGCAGTACCTGCGATGTACAGACCTAAACTACAGGCTCTAGTCATCGAACACATTCAACCAAACCAGCATTCCCTTGCTATTCTCTCCTTTCTTCTCTCTATTTTTTTCTCTTCTCTTCTTTTTCTCTTCTACTCATCTCTTTACGTTTTTCCCTTTCTCTTCTCCCTTTCTACGGTATTTTCTCTTTTCTCTTCCTTCATACCCCTCCCATATACCTTCCCCTTTCTCCCCCCCGGAAATCCAACTATCCCTTCACCCCTCAATCCCATCCAGATCTCCCACCATATTAAAACTCTCCACCCTCAGTCCTTAATCTTTTAGGCATCAAGATCGACCTCCTACCCAATGAACCAGTACCCAGCACCCAGGCGAGGGGACACCCAACCGAACCCACACATCGTCTCCTGCAAGAAAAGACAGCCAACTCCCCTGTGGACACATGCTGCGAGACCCTCCCTACCAACTCCCCCTAACATGGACTGTTTCTTGAAACCGGACTTAGGTCCAATAGTATCCCCAATGCAAGAACTCTTCCAAGACCTCCCAGCTGCAAATTTTTACCAATCTGAAGGGGGGCAGGGGGTGTGATTGGAAGATGCCTGGGAACCCACACACCACAAGAAAAATCCAAAAGACAATGGGAAAACTGTACTTCCAACATAGGCATAAGACCTGTAATACACCAACTCTTTACCTGTTCTCTCCCAAATGCAAAGTAGTCTTTTGCACCACGTTGGTCCTTTAAAAACTTCGCTAACTCATTTTATTTTTTTATTTTTTTTAATTAACTTATTTATTTAAATGTTTGCCTTACATATACATTTGTGGGCACATACACTTTTATTTCCTTTTTTTTTTTTTTTTTTTAATCGTCTTTGGGTATGTGACCTATCTCTGTTACCCACTCTGTCCAGCCCAAATACTCCGACATATAATGGAGCACCACTTCCCCCTGCAAAGGCACACTAAATAAAGGGGAAATCTTACATATTTAAAAAAAAAAAAGAGCTCTTATCTACTAGAGATAGGAACTCATAGTTGTTTACAATACAGGGTTATCTCCTACCTTGAAAATATGTCAAGTGGAATCAACTTAGACCTCAGGTGATTAGATACCATTCAACCAGCCTTGAACCCTGGATCCCAGACATAGAAACGGCACAGCTCCTCACAACAGCTGTAAGAAACAATCTCCATCTGGGACAGCCTTATTACTGCAGGGTCAACAACAAGGGCCAGCTCTAACATGATATCCCGACAATGAGGAAAATGTGAACAACTTGACCTTAGAGCAGTTTAGCCTACCTCACCAGCTAACGACAAGGCAAAACCAGAAGACGCGGCACCCTTTGGTAGGTCCAAAAGCCAAGATCGTGATTTACAGATGACTGGATACTAGAACCACGACCAGACTGTATACATCTTGGGACCAATAAAAAAGCCCTAGTCTAGGGTTTGAACTAAGACCTGCACAATAAGCATGATCCCCAGTTCCAAAGGTCCGGCAGAGACAATTGTAACGGAAAGGGGCTTCTGGAAGAACAAAGAAAGACGCTATCCTAGATGCCTTCCTAGGTTCAGCTCAAAGACCAAGATCACCAACCACAGAAGATGGATTAAAATGGCACTGAGGTAACAGAACCTCTAGATTCACAAAGACTGACTTCACCATAAGTCCCACCTCAGGATATGTACAGATACTGGGACTGCTAAACACAGAGCTCTGATGGTATCACACTGGACAGAGCAGAAGCTTTCCACACACCAAAAAAAAAAAAAAAAAAAAAACCACAACCTGGAGAGTAATGATCCTGAGCAAAGACTAGAGCTGATTCCATGACAGTATACTCCAAGGACGGAGAAACCCCATATCTTATAGGGCAAGTGAATTCCTTTTCGAATGACCCCAATATTTACTGTGCCAGGGCAGGAGGGAAAAAAAATACAAAAAACACAAAACCTTAGTTATGTATATATATATATATCTTACCTTCATTTATTATTGTTATTACTATTTTTATTTACCTAGCTATTTTGGTCGATTCCTCAGTTTGGATGTGATTATTGAAATTGTTGGCCCCAATTATTCTTTTTTTTTTTTTTTCTTTTCTTTCTCTTCCTTTCTTTTCTTTCGTTATGTGCTACGCCATGTTTCTTATTTCAAGACCACGGCGTGTTTTTTGTTTGTTTGGGTTTGTTTTTAGTTTGTTTTGGTTTGTTTTTTATCTGTTTTTTTGTGGTGCTTATTGTTATAGCTGGAGTCCTCACTGGATATTTGACACTTCTTTTGGTACTGGTGGAGTGTTTCAACTTCTTTTTCTCCTTCATTTCCCAAATCGATGATGAGAACCTCTAGAAGGATTCTGCCCATTTTCGGGGTATTAAACTCTTACCCCGGTTTATTTATTTTCTCTTTTTCAGGCAAAACCACGCAACTTGAACTAGCTACCCCTGCCCCTACTTAGAGGGGGAAATAAGGGAGGCATCAAGACCAAACTGATGCAAGACTACTAAGTAGTTGGTTAGAGACAGAGGGGACCACATATTCTAGCCGCCCTGGGGGTGAGGGAAGAGGAAATGGGAGGTAAGACAGAAACGGGGGTGTAGGGAGGACAATTTGGGGATGGGAATCCCCCCTGATTTTATGTAAATATGTACCTAAAATATTATTGTCAACAATATGTAAGCCACTATGATCAAAATAAAAATTATATTAAAAAATAATATTATGGATCCATATTTTACTTCCTTTTTTTTTTTTTTTTGATTTTTGGGCCACACCAAGCAACACTCAGGGATTACTTCTGGCTATGTGCTCAGAAATCATTCCTGGCTTGGAGGACCATATGTGATGCTGTGGATCAAACCTGGTCTGTCCTGGGTCAGCTGCGTGCAAGGCAAAAGCTCTACCACTGTGCTATCACTCCACCTCATATTATATATAGATACATATATATATATATATACATATACAATATCAATTCTATTTTATTTTATTGTTTTTACTTAGGGGAGAATAGTTCTTTTTTATTTTTTATTGTTTTTGATAAATATTTAAGCACCATGATTACAAGCATGTTTGTAGTTGGGTTTCAGTTTATAAACTGAATACCCACCTTCACCAGTGCAGCATTCCATATTTTACATTTTTAAGTCTCCATTCTTCATACAGCTTTTCATAGAGGTTGAATTTACAATAATGTCTGAGGATTTCTTTTTCTCTATTACAGCACTTTTGTTCTTGATATTTTTAATGTAGGCCATTCTCAACAATGTAAAATAAGATCTCACCATTTTGATTTGCATTTTCTGCATGGTAAGTGACTATGATCTATAAATTTTTTCATGTTATTATTGACCCTCTACATGCATTAAATTTTTGTTTATTTTTACATTTTGTCCACACTCAGAAATACTCAGTACTTACTCCTGGCTCTGCACTCAGGGAATCTCTCCTGGCAGGGTTGCTGGACCATATAGGATGAAGGGGATAAAAATCTTGTCTACCAAAACAATGTGCAAGGTAAACGCCAAAGATGTAAAACTATTGCTCGGGCACCACTCATTAATTCTTATTTTTCTCCCCTAGTGTCACATATAATAAAATTTGGGTTTTTCTTTTTTTTTCCTTTAATAATTTCTTCATGTAAGCACTGTAGTTTTAAAAATATTTGTAGTTGGAGTTCAGTCATCGAATGTACATCATCCTTTACCAATGTTAGTTCGCAACTACAAATCTTCATCTTTTCCCACCTCCCCTTTCCACTCTCTGTCTTCAGAACAGTTATTCTACTTGTCTCTTTCATTGTCATGCTAGATGTCAGTGCAGTTAGTGATCTATCTGAGCTCACAGCTTTTAGTAATAAACTTCAATCATGGGTTCATCCTTCCAGCCTTCATCTTTATTATCTCTAGATATTATTACCTTTCTTATGTTCCTATAACAATAGTACCACATAAACTCAAATACAATGGAGTCAATGTAACTAAAGAGGTGAATGACATATACAAAGAAAACTACAAGACATTTCTTCAAGAAATAAAAGGAGACATAAGGAAATGGAGATACATGCCCTTTCATTGAATGAGATGATTGACATCATTATAATGGCAATACTTCCCAAAGCATTGTACAGATGTAATAAACTCCCTCTAAGGATACCCATAACATTCTTCAAAGAAGTAGATCAAAAACTCCTGAAATTTATTTGGAACATTATGCCCAAAAATAGCTAAAGCAACACTTAGAAAAAAAAAGATGAGGGCATCACGTTTCCTAATGGTATTATGAACAATATTCATTAAAACAGCATGGTATTAGAATAAAGATACCTTGAGATCAATGGAATAGATGTAATTATTCAAAGAATGATCTTCAGTCATACCATTAATTAATTTTTACAATTTGAACTACCAGGTAGTTTTGATATAGAGCCAGAGACATAAAATGGAGTGAGAAATGCCACTTCTACAAATGATGTTGGAACAACTGGACAGCCAAATACAATAAAGCAAACACAGACCTCTATCAAATACCATGCACAAAGGTCAAATTAAAATGGATTAAAGATCTTGTAAGACCTGAATCTATAAAATATATAGAAGAAAATGTAGGCAAAGCACTCCATGAAATTTAGACTAAAGGCATCTTCAAGGATGATATACCACTGACCAAGCAATTAAAATCAATGATAAACAAATGGTACTATGTTAAACTGAGAAACTACTGCACTTAAAGGAAACATTAAATGGGTTAGAAAAGCAACCCACAGAATGAGAGAAACTATTCACCCCATACCAATCTGATAAGAGGCTAATATCTAAAACAAACAAACAAACAAACAAACAAAAACAAGGTACTGACAGATTTAACAAGAAAAAAATACAACTAAACCAATCAAAAATAAGTGAGAAGAAATGAACAAACATTTCCTCAAAGAATGGTCAAAGGCACATAAAAATGTTTTACATGACTAATCATCAGGGAGATGCAAACAAAACAAAGAATTATCATTTCACATCACAGAGATTGGCATATATAAGAAAGAACAAGAACAACAAGTTCTGGTATGGATACAAAGGAAAAAGGAATTCTTGCTCTCTGCTTGTGGGAACACCATCTAGCCCAATCTTTCTGGAAAATATATGGATATTCTTCAAAGAACTGGAACTTAAGCTTCCATGTGATCCAGCAATATTACTCTTATGGATATACCATAGATATACAAAATCAGAATACAAAAGTGTCCTCTTGACTCCTATTTACATAGGACTGGACTATTTACAATACCCAGAATCTGGAAACAATCCAGGTGTCTGAAAACAGTTGTGTGGCTACAGAAACAGTGGTACAGCTACACAATTGAATACCATGAACTCTTACGAAAAATAAAGTTATAAAATTTGCTTACATGTGGATGGACATGAAGAATGTTATACTGAGTGAAATGGTTTTATCTTATTGCTAGTAACTCGAAGTTTATGAAATCACTTTTTGCTGTGTTTGGAATTTTATGTTACCATATAAAGTTGTAGGTATTTACTCTCTGTTGGCATTTATAAAGCAAGTATTTGGCCCACTGTACTATGTACAAACCCTCCTAATGCTAGTTTGGTCTATTGTCTCATAGACCATAGAAAACATTTTTTTTTCACATTGGAGTCCCCGAGACCCAGGAAGAATATCTCCAGGAAGAATCAACTGTCAAGAACATCATTAAAGAGAAAATACCAGACATAAAGTATACATACGATCAAATCCTGCATGCCCAAAGAGTACCATCTAAAAGAGACCCCAGAAAGAACACCCCAAGACACATCCTAGTCACAATGACAAATCCCACAGATAGAGACAGAATTCTGAAAGCAGCAAGATAGAAAAGAGAAATTGCATTCAAGGGAACATTCTTGAGATTTACTGCAGACCTTTCACCGGAAACACTTAAAGCCAGAAGGCAGTGATGGGACATAGTGACAAAACTCAATGAAATAAATGCTTCGCCTAGAATACTGCACCCAGCAAAACTCACTTTCAGGTTTGAAGGAACAATACATGGTTTCACAGAAAAACAACAGCTCAGAAACTTTACAGACTCAAAACCATTCTTAAAGGAAAAAGTGAACGGCCTACTTTAAAACAAGACTGACCAACAGACACACCAAACTTCAATTTAAAGATGGCACCAACTCCCAGGACAATTCCTTCTCTCAATGTTAATGGACTAAATGCACCAGTTAAGAGACACGGAGTGGCTAAATGGATCAAAAAACTCAATCCAACCTTCTGCTGCCTACAAAAAACACACCTGAATAGTCAGAACAAACATAGAGTCAAAATAAAAGGCTGGAGGAAAATCATCCAAGCAAACAACACCCATAAAAAAGCTGGAGTGACCATACTAATATCAGATGATGCAAAATTTATACTTAGGAAAGTTGTAAGAAACAAAGATGGACATTTTGTATTAATCAAGGGATATGTACAGCAGGAAGAAATCACTCTCCTAAACATATATGCACCGAATGAGGGGCCAGCAAAATATTTAATAAAATTTTTGACAAATCTGAAAAATAAATAATATCAATAACAACAAAATAATTGTGGGGGGGACCGCAACATGGCTTTTTCAACAATGGATAGCTCAACCAGACTGAAACCCAACAGGAATATACTAGACCTAAAAAGAGAAATAGAAGAAAGAGACCTAGTAGATATATACAGGACACTGCACCCCCAGAAACCAGGATACACATTCTTCTCTAATGTACATGGGACATTCTCCAGGATAGACTACATGTTAGCACATAAAACATACCTCCATAATATCAAGAGGATAGAAATTTAGCAGGCTACCTTTGCTGACCACAATGCCCTGAAATTATATGTGAACTACAAAGGGACACAGAGGAAAAACTTTAACACCTGGAAGTTAAACAGCCGAATAATGAATAACCAGTGGGTTCAAGAGGAAATCAAAACCTTCCTGGAAACAAATGACAATGGAGACACAAACTATCAGAACCTATGGGACACAGCAAAAGTGGTAATGAGAGGAAAATTTATAGCTTTGCAAGCACACATAAGGAAAGAAGGGGCATACCTGAATAGCTTAATGACGCAGCTCATAGAATTAGAAAGTACTAACAAAAGGACCCAAAAGTAGGGAGACAGAAGGAAATAACAAAGCTGAGAGCAGAAATCAATGAAGGGGAAACCCAAAAAACAATCTGAAAGATCAACGAAAGCAGAACTTGGTTCTTTGAAAAAAATAAACAAGATTGATAGACCACTGGCAAAACTAACAAAGAAAGAGAGGGAGATAGAGACTTGATAATTCGTATTAGGAATGAAAAAGGAGAAATCACTACTGACATGGTAGAGATCCAAAGGGTAATCAGAAACTACTTTGAGAAACTCTATGCCACTAAAAATGAAAACCTGAAGAAATGGATAAATTTTTGGACTTATAATATTCCATGGTTGAATGAAGAGGATATAGCATATCTAAACACACCCATCACTATTGAGGAAATTAAGACAGTAATAAAATATCTGCCCATAAACAAAAGCCCAGGCCCAGATGGATTTACTAATTAATTCTCTCAAACTTTTTAACAGGAACTTTGACCAATCCTGGCAAGACTCTTTCATGAAATCAAAAAAACAAGAACACTTTCAAATAGCATTTATTAAACCAACATTACCTTGATACCTAAACCAGACAGAGATGATACCAAAAAAGAAAATTATAAACCAATATCACTGATGAATACAGATGCAAAGATTCTCAACAAAATCCTGGCAAATAGGATTCAATGCCTCATTAAGAAGATCATCCACTATGATCAAGTAGGTTTTATCCCAGGAATGTAAGGATGGTTTAACATCTGTAAATCTATCAACAAAATACACAACGTAAACAACAAGAAAAATAAAAATCACATGATCATATCAATAGACACAGGGAAAGCATTTGATAAGGTCCAACACCCATTCTTGATCAAAACTCTCAGCAAGATGGGAATGGAACGAACCTTTCTCAATATAGTTAAAGCCATCTACCACAAGCTAGAGGCAAATATTGTCCTCAACGGAGAAAAACTGAAAGCCTTTCCTCTAAATTCTGGCACAAGACAAGGCTGTCCTCTCTCATCACTCCTATTCAACATAGCACTGGAAGTACTTGCTATAGCAATTAGGCAAGAAAAAGATATCAAGGGAATCCAGATAGGAAAAGAAGAAGTCAAGCTCTCGCTCTTTGCAGATGACATGATACTCTACCTAGAAAATCCTAAAGACTCTACCAAAAAGCTTCTAGAAAAAATAGACTCATATAGCAAGGTGGCAGGCTACAAAATTAACACATAAAAATTAATGGACTTTCTAATACACCAATAGTAATAAGGAAGAAATGGACATTAAGAAAACAACCCCATTCACAATAGTGACACACAAACTCAAATATCTTGAAATCAACTTGACTAAAAATGTACAGGAACTATACAAAGAAAACTATAAAACTCTGCTTCAAGAAATAAGAGAGGACATGTGGAAATGGAAGTACATACCCTGCTCATGGATTGGCAGGATTAACATCATTAAAATGGCAATACTCCCCAAAGCATTGTACAGTTTTTATAGGATCCCTATAATGATACCCATGACATTCTTCAAACAAGTGGATCAGGCACTTTTGAAATTCGTTTGGAACAATAAACACCCTATAATAGCTAAAGCAATCATTGAAAAAGGAATATGGGAGGAGTTACTTTCCCCAACTTCAAACTGTACTACAAAGCAATAGTTATCAAAACAGCATGGTATTGGAATAAGGACAGGCCCTCAGATCAGTAGAATAGACTTCAATACCCAGAGAATGTTCCCCAGAAATACAATCACCTAATTTTTGATAAAGGAGCAAGAAATCCTAAATGGAGCAAAGAAAGCCTCTTCAACAAGTTGTGTTGGCACAACTAGCTAGCCACTTGCAAAAAATTGAAATTAGACTCCCAGCGAACATCATGTACGATGATTAAATCCAAATGGATGAAAAACCTCGTTATCAGACCTGAAACCATAAGTTACAAAGAACAACACGTAGGTAAAACACTCCAGGATATTGAGTCTAAAGGCACCTTTAAAGAGGAAACTGCACTCTCCATGCAAGTGAAAGCAGAGATTAACACATGGGAATATATTAAACTGAGAAGCTTCTGCACCTCAAAAGAAATAGCGCCCAGGATACAAGAGCCCCCCACTGAGTGGGAGAAACTATTCACCCAATACCCATCAGACAAGGGGTTAGTCTCCAAAATATACAAGGCACTGACAGAAATTTACAAGAAAAAAAAACATCTAATCCCATCAAAAAATGGGGAGAAGAAATGGACAGACAATTTGACAAAGAAGAAAAACAAATGGCCAAAAGACACAGGAAAAAATGCTCCACATAATTAATCATCAGGGAGATGCAAATCAAAACAACTATGAGGTACCACCTCCCACTCCAGAGATTGGCACACATCACAAAGAATGAGAACAAGCAGTCTTGTCGGGGATGTGGAAAGGAAGAATCTCTTATCCACTGCTGGTGGGAATGCGTCTAGTTCAATCTTTATGGAAAGCAATATGGAGATTCCTCCAAACACTGGAAATCAAGCTCCCATACGACACAACTATACCACTCCTAGGAATATACCCTAGGAACACAAAAATACAATACAAAAATCTCTTCCTTATACCTATATTCATTGCAGCACTATTTACCATAGCAAGACTCTGGAAACAGCCAGGATATCCTTCAACAGACGAATGGCTCAAGAAACTGTGGTACATATACACAATGGAATATTATGCAGCTGTCAGGATAGATGAAGTCATGAAATTTTCCTATACATGGATGTACACAGAATCTGTTATGCTGAGTGAAATAAATCAGAGATAGAGAGAGAAAGACGCAGAATTGTCTCACTCATCTACAGGTTTTAAGAAAAATGAAAGACATTATTGCAGTAACAACTTCCTGACACGAAAGGAAAAAAGCTGGAAGTAACAGCTCACCTTATGAAGCTCACCACAAACAGGGATGAGTTTAGTTAGAGAAATAACTACGTTTTGAACTATCCTAATAATGAGAAAGTATGAGGGAATTAGAAAGCCTGTCTAGAGTACAGGCGCTGTTCGGTGGGGAGGAGGGGGATTTGGGACATTGGTGATGGGAATGTTGCAATAATGATGGGTGGTGTTCTTTACATGACTGAAACCCAAACACAATCATGTATGTAATAAAGTTCTTTAAATAGAAAAATAATAAACAAAAAAAATAAATTAAGGAAGTCTTAGTATATAGAGTTAATATCTTACAATGCTAACCACTAGTAGCACTTTTAAGTAAGACCTGTTAATCTATTTTTTTCCAAATCCCATCTACTGCTTTGACATGCTAGTTCAGCTGTTTGGGCCACACAAATATTCCTGACTCTGATGTGTGGTCTAGAATGATTCACACAAACATCTTTAAAATAAGAGAGAAAAAAAAGGTATGCAAAATAAAATATTTAAAAGCCTATATTTTTCTACATTGCCTAAAACAATGGAATATTTTGTGTTAATAGCAATGTTAAAATTAACTTTTAACCTAGAGTTCACTTTAAAAATAAAATGTAAAATAGAATGTTTCAGATTGAGGTATTTAACTTCATTTAAAAACTTATGAAAAGAACGTTGATTTAAGAGGAAAAGTGGCATCATGTAAATTAAATATAAAACAAACCCTAATTTCAGATGTTGAATTATGTTTTGTCATCTAGAAAATTCAAGTACATGGAATTATACTATAATCATATTCAGATAAATGGTCTTTGTTATGGGAAATTGCATAGTTCTGAAAAATTGTACAATTCATTATTTATGGAGAATACAACTTTAGTATGTGTACAATAACAAGAATTATCTCAAGTATTTTTAGTCCAGATGAACAATAGAATTATATAAAATATGTTATATTGCTCCTAATATATATATTTATATATAGAGAGAGAAACAGAGATAGATAGATAGATAGATGAGAGAGAGAGAGAGAGAAAGAGAGAGAGAGAGAGAGAGAGAGAGAGAGAGAGAGAGAGAGAGAGAGTGGATGCAGGCATGTCTCCAAATCTTGGACTATATGGTTTATCCAGAGAATATTTGAAACACTAAGATTCTAGCATAGATGAAAGAAATGAATATTTTGTTGCTCAATTGAAACTTTAACACATTTCTCACTTATTTAGATTTTATAGCTTATTTTTCAAAATAAAAAAATATTTTATTAAAGACATGATTTACAAAGTGATTGATATGGAATTTATACATGTAAGTTCTGGCACCAATCTCACTACCAGTTTCAAATCCTTACACCAATATCCCCCATTTCTTTTCCATTCTCACCCTGCCTCCTTGACTAGCAGTTAAAGTTTGAAGCTCATGTTTTAAGTATTATTGACTCTGTTGTTCGGATTTATTTTTATACACTTTATTGATGTAACTAAGACCATAGACCCATGCTCCCTTATTATTTCACTTCTTCATCCTCTTACTCCTAACATCAATTCTTTCCTTTCTGTCCTCCTATACCGTGTGGTCAAAGTGATATAAACATTACCTTTTTACTAAATTGCACTACATCACTGTTTACTTATACATTTGTATACATCTATGAAAGACCCATGCAACAGGAAATTTTCATATTTTAAAGGATGACATTCCAAAAAGAAAAACATCCAAGACCAATGAGAAGAAAATATCAGTGAGAAAATGATGGAATTCTGTCTGGTCCAAAGCCTATGGAAAAACAGTAAAGAAAGTTCTCAGTAAACTCAAAATTAATCTGAAATACAGCCCACCAATCCCTCTTTTTGGGTTTCTAACCCCAGAAAAGAGAAACACTCATCCAAATGATGTATCCACACTGTTATTTATTTGCAGCACTCAGTAAAATAACTAAGAGTTGAAATAAACCTAGATGTCCAACAACAGACAAGTGTATCATGAAGATGTGGTACATATATAGAATACTACATAGCTGTAAGGAATGATGCAATCGTACAATTAAAAACATGGATTAAACTAAAAGATCTTATGTTAAATATGTAAGCCCTCAAAATAATGATAAACAAAAATGATAAAACTTAATGCAGATTTAGAATAACTGCATGAAAAAATGCAATGGTTATTATGGGAGTTGTTTCAAATATCATTTTCTTAGAGTATATCAAAGAGAAGTAATGTAACAACTTGGAGGAGGAGAAATACAAATATAAAAGTATGCGATCACAGGAAAAAATGGTCTCAGGTGTATTGGTGGAGAAAAATAATTAAAAAAGAACAGAACTAAATATTCAAGCTAAATTTAACAACAATGGAATCAAGAGACTCAAATTCTAAAAATCTAAACTTCAAATGAATCTTTAGGTTGGACTACTCTGTGGTGGAGAGAGGTTGGCACTAGTGACGGGGTTGGCCCTGATTCATTGTATTTCTGAAACCAACTATAAAGGACTTTGTAAATCACAATGGTTTCAATAAAATAAAATTAAATTAAAAAATAAATAAGTAAACATTTGTGAAATTAAAACAAAGAAGTGGGAAGTTGACATTGCTAAGAATGAAAGTGAAAAAAGTTAGAAAAAGTAGTTTTCTAGCATGGAGGTAAGGTGTTTGCCTTTCATGCTGAAGGTCACTGGTTCGAATCCCAGCATCCTATATGGTCCCCCGAGCCTACCAGGAGCGATATCTGAGCGTGGAGCCAGGAATAAACCCTGAGCACTGCCGGGTGTGACCCAAAATTCAAAAAACAAAAATAAAAAAAAACAAAAAACAAAAACCAAAAAAGTAGTTTTCAAACATATATACAAGGTTGATAAGTGTGAGATAAGGACTTTGAAAGTAACAATCAAAGGTATGAGAGAATCATGTTTATAAACTTTGGACTATGACTTATTAGAATTTTTATTTACTGACATGACATCCTCTGGAAATTTGGTATGAGAACAAATTTTAAGAGCTAAATTAAAAATATTTAAAGTCTTCAAGTATCTTGACAGTCAAGAGCAGTTATTGATTGCATAAAAAATAGATCAGGCTGAATTTGAGGAGTGATATCCGGGTCATAAAAGTTAAATACTTTAATTTATTTAAAATATGGCATTTTATATGTGTATATGTTGTATGTACTTAACTTAAACATTAAAATGTACATTGATATAGAAAAGTACAAAATATATTTAAATTGAAATATCTTTTGGTAATTTTTGATATCATTTTGACACTACCTTCCAAAGCAAAACATATTGCTAAGAAAAAGAGATGAAAGAAAGTAAAGAAAGTAAAGAAAGAAAGAAAGAAGGAAGGAAGGAAGGAAGGAAGGAAGAAAAGAAGGAAGGAAGGAAGGAAGGAAGGAAGGAAGGAAGGAAGGAAGGAAGGAAGGAAGGAAGGAAGGAAGAAGGAAGGAAGAAGGAAGGAGAAGAAGGAAGGAAGGAAGGAAGGAAGGAAGGAGGAGAAGGAAGGAAGGGAAGAAAGAAGAAAGAAGAAGAAGAAAGAAAGAAGGAAGAAAGAAGAAGGAAAGAAAGAAGAAGAGAAAGGAAAAGAAGAAAGAAAGAAAGAAAGAAAAGAAAGAAAGAAAGGAAGAAAGAAAGAAAAGAAAAGAAAGAAGAAAGAAAGAAGAAAAGAAAAGAAAGAAGAAAGAAAGAAAGAAGAAAGAAAGAAGAAAGAAAGAAAAAAAGAAAAAGAAGAAAGAAAGAAAAGAAAGAAAGAAAGAAGAAGAAAGAAAAGAAAGAAAGAAAGAGAAAGAAAGAAGAAAGAAAGAAAGAAAGAAAGAAACATAGAGCAAGAAAGGAAGAAAGGAAGCAAGAAATAAAGAAAGAAAGAACGGATGAAAGGAAGGAAGAAGAAAGAAAGAAAGAAAGAAAGAAACATAGAGCAAGAAAGAAAGAAAGAAAGAAAGAAAGTAAGAAAAAGAAAGAAAGAAAGAAGAAAGAAAGAAAAAGAAAAGATGCAAGAAAATTTGTGAATATTATGGCATCTCCAATGAAGCTCTTTGTGGTTTGTTTTTGGTTTTTTTTTGGTGGGGGGAGGGTCAGACCCTGCAATGCTCAGGGGTCACTCCTGGCTCTACATTCAGAAATCGCTTCTGGCAGGTTCGGGGGATTATATGGGCTGTCTGGATTCGAACCACTGTCCTTCTGCATGCAAGGCAAACGCCCTAACATTTAGTAAGCTCTTGTTGTTAGTTGTTGATTTTGTTTACATTTGTTTTCAAATATTAAGTGACCTCAGCTACACATTGGTGTCTAAGTTGGTATGTTCCTCTAGGGATGACAGCATTAAACAAATGAATTTGTCCAGGTTTTCAAAGCTCTGTTATTGATACTGTGGTTTTTGTGGGATGCATTCTCAGCTGCCAGAACTCCTGGAAGGAGGATGAGGGAGGAGGGTGTTCACATTTGTTCCAAACAAACCCTGGTGATGTAAGTCAAAATTCCGGCATCCCTGAAGTTGGGCCAGATTTGTGATTCTAAAGAGAAATGCAGAGAAGGGGTGAGGCAGGACCATTAAAGCACAGTGGTGATGGATGTAACAGGTGTGACTTCAGCAGGATGGGATCTTACCTTCACTTCCTCAGTTTGCTATCTTTCAGCTATGTAATCTGTAGTCCCATGATTTTTTCAGGACTTGGTTTACATATATTTCAAAAAACGTGAGTCTATGGAGCTGTCTTAGTGTGAACATGTCCAACGTGTTTGTCATATGTTTTAAAACGAAACCAAAAACTAAGAAATAAAAAGTAAAGTTCAACATGAAGTATTATATAAATATGAACGTCCTCTGCACTAAATAAATCTATATATCTGATCAGGGTTAAAATACAAATATGTAAATTACTAATATAATTTATTTGCAAAATAAGAATCAAGTTTAAATTTAAAAATCAGCCAAATTAATATTTTCCAAAGAAAGCATCCAGAAAGTCAATATTTGCGTAAAAAATGTCCAAAATCACAAATCATCAAGTACTGCAAATGCAATTAACTATGTTAGAATTGCCCATCAAAAAAAAAAAAAGACAAAAAAATAAACAGTAGTGAGTTCTTGGAGTAAGGAAATCCTTGATATGTTGGTGGGAATTTAAATTTATTCATAGAACCTAAGATCAGCATATTACTAAAATGTGCACTGTATTTGATAAAGAATTTTGTGTTGCAAAAGCTAAAACAACTCTAAACTCCACATGTTTTATAGAAAGACAGATAAACATAGGCATTCATTTTAATATCAATTGAAAATATTTACATTAAAATTAAGTCTGTGAAGTATCAGAACAATAGCACAGTAGATAGGTTTTTTTGCCTTGCATGAGGTCAACCCAGATTTGGTCCCCAGTATTCCATATGATCTCCATATCACCTCAAGTAATGATCCAGAGCAGAATCAGGAGTAACCCCTTAGCACTACTGGGGTGTGTGCCCTCCCCCCCCAAAAAAAAATCCCCTGAGAAACCTGGTGGCATAACATTATATAAAAAAGAGAAGCAACATAAAATAAGAGATGTTTAGTTGATAGAAACAAAGTGAGGGGCAGATTGTATCATAGTAAAATTATTTATAAATTTTTAAGACACAAAACCAACTCATAGTGGACAGATATGCATATTTTATCTGTCATTTTACTTGTATTTTGAAGTGCGATTCTCATATAATTTGTTAGAGAAGCCTTCTGAATCTTTTGTTATATTCTCACAAAATAATTTTTTCAATCTTGAGAAGATTTATGTAAAGACTTTGAGCAGAGCAAGAAATGAATTTTCCCTTATGTGCATCAAAGCATCATATGCTCAACATGTAAGTTAAGAAATTACATCTATGATAAACAGCTTACTATTTTCTGATGTATAATAGCATAAGCATGATTGTGTTTTCTAAACTTCTATTGAATGAATGTTCTGAAAAATCTAGAGTGTCACTATTTTATTCTAAGTCTAAATTTGCCAAAAGTAAAGACGAAGATTTATCTCTGAAGAAAGAAATTTGTACAAGAAGAATATGAAAAAATATGATATTATAAAAAATAACTACTGATCTCTAGATGGTAGGTCAAATTATTCGCTTCTTATTTTTCTTTCTTTCCTTTTTCTTCATTTTTAGTGATCTATTTCCAGTGCTACTCAGAGTCTACTCCTTATAAGCTTGGTACCTTAGGTCACTTCTGGTAGTGCTCAAAGGACCATATGGTTCTGAAAATCAAACCCAGGCCTTTTACAGTGAATGCATGTGCTCTAGCATTTCCAGTTATCTACCTGGCCCAAAGGTTTTGATTTCTATTCTTTCAAATTCTTATTCTCGGAACCAAAATAAGGCCACACATTGAAAAACATGAATTCAACTGATAATTAAATTTAAAATATGGAAATCCTTTATCTACGTTTATATGTTTTACAGAAGTAACTAGATAATGAAGAGATTATAAAATACTATCACATGCTTATATATTCCTTTTGATGGAGTTTTTATTTTCCATTTATACATTTCATTACCATTATTATTTTGTTCACAATTTTCTTTGATTATACTGTAGAGAAAAGAACAATACAGTTATACTAATGGGCTTTGTGTGCTTCTCTTACAGTGTCACTAAGGGAGATTTAGTTTATTCATGTTGTTCATTTACTTCAAAGTCTAACCTTTGTCACTTTATTTTCTTTCATATTTGCACATCAACATTTGTAAATAAGGTTGACTTGGTTTTCAGTGCATATGAAATAAATTCTAAAGAGAATGTGCTTATAAACTCTAACTCTATTTTATTGCACTTCTAAGAAGTCAGGATGTTATTAAACGTGTGATTTTCCATTTGCCTCACAAGATAAATGAATTAAAGGAGGAAAAGTGTTTATTTGTTGTGAATTTATTATACATATGTTCAGTTCACAGCAGTCTTTACACTGTGAGTACTTAATTAGCACAAAAGATAATACTGTGAATTTAAATGTTTAAATATTTAAATAAAGTTATAATAGTTTAATGTCAATAAACATAAAAATATTTTGTTAAATTATTAATATTTCATTTTAATTATACATTTTATAATTGTGTCACCGTGAGGTCACAAGAGGAAAACAGTTGAGAAGCTGTTTATGATTGAGTTTCAGAGTAAAATATTCAACAATCATTTCTTCAACTATACACAATTTTCACCATTAATATCCTCAGTTTCCTTTCCACCATACCCTCTGTCAGTCTTTACTGCAGACATTTTTCTTCTCTCTTTTTTCCTTTTAGGCCATAATTGCAGTATTTTTACTGTATATGTATATCATGTATATATGTATATATGTATATCATGTATATATGTATATATATATGTATATCATGTATATCACTTCACCTTCTTTCAACACCCAAATCTTATTCAGGATAGTCATTTCTAACTATCATTGTCATGGTGGTCCCTTCCCCCCTAATCATACTCTCCCATTCTTTGTGGCAAGCTTTCTATCATTTAACAGAGCCCTCTCCACCTGTCCCATTTCTATTGTTAGGTCTTTATTATTACCATGCTATCTTGTTTTTCTTATTTCCCACATGAGTGCCATAATTTTAAGTCTATCCCTTTTCCTCTGACTCATTTCACTTGTATAATACCCTTCATGTTCCTCCACTTATAAGAAAATTTCCCGTCTTCATTATTTTTTTTAACAACTACATAATATTGCATAGGTTCTTTGTACACTTATATGATCTCCAGACTTGGGTTGTTTCCAGATTCTGTTTATTGTGATTAGTGTAGTAATGAATATAGGAGTGCTGGTGCCTGTTATATGTTGTGCTTTTGGATCCCTACAGTTTATTCCAGGATAAGTATTGCTGGGTTACATAGAAGCTCAATTTCTATTTTTTGCTTTTTTTTTGGGGGGGGGCAGTCACACTCGACAGTGCTCAGTGGTTACTCTAGGTTTCACGCTCAAAAATTGCTCCTGGCAGGCTCGAGGGACCATATGCGATGCTGGGATTCGAACCAATGACCGTCTGCATGAAAGGCAAACTCCTTGCCTCCATGCTATCTCTCTGGTCCCGGAGCTCAATTTCTATATGTCTTAGATACTAACCCCATATCAGATGGATATTGGGTCAATAGTTTCTTTCAATCCATGGGCAGTGTTGGTATCCTAATCACTGTTTCCTTTGATGTGCAGAAGCCTTCATCAATGTAATAAAATTTGTTTATATTTGGCTCTACTTGTTGCGTGGGGTCTTCATCTTTGAAGACGTGTTTAGCTTCAATGCCATGAAGAGTCCTGCCTACATTTTCCTCTACGTAACTTACGGTTTCAACTCTAATATGAAAGACTTTAAAACATTTTGATTATTTTTTTGCATTGCACTGTTTTTTGACATGTAGATAACCAGATATCCAAAGACCAATTGTTGAAGAGGTTTTCCTTGCTTCACATCATATTTTTGTTCCTTTATCAAAGATTAATTGATCATATACAACAGGTTTATGTCTCAGGATATTCAAGTCTATTCCATTTATCTGAGTGTCTGTCTTTATTTCAATGTAACTGAATTTCAAATAAATGTATTTCAAATAAATTTCTTTATTTTATTCCTATTTCTTTGTAGTACAACTTGAAGTTGGGAAAAATAATGCTTCCTATCTTTCTTTTTCAAGTATTGCTTTAACTGCTTAGAGTATTACTGTTCTATATAAATTAGGAATGTTTGTTCTATTTCTTTGAATAATATGATGGATAATCTTATATGAATTAAATTTGTAAATGCTTTGGAGCATATTATCATTTTAATAATGTTATTCATATCAATCCATGAATAGGATATGCATTTCCTTTTTTGTGTGTGTCTTCTCTTAAGTTTTTAAGTGTATTTTGTAGTTTTTCTTTGTATAGGTCTTTTAGATAAGTTGATTAAAAGGTGCTTGCTTTTTTGAGGCATAAATATTAATGGGATTAAATTTTATGCTCTTCTCTCTATTTGCATATAGGAAAATCACCAAGGATTTCTGCTTATTAATTTTATAGTCTACCAAATTAAATTATAAATTTATTGTTTTAAGAAGCTATTTCACAAAATATTAGCTTATTTTAAATATAGTATTATGACATATGCTATTTGTGAGAGCTTGATAGCTTGACATATTTCCTTACTATTTGGATACACTGGATATATGTTTCTTGTCTATTTGGTTTGGAAGTACTATTAGCAATATTTTGAGTAGAAATGGCAAGAGCGGGCAAAGTTGTTTTGTCCACTCTATGATTTTGCTAGATCTTACAGTAAAGGTTTTAGCTTTTCCCCAGTGAGCATAATGGGTTTGAGGTAAATGGCTTTAACTATATTAAGGAAACCTCTGAGATCCCGTTTGTGGAGAGATTTTATCATGAATGGGTGATGAGTATTGCCATATGCTTGTTCTGCACCTATAGATAAGATGACATGACTTTTATTTTTCTGTTATTAATATGCAGTATTATGATAATTGACCTGCATATGTTAAGCCATTTGTTAAACCATCCATGCTTGCAAGATTTTAATCCTTTTTGGTCATGATATATAACCTTTCTGAAAAAAAGTTGGATAATATTTGTTAGTTTTTTTTTTTTTTTTGGATGCTCTTTGCATTCATGGTCATCAACGGTATTGGTCTTTTTTTTTATCTTTTTATGTAGTGTTTGTCTGCTTTTATTTCAGGGTGACATTACTTGCTTAAGATCTATTTGGAAGTATTTATTGTTCTTTAATTTCCTCAAAGAGCATGAAAAGGAAGGACAGTAAATCTTTTTTCAAAATCAATAAACAGTTCTCTAATGAATTAATCTGGCCCTCAACTTTCATTCTTGGAGACTATTATTTCTTATTTCATATTACATATTATTAGACTTTTTCTTTACTCTTTACATTGATGTAGTACAAGAATTTTATTATATGGAAGTAAATGTTCAACATCACATTAAATAAACATATTTTGACCATTGCAATTTACTTGATAGTGATGTATCTGTCCAGGTATTTAAAATTATCTTGTTTACAGTTTTTGGAGGTCATAGGAATTCAAAAATTTATCCATTTCTTTTGGCTTGCTCATTTTGTAACATAAAGATTCTCATAGGAAACTGATGTTCCTTTCTATATCTGTAGTGTCTGCTGTGGCACACCCCTTTCCATTCTGATGCAGTTTATTAGCATTCTTTTAGTGTGTATAATTATGGCTAATAATTCATAATTTATTTTTGTTTGGAGGCCGGTAATGCTCAGGGGTTTCTCCCGACTATGTGCTCAGAAATTGTTCTTGGCTTTAGGGGATCATATGAAATTCTGGAGATTGAGCCCAAATCCTTCCTGGGACAGCCGCATGCAAGGCAAATGCCCTACTGCTGAACTATCGCTTCGGCCTTTGGATATTTATTTTTCCATTTAATTATTTCTGCTCTAATAATGTCTTCTTTTTATTTCCTTACTCCTGCCTCCTTTCAATGTATTTTGTTGGTCGTTTGAATTACTTAGTTGTGTAGGCAAATTTTTTATGTGGACCTTTTCTTTCTTTCTGAGGAATGCTTAATACTGCTTTTGTTGGGTCTTCAAAATTACCATAGTAACTCACTAAGCACGGTGGTATTCTGCTTTTCCTTCCTGATGTGTCCTTTGCAATTTTGCAGTCTAGAGGTGTTTATTTTAAGTCACAGTATTGTACACTGAGTCGAAGAAATAGGTGGGAGTGGAGCAAAGTAGAATCATATAGATGGCCCTGCTACTGTTCTATCTGCCTAAGTTTCATGCTACTGGAGGGACCTCTTCTAGGGCAGCTGGAAGACCTTTCTCTTGTTGGTGCTTCTTTTGTACTCAGAATTTACTAACATGGGAGTAAGAATGGCACTTTAGAGTCACAAAGATGACTCTGATGCCACTGTGTGTCTGCCACTATTTCAAGCAACCTATCTGGTTCCTAATATGGGTGCTAGAGTGAAAGTATAGCAATGAGCAAGGATCTAGCATTGCTCGCAGCCAACCTGATTTATATCCCTGGGCTGCTCATATGGTCTGAGGAACCCCACCATAACTGATTTTTATGTTCTGATCCAGGTGAAAACCCAGAGCTTACTTTAGTATGTAATTCAAGAACAACAATAACAAGGCAAAGAAAGTCTAATACTGAAGGAATAATGTTACTTATATAAATCTTTATTTTTCTTCAAAAAAGTAAGTCTTTGTTTTATATCATATATTTTTCTCAGATATTTCTCATAATATGTATTAATTTATTTACATGTAAATGAATATAATTAATTTCATCTTATAAAAATGAAATAAAAGAAAAATAAAAACCCATCCTTAGTTTCTAAAGTGGCAAATAAAATAATTTGGTTCAGTTACATATGTATATTAAAATAACTATTGAAGCACAGATATATAGTCGGTATATTATGACAAAATGAGATTTCTGATTTATTGCTTATTTCATAATTTTTTTTTGATTTTTGGGCCACACCCAGCGATGCTCAGGGGTTACTTCTGGCTGTCTGCTCAGAAATAGCTCCTGGCAGGCATGGGGGACCATATGGGACACCAGGATTCGAACCAACCACCTTTGGTCCTGGATCGGCTGCTTGCAAGGCAAACGCCACTGTGCTATCTCTCCAGTCCCCGTAAATTTTTTGAAATACCATTATGCTAGTAACCTTTCATACACTTTTTAGTAAACTAAACAAAATATTTTACCTTTTATTCCTCTCTATAAAAATGAGTTTGAGGAATTCATAAAAAGAGAAATATGTGCAAATTGTTGGTCAATTTCTCCAAGACTCTATCCAATCTAGCAGTTACTGATTTATTTTGTAGTAGACAGGAAGTTTTAGGAGAAGTATACTTTCATATTTATATAAAATAATTAAAATTAAAATAATGATCATAAGATTGTATTGCATCACATAAACAACGAAAAATGAATCTAAGATGTTTGTAAGATGATTCTTTCAAGGCCAATGGAAAATTTTTCAGATCATAGCAGTAATTAATGGTGAAAATATAATGTTTATTATCCACCAAGATTATACATAGACCAACCAGTATTGAACAAATATAGAGATTATGAATGAATTTCAGTTGGAGTTTTACTTGATGCACATGGATATTAAAATTTTAGAAAATAATTGGAATAAAAGAATACATGTAACAAATGTGCTTTTGTTTTGTTTTTACTTTGGGGGTAATGACCAGTGATACTCAGGAGTTTCTCTTAACTCTGCATTCAATCATTGCCCATGGTGTTACATAGTGAACCAGATAGGTTATGGAATCAAAACCATTTCAGCTGAAGGCAAATTAGCATCCTTCCTACTGTACTATCACTTTTGTTTCACTGATGAGGTTACAAATTTATATCATTACTTATTCTAAGAGGTATACATATCCTTGAATTTTAAATATTAAATATTGTGGTATGTGCTAAAGTAATTTTAAATAAATCATATAGTACACTTTATATTGTGGACTAGAATTACGTTCTAATTTAAATATACCAAAAATATATTTATTTGTGTTAAATCCTAATAATATGAAGCTTCTTAAATACAAATAGAAATATTAGATATTGTAAAATTTTATTCAATGAAATGTATTACAAATTCCTAGACTTTTTCTTTACTCTTAACATTGATTTGGCATAATAATTTTATTATATGGAAATAAAGTTTAACATTACACTGAATATACATTGGCTAATCTTATTATTATGATGAAATTATTAAAATAAAATTATTTGCTAATAAAGTTTTAAAATATGTATTGCAATGTAATTTTAAGGGATTTAACATTACTCATAATTTATTTTTCATAATTAATAATTACATGTATAAATCATACAAATATGCATGAATAAACTATAAGATAATTAATAATATGTAAGAATATCTCACATTATTCCCCACCTATAGTAAGAAGATTAAATATGGTTAATAATAGCATAAATAAATGCCCTTTTAAATAATTTTTATTACTTTATTTAAAGAAAATCTATCACATAGATGATATAATATAGATAATCATAGTATATTTGTTTTCAGATGAGTGAGATCAAAGTTATTAGAAATAATATTAAGTAATAAAAATGTAACAGAAGAAAATTTTTAAAAAGAAAGTAAAGAAAAAAATAGGGGCCGGCGCAGTGGCGCTAGAGGTAAGGTGTCTGCCTTGCCAGCATTAGCCTAGGATGGACCGTGGTTCAATCCCCCCCCCCCCCCCCGGCATCCCATATGGTCCCCAGGCCAGGAGCGACTTCTGAACGCATAGCCAGGAGTAATCCCTGAGCGTCACCAGGTGTGGCCCCCACAAAAAAAAATTAAAAAGTAAAGAAAAAAATATACAGTAGCATGCATCTTTGTGAAAATTACTGTATCTCCAATGAAGTTGTTAATACAGTGACAGAAGGTCTCTGTGAGCTCTTGTTGTTAGCTATCTATTTTTGTTAAGTTCGTGTGCTCCTATAGGGATAACAGCATCAAACAAATGAAGTCCAGAAATTCAAAGCTCTTGTTACTGATACTTTGGCTGTTACAGTGTGTTCTCAGCTTCCAGGTCTCCTGGAAGAAGGAGGCTCCAAAAAGCCCTGGTGATTTATCAGCCCAAATTCCAGCATATCTGAAGTTTGGTCAGAATGGAAAGGCCCTAAGCAAAACAATGATTCTGAGTGATGGATGCAGCAGTATTGGCTTTGCCAATGTTGGGGCTGGGCCTGCCAGCTTGCAGACATGGCTAGTTTTCTGCTGCTTGGCCAGTAACATCCTTTTTTTAAATTAAATATTATATTTTAAAACATTTCACTTATATTTTAATACTTAGAGTCATAACCATGCACTATAAATTTAACTGTGCAAAATATATTTAGATATCATTGTATGTAAACATTTACATTTTATTAATTTTTTATCTTAAGTGTAAACTTTAAAATTTAGATATTAGTTCTTAGAAATGTGAGACTATGTTGCCATGAATGAAAAATGGCAAATCCTTATCAATATATGCATATATTTTTTAATTTTCTTTTTTAAATAATTATACATTTAATATATAAAATCTATATTTAAGCACCATGATTATAAGCATGATTGTAGTTGGATTTCAGACATAAACCGAATATTCCCTTCACCAGTGCAACATTCCCACAGCTGCTGATTGCATCAATTGTCCTTTATATTGGTTATTAGAATATACTGAAAATGTTATCAAAAACTTCAGACAATTTCATCTCAGAGATTTTTATTGGTTATGACAAAAATATTTTACTTCTGAAATTTATAGCAATAAAATTGTATTATGAAAAAGTGCTCTTGAGCTAAGTTAATACTAAATTTATGTATTATTTTTGTATTGTGATATTTTCCATTCAGGAGAGGTTAGTCTTTTGCCAAGGCATCAAAAATTCTGTCAAATATACAATGTTTTATTATGTATTAATTTGTTATTGGATTTTAATCTTAATCCTAATTATTGACTGAGAATTTACAGACTTTTGTGATACACATTGTTAGGTAATTTACTAAGTTATTTTTGTAAACTTAGGCACTTTGCTGACATACTGACTTATTATTTATCACTGCACTATAACGATGTGAGGTAGTTGCCATCATATATTTATTTACCTTTATATAATATTTCCTCTTTTTTTTTTTTTTTGTTTTTGGGTCACACCCGGCGGTGCTCAGGGGTTACTCCTGGCTGTCTGCTCAGAAATAGCTCCTGGCAGGCACGGGGGACCATATGGGACACCGGGATTCGAACCAACCATCTTTGGTCCTGGATCGGGCTGCTTGCAAGGCAAACACCACTGCGCTATCTCTCCGGGCCCAATATTTCCTCATTTTAAATGACATATTTACCATATATCTTATATAGTCAAGTTTCTATAGAAAATTTCTTTTGTTTTGATGAAAATAAAACTTTTCTCAACCCCATTTCTACCCAAGTTTTCTATCTCCTCTGTGTTTGGTCAATAATGATATTTTATTTATTTTTATTTCATTAATTCATTATTTTATTCAAGTATAATAAAATGTTTATCATTTTACTGATTCTAAAATAATAAAAAAGACTATACATTACATCAACCTTATGCTCTTTTTTTTAAAAATAAATTCTAAAAATATATGGGGAAGCTTAAATTTGGTTCCCAATATAGAATTCTAATACATAAAGCTGATGTGATTAAATTACATTATACAAACATTTTGAAATCATTTGAATGTCACATATACTTTTAATTATAGTGAATTATTTTCAAAATATTCTGCTTGTTTTATTAATGTATTTTTACAATATGAATGTTTACTCATCTTTCTAAAATTCAACATTAAACTTTTGAAAACATAGATGTAACCCCACTCCTCATTATACCTGTGTAACCTTACCTACAAAAAAACCTCCCATTTCTGGGAGGGGTCTTGAGGAGGTTACAAAAGATTTGGCTTCAGTGGCAAAAGGGGATTTGCATGGATGCAGGATGGAGAAAGGTAGAAGGAGGAGAGATGGCTGAGGGACAAGGTACAATGCAGGGCTGAATAGGATTCAGCGAAAATGGTTATGATAGGCCACACATGTTGGCCAGGGCAAATAAAGCTGATATTTCTTGGAACCTGATTTCCTTGCCACTACCTAAAGCTGTTGACGCGCTGGTTGGAGAGGGGGTCAGATACACGTGTCTCTGGGCTGGAACAGAAAGGCCCCTCCATTCATCCCATCATCATCCATCTCCATCCAAAGGGCCTCTTTATTATTTTATTCTACAATAGTCATCTTCTCATTTAACCAGCATTCTAAAAATTTATTAGCATAAAACAGCTTAAAAATTCTGTTTTTATATATTTGAAATGTGCATTGTATTGTTAAGTAAATATTTTACACAGCATATGCAAGTATGTTTATAAACAAATATATATTTGTTTTATTTTATTTTTAACAATATATTTAGAACTTTAATATATTTGAATTGATTTATTTTAATTTATTTAAATATTTATTTAAATTTAAATATATTTAAATATAATTGTTAAATTTCTGTACTCATTGGAAAATATAAGCAATTAATAAAATCTACTTGATAAATATATTGAGTTTGGACACTGATTTGAATACTTAAACTTCAGTAAGCAATCAAATTATTATAAATACTGCATATTTCTAAAAATATATGTATTCTTATGTATTTTATCTATTTAAAATTATGGTTTGGCTTACCTGACATATGTTTATTAATGTATATGAATATACATATATAAATTAAGAAAAATGTATAATGAATAGTCCATATATAATGTATACTTGCCACAAAAATTTACCCTACTTTGGTATCATTTGAACATTATTAATTTGACTACTTGTCATGATTTTATGCTCTTTTAAATAACTGTGATAACTTAGTTCTGCCCACATAGACTTTCCTTAATCTAATTAGTAGACTTGTTTCATGGTTTAAAGTGTGATCTGAGGAATATAAAAGATATGCATTCAGGGCTGGTTTTTTTTTTCTGAGTTTTTGGAATATATCAGTGTTTAGTTGCTAGGTCTAAATACAGAATATAAAATTGTGTAATGCTGTTCTTTGAAGTCCAATGGGCAGAAGATTTAAGTAACTTTTCATGGAAAATTACTTAGCAACAAAATACCCTATATAATTTTTTTCTCATATTTAGTGAGGCCTGGTGATTAGTTATACTATTAAAAGAGAAGAGAGAGTTTCAGGCCAGAATAATAGTACAAGTATAGAATTTGCCTTCACCTGTTCCATACAGGTTTGACTCTTAACACTCCATGTGGTCCTGAAGTCTATCAATGGTCCTCAAACTACGGCTCGTGGGCCACAAATTGTATTTATTCCCATTTTGTTTCTTCACTTCTAAATAAGATATATGCAGTGTGCATAGAAATTTGTTCATAATTTTTGTTTTTACTATAATCTGACCCTCCAACAGTCTGAAGGACAGTGAACTGGCCCCCTGTTTAAAAAGTTTGAGGACCCCTATAGAAGTTGTCCATATGGTGTGATCCAGGAATGAGATTATGCATCTCCAGATGTGGCCCCAATAAAAAATAAAAGAACCTTTACTTTACTTCTACTTATAATAAGCATTTGGATTTAAAGTTGTTATCAAACAGGACTTAATAAATTTGAAGAAAATTATATTAGACTTATGAGCCATTTCCCTGAAGTCCAAAAATATACATTGGGATTTTCTGTTCTGTTCTTGAATCTTAACAGGAACACCCTTAGAAAGGAATGGGGGCATTATATGGAAGGCTGTCTTTTTTTTCTTCTCTTTTTGACTTTGGACCACACTCGTTGATGCTCAGGGGTTACTTCTAGCTATGGGTTCAGAAATCTCTCCTGGCTTGGGTGACAAAATGGGATGCTGGGGGTCATTCCTGGGTTAGCCACTTGCAAGGCAAGTGCCTACCACTGTGTCATTGCTCCTGCCCCAAGGCTGTGCCTTTTTTTTAACATTGGAATTTAAAGGTTCACTTGGTGAACACAGTTTCTAAAGGTACCAGCTAAACAATATTCTTTTTAATTTGGTTTAGAAATTTTAGATTACAATCTTTAGAGAAGGTTTCACACGTTTTTTATTTTATTCTCAGTGTATATATCGATTAGCACAAATTAAGAGCCCAGAGTTTCTTTCTTTGTTTTTTGTTTGTTTGCTTGTTTGTTTTTTGTTATTGAGGAACACAGCTGATGCTGAGTAGTTACTCCTGGATATGTGTTCAAAAATCGCTCCTTGCTTGAGGGACCATATGGGACACTGGGGGATCAAACCGAAGACTGTCTTGGCTCAGCCACATGCAAGGCGAACACCTCTGCTGCTCAATCGCTCCAGTCCCAAGAGCCCAGAGTTTCAATGGAATATTATTTGGTCATGATCATGAAAGATAATAGTTAACATACCAAGTATAATTAAACCAATTTATTTCTTTTAAAAATGTGTATTTGTAATATAATTAGGATACTATAATCAAAATTTAATTGTATCCTTTTAAGAAGAATATATAAATTGTCATTTCTTATATGCACCCATATATCTATATTTATATCTACATTCAAACATAAATATCTAACTCTATGTCATTGCATTTGGATAATATGTAATGATCAATTAAGCTGTTTACTGCCAACACAATAGTATGAAGTATTATGTGACTAAGGATTCCAGAGTTAAATAAGCTGTTTTTTTTTTTATTCAACTATACAACATTACTTGGGTTTTACTGACTAGTGAATATCATGATGCCAAAAATGGAGATGATAATTACACATTATGATGACAAAGAAAGAAATTTCATAAGTAGCAGTGGAGAGACAGAACTTTGAACACAAATGATATGTTCCCATTAAGTCTCATGCCAACAACAACAAAAATATAAACAATATATATATAAGATATGTTGAAGTAATAACCATGTTAAATTTATTTATGGTCCTAGTGATACTTTAAATGTTTTTGGGGGGTCAGGACAATAGTACATTGGAAAGGGCCCCTACCTTCCAAGTGTATAACCTGGATTTGATCACTAGATCCCCGTAGGGTCACCCTAGACAGCCAGGATTATTCCTGAGTACAGAGCTGGAAATAAAACCTAGCTTGTGTGTCTATTCCCTCCCACTGCCCCTAAATGTTGACTATGGCAGAATGAAGTACTAAAATATTATATAATTTTAGCATTTCCTTACTTTCTATAATATTAGTTCAATTGGAAACTATGCAAATTAAAATTTATCTGCAGAAATAAAGCAGCAGGAATGAGTTTTATTTTAGTTTCTAAGATTTTCCAATCTATATTGTTGAGTGAGTAGCTCCCACAAATTTCACCTTTAGATGCTTTAATTATCTTTTAAATTCTATATTTGAAGTTAAAATAGCTAAAATATTATATTCATATTTTCTCATCATTTCAAACCTTGTCATATCACATATGGTCTACTACTTAATAATAAATTTTCCCATAAACAAAATCGTTTCTGTAAAATGCCATAATAGAATGAATGCAACAGAGAACTTACTGGATTCATTTTATTTTCCTTGAACCATTAACTCAGTATTGTTATTACCTTCAGTGACAAAAACTAGTTGTGACAAAGTACTTGAATTTTCTGCTGCTGAACTTAAAACATAAATTAGGAAACATAAAGTAACAATAATTTTATTTTTGACCATATCGATTATCATTCTGCTTTTTGTAGATGTAATTAACAAGATTTTGATATCTACTAAGGCAAACAATTACATAATTTATTTTTGAAGTAAAAATAAATGAATTCTCAGAATTTATTTAATCTTGTCCTCTTTCTTTAACTGAAGCCAAATCTAGGTCTAAGATGAAGTTTATATTTCTCAATAATCATTCATTCACTCATTATGATTATTTCACTTAAATAGATATAAATTATTTTCCAGTTTCTAAGGACAATATACTATGGTCATTATTTAAATTCTTTGTTATCAAGTCACCTACAGCATGAGGTAATGTTTTGATATAGAGAAAGAGGGTAAATAGAGTAGTAAATAGTGAAATATTCTAACCAGAAAGACAACATATAAACTATTACAGACTAAATAAATCATTGCTCTTGGTCCTGAACATAAAGAAGCTTTATTTAATTAAAGTAACACCATATAGTTCACCATATAGTGGATGGTGAAGAAGTTGCAAAAGCAAAGAGAGGAGTGTGGCATTCAAGTCACATTCCTGCTCAGGAAAGAATGTAAGCTCCAGAATAAAATGACAATACTTTATTCTGAATTTTTTAATTATTTTAATATGAATAAATGATAGATGAATTGAAATCCTAGACTCCTATTAGTGAGAAATTATTCCCTTAATTGCAAATCAGGGACAGTATTTATAGAGAGACTGGAGCTGTGCCATAGTGGTAGGGTGTTTGCCTTGCACGTGGCTGACCTAGGAAAGACCACAGTTCGATCCCCCAGCATCCTATATGGTTCTCCAAGCCAGGAGCGATTTCTGAACACATAGCCAGGAGTAATCTTTGAGCATCAATGGGTGTGGCACCCCCAAAATAGAAAGTCCTCAGCAGTATAAGCATTTTTTAAAAATATGATTTTTCCAAATCATATATCTAATTCATCTTTCTGATATTTTATCAGATATATTCATAACATCAAGAAATAAATGAATAACTTCTTTCATGTATTTTTAATAAACTATGCCTAATGTTATTAGTTAAACTTTTATAACTTTTCTCTAGATTTTGACAAAATATTCTGCATTATTCTAATATTTTCATAAGATCTTATTTGAGCACTTGCAAAACCATGTAACATAAGTCTTGACAATTATATTCTAACTGTTGCACAATTCCCCTGTGTTTCTAGAAGTTTTTTGTTTGTTTGTTTTTTGGGCCACACATGGCAGTGCTCAGGGGTTACTCTGAAATCACCCTAACAGGCTCTGAGAAACATATGGGAAGCCGGGAATCAAACCCAGGTCCATCCTGGGTTGGCCACTTGCAAGGCGAATACCCTACCACTGTGCTATCTCTCTGGCCCCATGTGATTTTAAAGTTTTAATAAAGATTAAACTCAGTCACTTACATTGTTTAATGACTATTATCCCATTTGAAATGTTCCCTGGACTACATGGTACCAGGGACGGAACCTCAGCATTTTATGTCCCAACATGCTTTCCATACATTGCACTAAATCTATGTCCCCATTTTTTCTATTAACTATATTTTTAAATTAAAATATGACTTGAGATATTTAAGAACTGGGAACTGAAAGGAGGTAAAGCATTATGCATGATATGCTTTCAGTAACTGTTATGAAAACCATAGTGCACTAAAGAAAATATTAAATAAAGGAAAAAGAGAAGCAGAAACTGGGAAAATTTGTGAAGGGAAAGTAATATTGATAAAGGTGCTGATGCCCTCATTCATTGTATGCCTGTAACTCATTTATGAAAACTTTTGTAACTGTAATTGGTAATTTACTAATAAAACTTAAATAAAAATAGATAAATCAAAATAAAAAAAAGTTGTAAGTAGCAGGATAAATTCAGAGAACTAGAGCCTTGTGGTATTTGCACAATTTTTTTAAATACTAAAGAAGAACCAATAGTATAAATAGTAGGGTGATTGTTTGTATAAGGTAAAATAGAGTTTGGTCCCTGGGAATGCTTACGGTTCCCTGAATGCACCAGGAATAATTCCTGAGCACAGAGCCTGACATAAGCTTTAAGCATCACTGAGTGTGTCATCCACCCACCAAGAAACAAAAATTATTTAAAGACTAGTTTTCAAAGCCAACAAATAAATATAGTTTAGAGTTGCTATTCTACAAATATAATCTCTAACAATTTTCTATATTCATTAGTTTGTTTCTAGAGAAAGCTTATAGTGAACACATTGCTCTGTAGAACCTGTTAAGCTACGAAAAGAGAGTTTAAGGGACTTGGCTGGTGGTGTTTTGCTAGTGTTCTATTGTTTTGATTGACATTTTCTGGGAGAGGAAATCATCAGCAATATTCAGAGGTTACTCCTGTGTCTTCACACAAGTATCCTTCCTGACAATGCTCAGGGGACCATACTGTAAGCCGTATATCAAAACTGAAAATCAGCAGCATTAACAGTAGGTGCCCCATCTACTACTGTACTATCTCTCCAGTCCTTCATGATTGATTTTTTGCGGGGTCCTCACTTTCTTCCAACTTTGGCTTAAAGAGCTCCATTTTACAATTTTCTCTCAGAACCCTATTTTAAATTATTACTGTTCTCTGGTTATTAAACTTAAAATTATTAAGAATCAACTATTATACATTAATAACTCTATGTAAAATATTAATAAATCCATTGTAGGTAAATTACATTGTAAGTAGATAAATTCATGATACATCTATCCATCATTAATAAGTTACTTTATCTAGCTCTAAAATGTAATATATAAAAAATACAATAATTTTTAAGGTAGATTTCAATATTAATTTAATGTTTTCCCATTTGAATATAAGCATTATACACAAAAATGCATAGATACATATTTGTATGATTCATTTTATCTGTCCATTACAAATTACTTAAATAATAACTATTATGTGGTATGAATCATAACATTGGCTTTTCAGTTAGTCCACACATAAATTCTATATTTTTGGTACATTTTAATGTATAAATAAAATATTAGGTATCTCATTTTGTCTAAGAAATAATATATTAGGAGAAGAATTGATCAGATTAATGCTTTATATCACAATGTCTCAAGTAGTTGTAATTATGACAAATATATAAGCAAAGGAGAATTAGAACTTTAAAGAGGTAGAAACAGTGGTTAACTTAAGTAGAATGTCTATGAAAGAATTTGAATTAATAAAACTGGAATCTGGAAATAAAGCAAGAGACTACGTCATAAAAATCTAATTGTAACAATTCTCAGATTTTGCTCTGTTTTTGACAGTTCTCCTGAGAACAATAGAAGAACATCATTTGGAAACTGTATAGCACTTACTATGAGAAAAATCTCTGATACCTTTTAATTGGACTAGTTACATGAGTCTAAAGTTTTTGTATTCTTTTCATTCTTGTATATGACTCAATTTAGAAGACTTTTTCAGTCTAATTGTGGCAATAGTTTCACCTAATAATAAAATGTAGTCTATTTGTTGTATGCCTGTTATTTTATTTTGTCATTTTTTCTCAGTGAATGGGAAAAGATTGATTAATAGAGAAGTAAATGCAGAGGATTTTCTAGTCTTAATGAAATATTCTTATCAGAAGAGAGTTATAGATAGGGTGAAAATGCAATTTTCCCCCAATTTCCCCAAATTGAGCTAAACTTGACTCTTAACTGTAATAACAATTACCTAGAGTTTAGTGAATTTTTCTAAATAATTTTAGTTATATGACACTTTTAACATATCTGAAATAGTAAAAATCATGTCGGAAAGATTGTGCTCTTAAGCATTTCTATTTGAAAAAGGGTTGAAACAAATATGCATATGGTAAAGTTGTTTATTAATTCATTACTAAATTATTTTTCTACATTAAATCTTCTTTTTCCCTTAAAAATCTGGGATAAACAGTAGAGAAGAAACATAATATATAGGAACCCAATGCAATGGATCACACAAAGTGGGTCTCTTGGCCAAAATGAATTAGATGTCAACTAAAAAACTATTTGGGGTGGGGAATAAGAGCCATAAATTGTGGGTTACTCCTAACTGTACTCATGTAGTCACAAATGGCAGGGCTCAGAGTACCATATGAAATACTATGCCAGATTTGTGTAAGGCAAGTACACTACTATGTTGTATAATTACTCTAGTCACAGAACCAAATTAACTTCATGTAGAAACTGACTCTTCTCCCAATAAGTACAGATTTTAAAAAGGAAACAACAGATCTTCAATGTAATAATATTTGATAATTTTCCCAACAGGGAATGAAGGTAATAGGATATCATAATTTAGGGGACAAAGAAGACACTACAAAGAATATGTTCCAGAGAATAAATATTTTAAAAATTTGTAAATTGATATTTTATATACATATACAATGTATCAGAACTATACAAATTCCTCTTACACATATTAAATGAATTTGTTATATTTTAAAATGATTTCCTAGATCAATTTCTCATTTTAAATGAATACATTTTTCTTCTTTTTTTTACCCTAATTTGATGAATTTTATCAGCATGAAGTAGTCTCTAATCATAAGATACATCTTGTCTTGAAATATTGAAGACCATTTTCTATATTAAGATACTCTCATGGCTCTGAGAATAGTTCATCTTTGCTAACTTATATACATTCCGATATTGACTTGGGAACTTTGAACTTCTGTCTATTTGCCTTTATTGTATATTTCAGACCAAATCCCAGTTTGATATTTAAAAAATAATAATAGGCAAACGAACTGTTCGATGCATTGATTTTTTTAAAAGCCAAATATGAGCCGGAGCGATAGCACAGCGTAGGGTTTTTGCCTTGCATGCAGCTGACCCAGGATGGACCTGGATTTATCCCCGGCATTCCCATGTGGTCCCACTAGCCAGGAGTGATTTCTGACTGCATAGTCAGGAGCAACCCCTGAGTGTCACTGGGGGTGGCCCAAAAACAAAACAAAACAAAACAAAAATGCCAAATATATAAAGAAAAAAATAGAATTTTATAATGTAAATTGCTCTATACTTATTTAGTTATTTGGAATAGAAACCTCTTAACTCTTTATATTTTAAAAAAGTAGCAATTGTAAGAGCAAAGAGGTTAATTTATTTGGTGAATAATTATATATTTTGTTGATCAAATTCAAATATATTAGTGAATATTGCTACTTTTAAAGTTCTGTCAGTTTCCTATGCTTGATACTTAGATAATAAAGCCAGTTTACTTTGAAACACAAAGACCAGATTGCTATTAAAGTTTTATATAATTAAATGAGTGAAGCTAAGTGATAGTACAGTGGGTAGGGTAGGCTACTTGCCTTGCATAGATTTGACCCAGGCTCAAGCCCCATCAAGAGTGAACCTTGAGCAGAGAGCCAATAATAAGTTTTGAGCACTGCTGAATATGGCCCCAAAACAAAACAAAAATAAATTAAATGGGATATTTTGTCGTTAAAGAAATAGTTTATGCTTTGTCTTGCTCTCAGAAATCAAACTTAATCATGCTTAATATAAACATATAAGTCATATTTAATTAACATGTCTAAAATTATAACACACAATATTTTATCTACATTGAAACAGAGAGCATTGCCAAAAAAATTATCGTACAAGAACCACTAACTCGCAGAAGAAAAGTATTACTTTAATATTTTAGGTAAATAGTTCTCTTTTGGGAGGGAAGTATTTAACTTGGTATGTTTAGTGTTTACTCCTGCTTTATGACTTTATGATCAGGGATCACTCCTGGGAGAGTTTGGGAACCATCTGCTGGAGCTCCTACCAGGGTGTAACTAATACAAGACAAGTATCTTAATCTCTATACAATCTCACTGACTCTAACTGTAAATAATTTCAAATGAGATCCAAAGTTTGCCAATTTAAAGATTAACTGTTAGGTTTTTCTTAGAGGAATATATTATATAAAGCAGAAGATTTTGAAATTTACCCAGATTACCAACTGTGACTTACGGTATTTTCTGGCGTATGAGACGACTTTTGAAACAAAAAAAAGTAACCAAAAATTGGGGGGGTCGTCTTATACGCTGAGTATATCCCAAAAAATGTTTCAATATGCTGCTAAATAAAGATTGTCTGAATATTGCCACAAAACCAATTTTCCAACTCAATCCTGCACCAATCACTGCAAGGCTGCTCGGACCGCCTCTCTAACTCAGCCAATCCAAGCAGGCTTTTTATGCATTCAAATTAGACAATGTTCTGGACCCGAATCACACTGTAAAAAGCCTGCTCAGATTGGCCAGAGTCAGAGAGGAAGTCTATGACAGTATAACCTTTGAACCTTTGCTTCTTGTGATTGGCTCACTGTGGTACATACAGTTGCAGCACAGGAACGTTCTCTCTGATACAGCGAATATAGGCCTAAACCTATGTTTTAACTGCAAAATTAGGGGGTCGCCTTATACACCCAGTCGTCTTATATGCCAGCAAATATGGTAACTGATTTTTTTGCCAAATGGAATAATATTATATTGGTAGATTTTGGAGTAGTGTGTTGGTTGAAAAGTTAAAGATTTAGAATTGACCATGTGTATGATGTAGTCAAAATAATTTTTCCAAAATTTTCATATTACAAGTTGTTTTGATTAAAAAACATTCAATTTTTCTGATATGTGCATGTGTTCCTATGACATGTTTACCCCAAATAACAATATAGAACATACATTTATATTCTAATTATGATTTCTATCAAGTATGTTTTCATGATACTTTGCTCACTTACCTGTATTCCAGATTACATAGCTCACAGAAATATTGGGGATTGTAGATAATTGTTGAAAAAGGAAACTTAAAACCATGAGAAAATAAAGTATGAAGTGTATATAATGCCTCTATATAACATCCTGCAAAAATGCAGTGTTATTGAAACATTTATTTTTCCTTTAAACTGCAAGACATTATTAATTGTTCTTTGTATTTAAATATTATAAAAATTATAAAAAGCCCACTGGAAAAAATCTAAATGAGAGGCTGAAGCAATAGTACAGGGGTAGGATGCTTGCCTTTCACACTGCTGACTTGGGTTTTATCCTCCACATGTCATATGGTGCCCCAACATCGCCATTCCTGAGTGCAAAACCAGGCTTAAACACTGAGTATTTCCTGGTTTATCCAAAACAAACAAACAAACAAACAGACAGACAGACAAACAAACAAATATAAATGTATTTATCTTTAATTTTACTTAAATTTTAAAAGGGCAGCTTTTCTGAGAAATACATTACTTAATGAATCCTTTTACAATTAAATTGACTTGGTAGTTTTTTGTTTGTTTTAAAACATTAATAGCATAGTATGTGTCTGATATGTTTCAACAATTTCTAGTTTCTAAAGAATAATAGTAAAATAATTTGTAAGTTCTTAAATAAATTTTCCAACTTTGAAAGATTATTTTCTACAAAACATCTTCATTAAGAAATAAAGTGTAAGTGCTATTGACTTCTATTTTAATTGTAAAAGATTGTGAAGTCAATGACTATTCATCCACAAATACACTTAACTGATAATACATGAGGCATGTACATACAGTAAGTGGCAGTTCTTTTTGTAATTTAAGTACGGTTGAATACCTTATTGGAATTCAAAGATAACTCAAGTTGATTTTTGTAAAATTATCAATATGCCACTCCTAAAAATATATCCTAGTACTACAGAAATACAATTAAAATACGTTCCTCATGCCTATATTCATTGAAACACTATTTACAACAGCCAGAATCTGGAAACAACCAAGATGCCCTTCAACAGATGAATGGTTAAAGAAACTGTGATACATATACCCAATGGAATATTATGCAGCCATCAGGAGAAATGAAGTCATATAATTTTGCTATGCACGGATGTATGCTGAGTGAAATAAGTTAGAGGGAGAAAGATAGACACAGAATAGTGTGATTCATCCACGGGTTTTAAGAAAAATGAAAAAACATTGTAATAATGCCCAGAGACAATAGAGATGAGGGCCGGAAGAAACGGCTCACAATATGAAGCTCACAACAAAGAGTGAGCAGTGCAGTGCAGTTAGAGAAATAGCTACACTAAAAACTATCACAACAATATTAATGAGTGAGAGGATTAGAGTGCCTGTCTTGAATACAGACTGGGATAGGAGAGGAAGAGTGTGCATTGATGGTGAGAATGTTGCACTGATGAAGGGGGCATGTTCTGTTTATGTCTGAAACCCAACTACAATCATGCTTGTAATCATGTTGCTTAAATAAAGATTTTATATTAAAATATATTTTAAGTGGCAAACAGGCACTAACATCAACTTCTTGAATAACTTAAATACTTCAGTTTTACATATAAAAACACAGACATAAATGCATTAATCAAACTTGGCATGTGGATCCAAGTATCCTTTTCTCCCTGTCTTTATTTGCTTGCAAAAAGCATGAAACTTGGTAAACAGTTTTGTAAAAAAAAAAAAAAAAGAATTACCACATATACCTATTTGATATATATGCATGTGTATGTATATTTATGTGAACAACTAAAGAAACATTTCATGCAATCAGAATGTAGAAACATTTAAAATAGTGTATGATCTAAAATTTACAGTAGTACCACACATTAATTTTTGACAATTAATATTATTTCTTGTTAAATCACACAAGTATCACAAGTATTATCATTATTTTTCTGGAACCAAAATATCTTCTGTTCAGTCATATTTTAGGGAAAACATGCTTTAATTAAATTAATCATAATACATGCATAGAAAGATTGGGAGACAAAAATGTGACTAAGAGACTAGGATCAGCATGAATCTGATATGCTATGAGGAGAATTTAATTCGGCAGTTTGGGAAAGGTCAGAGATATGACCACCTAAAGTCATTGACAGACTATATTTTCATGTAGTTGTAGCTCCAGGTTTGATCTTCATAACTTCATGATTTCCTGAGCAATTCTGGCTAATAGTCCCAGAGCACAATACTAGAAGAAACCCTGTTGCACTCGGTTGGTGTGTCCTCCCTACACACACCCTGAAAATAAGTCAATGTAAATAAAAGGTTAAAAATAATAAATCCTCTCGATTTATCCTATTTTTATCACACTTACATGTTGAAAATTTTATATTACTCAAATAAGTCTGATATAATGTCAGAGAGTAAGTAAATATTTTAATAATATATACAAGCAAAGTATTTATCTTTCACTGCTCATCTTGAAGTTATAGAAAAGGCTAAATAATAAATTAACTTGTATTGATATTCTCCTACTGAGTTTATTAAATTTCTATAGAAAGATGAAATAGTATGTGCATAAATTTATTTTAACAACCAAATATTATAATGTTATCCTTATTTGCAAAAAACATTAAACAATTGAAAATATGAAAGAAACTAAAAAATAAATTAATTTCTAAAGTGATTAAAAAAATAAAATTAACAAAAGCCTTTTTATTCCCCCATGCTATTGGCTCATTGTTGTACCCTAGGATAGAAATCATAATGAGGCTTTTTTCGCTAGAAAAAATTTATTCCAAGAAATTTCATCCTGATAAAATGTATGTGTCTCCAAGAAATATAGGATTGAGCTAACTCCCAGAGGGGAGTGATACTATAAAGAAGTGAAGAAATATTCCACTTGGTTTTACAGGGAGGAGTATTTATCCTATGACCCTATTTTTTCCCTTTATAATCTATTAAGTTTCTGTTTTTGTAAAGACAAGTAGACTAAAAGTAAATAGTATATTGAGGAAACTTACGGACAGCTTCATCACTTTGATTCTAGAAGTAATTTTCAGTGATTCAATGCCAGTTGCCAAATAAATGGAATCTAAGATGAACAAATGGGACTACATTAAATTAAGAACTTCTGTACTGCTAAAGAAATAATGGCCTGAATAAAAGACACTCAAGAGACTGAGAAAAATATCTACCTACCACAAGATTAGAATATATTATCTATAAAGCAGTTGTAGAGCTTCAGAAGAAAATATATGCACCATTCTTATCCAAGAAATGGGGAGGAAGAAAACATGAAGAGAAACTCCGTCACAGAATACTTATGGTTGACTAAAATGCTATGATAACTTATAATCAGAGAAATGCAAATCAAGTATTTATTATGTCACTGTAGCAAGATGGCACAATTCAAATGAATAAAAATCTAATTAAAAAATAATCAGTTTTGATACAGTTATGGTGAAAGGAATCCTCAACTACTACTTGTGGTATTGTTAAATATTTGGAAGACATTTTGGAAAACAGCATGGACACATAAAGACCCTAAATATTGACTTTCATATAACAAAAATTTAACTTTTAGATATATACTGAAATATGGAAAAATACCTATCTGAAAAGATAATTGCATACCTATGTTAATTAGAATTATATTTACACTGGTAAGCATCTAAAAATAACAAAATCTTCCAAAGTAAATAGCAAGATAAACTATAATATACATACCTACCCATAGAATTCCACTTGGCAATAAGAAAAGTGAGATCATGTGACTTAAAGCTAAATAGATGGAAAATATATGTGTGAGGTCAGCTAGAAAATGGCAGATACAAAAATAAAATGGCAGATACAGAATGATGTCTCAGATTTTGTGGGCAAAGTGAACACTGATGGAACGTGTTGAGCTAGAAAATTCTATGCAAGAGACCCTTATTTTAACAGCACTGTAAATCACAATGACTGCTTTTGAAAGTACATAGTAAGATAACAAGTAAAAGAAACATATGGAAAATAAAATTTTACTAGTTTTACTAATAATAAGTTTTCAAATTTGAGTAATTAAAAATTACAAATAAATACAATATATTTTAGGTATCAATACCTTTGAAGCCGTCATCATAATCACTAACATCATTGTCATCTTTATTTAATTGGGCCAAACCCATTCTGCTAAAGGCGTATACCCGTTTTTCTACTTAGGGATCACTTCTGACTTGTCTTTGACAACATATAGAAAATCATATATTTATTGAAATTTGCTTTTGGCAAGGAAAGTGCCTTATCTGCACTTTCATCTGTCTGTTACTCCAGTAACTATATTTAGTTGTAGTGTACTATATGTATCTCTCCACTATCATCACCACTGTTTAATGATCTCTCCACAATTCTTGATGCAAATAAAAAAATTTCAATTTTTTACTGTATGTTTTGTTTGTATTGGGACTATACCCAAAAATGCTCAGCTAGCTCAGCTCTCCAGAATCACTTCTAGCAGGTATAGGAAACAATACATCTGGGTTTTGATCCATTATAGGCCATTTGCAAGGCAAACCCTACTGATAGTACAATTTCTATATCTATTTAAATCCTAACTTAAAAACGTTTTCTGAGTTTTACAAAGTGTGCCTACTAATATATTTCTGAGGTAGTTCTTCAAAATCTTATTGCTTGGTTGAATTATCAGTTTTAATAAATAAAGTTTTCTATTTTTAGCTTGCATTAAATTACTTTAAAATTAATCACGCACTACATAATTTAGAAAGCATGCACACAATTTCCCATAGGTTAAGAAAAGGGATGTCAATTTTGCTTTATATCATTAACTTGATCCTTAACTTTGTGAAGATCCTTGATCCACTGTTTCTTAATATGTGAAATAAAAATGTTTTTAAATACTGGTGTGATTTTTCTCTTAAGAATTTGAAAAGTAACATTAAAATGCTTAATTCCAATATTAGTTTATTCTCTAGAGGGAATTTAAGAGGTAAAAACAGAATGTTTATTACAGCTATTAAAAGGTATTATTTTAGAGGAGAGGAAATAAATAAAATACGAGGGTAGAAATAATAGGGAGAGAGGAAAGCGAGATATATAGAATAATATATGTATGTGGAATATATTACTTCTGTACAATATACATATTATTTTTAAAAACAATATCCTTAAAAATGACACAATTTAAAAGGAAAAATAAGGAAATAACGGGCTTGCTAAGTTGGGATACAGAAGGGAAATTGAAGACAGTACTAGGAAATGAACACTAGTGAAAGATGTGTGCGGGAACATTCTATGAAACTCAACCATCAACAGCTTTTTAACTCTGTATCTCACTGGGATTAAAGAAAAAAATAACCAAACTTCAGTCCAAATGACAAATGATAATTAAATCTAATTATTTAGAATTTTATCTACTTTTTACTTAAAATATTTGTTTCTGAGTTGCTTTGGCCTAAAATACTGTAAAATTATAGGGGTGTCATATTATGACTCTATATATGTTTCACAATTTTAATTACTCTAAAGAGTAAAGACATTTTGTGCTAAGAGAAAGTGAAATTTTCTACTTACAGAGTAGGTTGAAATTATGTGACTTCTTATCTATGGTTTTTTAAAATAAATTAAGGACATCATGGTAATAATCCCCAGAGACAATAGAGATGAGGGCCATAAGGACTGGCTTCCAATATGAAGCTCACCACAAAGAGTAGTGGTGCAGTTGGGGGAAATAACTACACTAACAACTATCATGACCATCTTAATGAGTGAGGGAAGTAGAATAATGCCTGTCGAAATACAGGTAGGGGTTGTGGGAAGAAAGAGATGGGGGGATTGGTAATGGGCATGTTACACTGGTGAAGTGTGGTGGTTGTTTTTGTGACTGAAATCCAACAACAGTCATGTTTGTAAGCAGGGTGTTTAAATAAAGATGTTATTTAAAAAAAAAAAAGAAGAAATTATGTGTCTTGATCACCTCTATTTATGAGGAATGGCCTAATAGTGTACCTTGTTCCTCCTTTAATGGCATGGAGGTGATTTAACAGCTGATATTTTAGAAATAAATATCTTGCTTTCGAACCACAGAGTTTATGCCTAAGGGAAGGGCATAAAGGACATCTAAAGAAACAACGTAAATAGATCCCAATCCTAGTTCCTCTTTACTTTATCCTGTAACTTTAGCAAAGTCATTTTGTTTCCTTCATAAATCTCTACTTTTTCAATGTTTATTGTTAATGATGGTTGATGGTCTATTTTGATGGTATTTACCTTACGAATGACACATTGCTGCATTGGAACGATAGGACAGCTGGCTCGGTGCTTACCTTGTATGCTGCCCACCTGAGTTTGATCCCAGGTATTCCAAGTGGTCCCTGAGCCTGGATGGTAGGAGTGATTCCTGAATACAGTGCCAGTAATAATCCAAAATAACCACTGAAAAAGGTCCCAAAGCCAAAACAAAGCAAAAAAAAAAAAAAATAAGAGAATGATACTTTGCTGGTGAACACATTTTGTGACTCAAAAAAAAAAGTTTTTTTAACTTTTGTGGAAAAAAATATATAAAAGGTTTCTTCCCTGTCTCTTCTTAAATGTTCCAAAACTGAACATCTAGTGGCTTTTAAAAATATAAATAGTGATTGACATTTTACTTCTCAGTGAATAGGCAATATAGTTGTCAAATAACATTTTTCTCTGAAAACACTTTCCAAGTGTGAGGGACTTTTAATGCACATTATTAAATGGTATAGGAATGACTCACCTAACCCGTACTCTGTTTCTCCGTGACAAGCATTCTTCTGTCTCTTCCATAGGTGAACTTAGCAGATTCTTCAAAGATCAGGAAAGCAGATATCAAATGAGTAGCTACAATTAGAATAAATAAATTTAATTACCTGGTAATATATTTATAATCACTGTAAAATTCTAGAAAATCCATATAGATATTTTGAGAATTAAACACATTACATTGAAAAAGTCAGATCTTTCAAGAATGATCACCATAAATTTTCTGATAAATAATTTAAGAGTGTATCTACAGTCTAAAAAGTTGAAAATTATATTCAGAGAGACAATAGAAATGGATGCCTGTAAATGTGATTCACAGATTTTCTTTTCTTTGCTACATGCAAATTCTTTAGTGGTATCTAAGTGATTTCACAGCTAACCTTCTCAGAGTATATAACTTATCTCCTCCCATAGATTTTATGAGTGCTATAGAGAGTCTTTATGAGAAAGCAATAAAATGCAGTGGGTGTCTCTACTTGACCTTTTTTGTCAATTCCTGGAAAAGCACATATGCACTTCATAGATTCTATAAAAACTTTCTGTTTTATTACATAGCTGAGGAATATACGTTTTTACTCTAATTTTAAGGTTAATGAAGTTATCATGTATATGATATATGAACCAGTAATTTTCTAAAATTATAATAAAATTAAAGCAGAAACAAGATTGGAAGAAACTTATAATTGCCTGTGAGAATACAAAAGCATTTTTATAGTCTACAGTAAATTACAGGCTTACTTTAATATAATTTGCCATTATTTAAAAAGATGTGAACATGTAACTTATAAATAAAATATCTTATTGAAGAGTTGATGAGATAACCAGCCATTTTAGACCTTAGGCATCACAAATATATCATTTTCATTAAAATGTAGCTCCACAATTTTTAAACTATTCTCCATTTTTATTTTTTTATTATTTTATTTATTCCAGGGTACAAGGATTACATAATTTGGTAAAAAATAAAAGTGCCAGGTAAAATTCTGTTTAGAAAATTAATTCTAACTCAGTTAGTATCATATTGCTGTTTCTTTTTGTCTGTTTATTTTGTTTTGGTGCTGAATCTTATGATTTTTGGAGGTTACTTTCTGGTTTAATGCTCAGAAATTGCCCGTGGCATGCTCAGGAGACCATATGAGACACTGGGGATAGAAACTGGGTCTACCAGGTACAAGGCAAACCAACTCCTAATCACTGTGCTATTTCTGTGGCCCCCAATATCATTTTGATTTAAGTATGCCCCTTTCATTTGTTATGAGAGAAGTTTCATAATTATAACCATGCTTTTATAGATAAAAGCACTTTGGAAAATATGCATTAAATGTTATTGTAAAGAAATATTAAAGAACCTAAAAATCTCCATTTCTGTCTCAAGCCATCTCTATCTAGCCTTTAAACAATAAAGGAACACACACATAAATTATTTTACTATTTTATAGTTAAAATATAAATATATTTTATTATATAAAGGTGGATAAAGGATAGTAACAGCTCTCCTTGCACACAGCTGACCCAAGTTTGATCTTAGGCACTACATATCATCCCTGGGGTACTTCTACGAATCTTTTCTGACTAAAGAGCCAGGAGTAAGCCTTGAGCACTATTGGATAAGACTTATCCACTCTTCCCTCAAATAAAGTAAATTAGAGCATTGTAAAAGTATAGATTTTAGTGTGAGAAAATGTACCTTTAAATTCTTTTGCTTCCATTAACTCATGCTGTGGCTTTAGGCAAGTTACTTAATTTTTTCTGCTAGCTGTAATGAGAGTAAAATGAAATAACACTTGCAGCATATTTTGCATTATTTTGCTGAACAAAGTATGATAATTTCTACTCAATTCTTTTCAAAATTATATTGCACATCATGTAAGTTTAGCTTCATATTTTTCTCTAAAATTGGTGCAGCAAACTAGTCTGTGTTAATCTGTATATATCACATCATGGGATTTTTTTTTAATTTTCAGAAATTTACACATGAGGATTCCACATGTTAATAAACAGGAAGTGTTAGACCCCCCCAAAGGGAACTCCTTGACAAGCGAGTCAGATGTCTGGGGGAAGTTTTCCTCTTGATAGTACCAGGTAAATATTATGCAGGTAGGCATGGCTGTTGCCTTTCATGTGACCTGACTGTGTTCTATCTCTGGCACCTCATATGAACACTGAGCACAGACAGAATTAATCCCTGAGTAGCTCACACCTCATATGGACCCCAAGAAGTGCCAGAACTAATCCATGAACACAGATCAAGGACCAAGTTCTTAACATCTTCAAAGGTTGCCCAAAACAAAACCAAAACAAAAATGTTAAAAATAAAGTTGTGATGTATATTGTATGACCTAAACTCAATCATGAAAACCTTTGTAGCTTTAAAAAAAAAAAATAACCTTTAGTTTTATCAACCTTTTAACCAAGTGTTTAAATAAAGCAATTAAAAATAAAAATTTCCCTCTGAGGGCCCGGAGAGATAGCACAGAGGTGTTTGCCTTGCAAGCAGCCGATCCAGGACCAAAGGTGGTTGGTTCGAATCCCGGTGTCCCATATGGTCCCCTGTGCCTGCCAGGAGCTATTTCTGAGCAGACAGCCAGGAGTAACCCCTGAGCACCACCGGGTGTGACCCAAAAACAAAAAACAAAAAAAAAAAAAAAACTTCCCTCTGAGATTAATAGTGCTATATTCTTGTGAGTTCCTGAATGAATCAACCTTCAGTTGTCTTTTATAAGGTAATAAATTAATTCATCTTTGTGTTGGATTTTTCTGTTTCTATAACCTGTTTTTTTTAATGTTCTATGTTTATTAGGTAATTTTATTGCATCTTATAAAGATTTTCATTACAACCTTTTTTCTATTAGTGCAGATACTTAAAATTATATATAATATAATATTTCCTAACATAAAGCTGATATTCTCTTTTTAGGATAAAACATATTTTTATACCTTTATCGGTCTAGTTATATTTCCCTTAAATTTTTCTTAATTTTCCTCTCCTTACCAAATTCTACATTTGTACAATTGTCTATTTTCTGTTAAATGAAAAATATGTTTTACACTATTTTTAACTTGATACACTTGGAAAAAGAAAAAGAACTTCTGAAAAATATTTTTTCAACTTATCATTAATTTACAACTTTGTGGCATTCCTAGGGTTTATCTTTAGTCTTTTTTTTTTTAATAATATAATTTTTATTTTGGTCATATTGGCTTACATATTGTTGACAATAATATTTTAGGTATATATTTACATAAAATCAGGGGGGATTCCCATCCCTAAATTGTCCTCCCTACTCCTCCATTTTTGTCCTACCTCCGATTTCCTCTTCCCTCACCCCCAGGGCGTCTAGAATATGTGGTCCCCTCTGTATCTAACCTACTACTTAGTAGTCTTGCATCAGTTTGGTCTTGATGCCTCCCTTATTTCCCCCTCTAAGTGGGGACAGGGCTAGCTAGTTCAAGTTGCGTGGTTTTGCCTGAAAAAGAGAAAATAAATAAACTGGGGGTAAGAGTCTAATACCCCAAAAATGGGCAGAATCCTTCTAGAGGTTCTCATCATCGATTTGGGAAATGAATGAGAAAAAGAAGGTGAAACACTCCACCAGTACCAAAAGAAGTGTCAAATACCCAGTGAGGACTCCAGCTATATCAATAAGCACCACAAAAAAACAGATAAAAAAAAACAAAACAAAACAAACAAAAAACAAAAACAAACAAAAAAACAAACAAAAAACATGCCGTAGTCTTGAAATAAGAAACATGGCGTAGCACATATCAAAGGAAAAGAAAGGAAGAGAAAAAAAAATAAGGATAATTGGGGACAACAATTTCAATAATCACATCCAAACAGAGAAATAGACCAAAATAGCTAGGTAAATAAAAATAATAATAACAATAATAAATGAAGGTAATATATATATATATATATATATATATATATATATATATATATATATATATATATATATATATATATATATATAAATGTCCAAGGTTTTGTGCTTTTTGTATTTTTGTTTTTTTTCCCTCTTGCGCTGGCACAGTAAATATTGGGGTCATTCGAAAAGGCATTCACTTGCCCTATGCGATATGGGGTTTCTCCGTCCTTGGAGTATACTGTCATGGGATCAGCTCTAGTCTTTGCTCAGGATCATTACTCTTCCGGTGGTGGGTTTTTTTTTTTTTTTTTTGGTGTGTGGAAGACTTCTGCTCTGTCCAGGGTGATACAATCAGAGCTCTGTGTTTAGAGGTCTCAGTATCTGTACAGATCCTGGGGTGGGACTTATGGTGAAGTCAGTCTTTGTGAATCTAGAGGTTCTGTTACCTCAGTGCCATTTTAATCCATCTTCTGTGGTTGGTGATCTTGGTCTTTGCCCTGAACCTAGGATGGCATCTAGGATAGTGTCTTTCTTTGTGCTTCCAGAAGCCCCTTTCCGTTACAATTGTCTCTGCCGGACCTTTGGAACTGGGGATCATGCTTATTGTGCAGGTCTTAGTTCAAACCCTAGACTAGGGCTTTTTTATTGGTCCCAAGATGTATACAGTCTGGTCGTGGTTCTAGTATCCAGTCATCTGTAAATCACGATCTTGGCTTTTGGACCTACCAAAGGGTGCCACATCTTCTGGTTTTGTCTTGTCGTTAGCTGGTGAGGTAGGCTAAACTGCTCTAAGGTCAAGTTGTTCACATTTTCCTCATTGTCGGGATATCATGTTAGAGCTGGCCCTTGTTGTTGACCCTGCAGTAATAAGGCTATCCCAGATGGAGTTTGTTTCTTGCAGCTGTTGTGAAGAGCTGTGCCGTTTCTATGTCTGGGATCCAGGGTTCAAGGCTGGTTGAATGGTATCTAATCACCTGAGGTCTAAGTTGATTCCACATGACATATTTTCAAGGTAGGAGATAACCCTGTATTGTAAACAACTATAAGTTCCTATCTCTAGTAGATAAGAGCTCTTTTTTTTTATATATGTAAGATTTCCCCTTTATTTAGTGTGCCTTTGCAGAGGGAAGTGGTGCTCCATTATATTGTCGGTGTATTTGGGTTGGACAGAGTGGGTAACAGAAATAGGTCTCATACCCAAAAACAATTAAAAAAAAAGGAAATAAAAGTGTATGTGCCCACAAATGTATATGTAGGGCAAACATTTAAAAAGAAAAAAAGAAATAAAATGAGTTAGCAAAGTTTTTAAAGGACCAAAGTGGTGCAATAGACTACTTTACATTTGGGGGAGAACAGGTAAAGAGGTGGTGTATTACAGGTCTTATGCCTATGTTGAAAGTACTTTTTTTCCCGTTGTCTTTTGGATTTTTCTTGTGGTGTGTGGGTTCCCAGGCATCTTCCAATCACACCCCCTGACCTTCTTCAGATTGGTAAAAATTTGCGGCAGGAAAGTCTTGGAAGAGTTCTTGCATTGGGGATACTATTGGACCTAAGTCCGGTTTCAGGAAACAATCCACGTTAGGGGGAGATGGTAGGGAGGGTCTCGTAGCATGAGTCCACAGGGAAGTTGGCTGTCTTTTCTTGCAGGAGACGAGGTGTGGGTTTGGCTGGGTGTCCCCTCGCCTGGGTGCTGGGTACTGGTTTGTTGGGTAGGAGGTCGATCTTGATGCCTAAAAGATTAAGGACTGAGGGTGGAGAGTTTTAATATGGTGGGAGATCTGGATGGGATTGAGGGGTGATGGGATAGTTGGATTTCAGGGGGGGAGAAAGGGGAAGGTATATGGGAGGGTTATGAAGGAAGAGAAAAGAGAAAATACCATAGAAAGAAAGGGAGAAGAGAAAGGGGAAAAAGTAAAGAGAAGAATAGAAGAGAAAAAAAAAAAAGAAAAAAGTAGCGAGAAGAAAGGAGAGAATAGCAAGGGAATGCTGGTTTGGTTGAATGTGTTCGATGACTAGAGCCTGTAGTTTAGGTCTGTACGTCGCAGGTACTGCTTTGGTGGTCTGACTGGTCCCATGCTTCAATTCCTAAAAGAAGGTTTAACCTAGAGATAAAGTGTATGTTAAAGAGTTTTCTCGTGGCCATCTCATAGTGCAATCAAGGTATGGTATCTCGTGTGGTATCCCGAGTTGCCATCTTAGTTAGTCCGCCCTTTGTATCTAAGGGTGCCTGTGGACAGAAAAGCTGAGAGGTTATTTAAAATATAGCAAGGTAAAGGGATTAAAACATAGTGTTATGGTATGTTGCCATTGCAGTCCGTGATTTCCCGTGGTGTTCTATACTTGTGTTCCTGTTAACGATCCCTAAGGGATTATTGTGGGCTTTTGTTGTGGGAGTCTGATTACATACCTGTTCTCTCTCTGTTGCTGTTTCTGTTGTTGCTGTTTTCTTTGTGGTATAATGTGCACTCAAGAGTTTGCGTTGTTCCTTTTTCATGTATTTTGGACACTGCTCCCACGTATATGTTGACTATTACAGTGTTCGGAGTTTCTACCCTGTTAAACCCTGTTGTATGATTGTTAGGTATTAGTTGTGTGTAAAATATATGTTCTAGGTGTTTCAGAATAGTGCTACCATTCTGTGTTTATCTTTTGTCTTCTGACTTACTTCGTTTAACATAACATGATCTAGGTCCATCCACGTTGCTGCAAAGTCTGTGATTGTATCATTTCTAAATGCCATGTAATATTCCATTGTGTATATGTACCACATGTTGATTATCCATTCATCCGTTGTTGGACATCTAGGTTGGTTCCAAGATTTGGCTATTATACTGAGTGCTGCGATAAATAGTGGGGTGCATACATATTTTGGAATGAATGTCCTTCCATCTTGTGGGTATATGCCTAGGAGAGCAATTGCTGGGTCAAATGGCAGCTCAATTCTGAGTTCTTTGAGCACTCTCCAGACTTTCCTCCATAGGTGTTGGACTAGGGGGCATTCCCACCAGCAGTGGATGTGAGTTCCTTTCATACCGCATCCCCGCCAACAAAGGTTGTTTCCATTATTTTTGATGTGAGCCATCCTCACTGGTGTAAGGTGGTATCTCATTGTTGTCTTGATTTGGATCTCCCTGATGATGAGTGAAGGTGAGCATGTTTTCATGTGTTTGTTGGCCATCCTTCTGTCTTCCTCAGAGAAGTGTCTATTCATTTCATCTTCCCATTTGTTTAGCTTTGTTTGGTTTTGGGGGGCTCAACTTTCTGAGTGCTTTGTATGTTCTAGATATCAGCCCTTTATCTGATATGTCGAGTGAAATGATTTTTTCCCATTCTGTTAGCTGTCTTCTTGTGTTAAGTAGGGTTTCTTTTGCCATGCAGAAGCCTTTTAGTTTGATGTAGTACCATTTGTTTATATTTGATGCTAACGTTCTAGCCATTGGTGCTCCATTCTCAAAGACCTTTTTGATATATAGGTCTTCGAGTGTTCTGCCTATTTTATTCTCGATAAACTTTATGGATTCGGGTCTGATTTCAAGGTCTTTGATCCATTTTGAGTTGATTTTTGTATAGGGAATAAGGTATGGGTTGATTTTCACTTTCGTACATGTGGTTTTCCAGTTGTACCAACACCATTTGTTGAATAGGCTCTCCTTGTTCCACTTCAGACTCTTGCCTCTTTTATCAAATATTAGTTGGCTATATACCTGGGGGTTTATGTCTGGAAATTCTGTTCTGACCCACTGGTCTGAGGTCCTGTCTCTGTTCCAGTACCATGCTGTTTTGATTACTATGGCTTTATAGTATAGTTTCAGGTTAGGTAAGGAGATGCCTCCCAGCTTCTTGTTTTTCAGTATTTGTTTGGCTATCCTGGGTCTTTTGTGGTTCCAGATGAATTTTGTGAATGATTTTTCTAATTCTTTAAAGAATTGTGTCTGGATTTGGATAGGGATTGCATTAAATCTATATAGGAGTTTGGGTAGGATAGTCATTTTGATTATGTTAATTCTACCTATTCATGAGCATGGGATGTTCTTCCATTTCTTTAGATCGTCTTCAATTTATTTCTGAAGTGTTTTGAAGTTTCCCTGGTATAGGTCTTTCACTTCTCTTGTAAGGTTGATTCCTAGATACTTGATATTTTTTGAAACCATCTTAAATGGTATTTTATTTTTAATCTCTCTCTCCTCAACTTCATTGTTTGTATATAGAAACACTACTGTCTTTTGTGTATTCACTTTGTAACCAGCCACTTTGCTGTATTGGTTAATTGTTTCTAGGAGTTTTACTGTGGACTCTTTAGGGTTTTCGATGTATATCATCATATCGTCGGCAAATAGAGATAGCTTGTGTTCCTCTTTCCCAATTTGAATTCCTTTGATTTCCTTCTCTTGTCGGATTGCTATTGCTAGGACTTCTAAGGTTATATTGAATAAAAGTGGAGAGAGTGGACAGCCTTGCCTAGTTCCTGATCTTAGTGGGAATGCTTCTAGTTTCTCACCATTGAGTATAATGTTGGCTGTAGGCTTTTCATATATGGCTGTAACTATCTTGAGGAAGGTTCCTTCTAACCCTATTTTGCTGAGCGTCTTTAACATGAAAGGATTTTGGATTTTGTCAAACGCCGTCTCTGCATCGATTGATATGATCATGTGGTTTTTGTCCTTCATGTTGTTGATGTGGTGTATAATGTTGATTGACTTGCGTATGTTGAACCAACCTTGCATTCCTGGGATGAATCCCACTTGATCGTGATGTATGATCTTTTTGATGAAGTGCTGGATTCGGTTTGCTAATATTTTATTGAGTATCTTTGCATCTATGTTCATTAGTGAGATTGGTCTGTAGTTTTCTTTTTTGGTGGTGTCTTTCCTTCTTTGGGAATGAGTGTGATATTAGCCTCATAAAAGGAGTTGGGGAGGATTCCTGTTTTTTCTATGGTTTGGAAGAGCCTATGGAAAAGTGGTAGTAACTCTTCCTGAAATGTTTGATAGAATTCACCTGTAAATCCATCTGGGCCTGGGCTTTTGTTCTTAGGGAGTTTTTTAATTACATCTTCAATTTCCTCTGAGGTGATTGGTCTGTTTTGGATTTCTATATCTTCCTTTTCCAGTCTTGGAAGAGGGTGTTTTTCCAAGAATCTATCGATTTCTACTGGGTTCTCTAGCCTAGTTGAGTATAGTTGTTCATAATATGATCTCATGATATGTTGTATTTTTTGGGGTTCTGTTGTAATATCTCCCCTTTCATTTATGATCCTACTGATTTGTGTGTTTTCCCTCTTTTTTTTGGTGAGTTTTGCCAGTGGTTTGTCTATCTTGTTTATTTTTTCGAAAAACCAACTCCTGGTCTCATTGATTTTTTGTATTGTTTTCTTAGTTTCTATTTGTTTATTTTCTAGTTGTTTATTTCTGCTCTGGTTTTTATTATTTCTTGCCTTCTGGATGTGGTTGGATTTCTTTGTAGCTGTTGTTCCAATTCTTTGAGGTGATCTTTTAAACTGTTGGTTTTGTTATTTTCCTGTTTCTTGACATAGGCCTGTATTGCTATGAGTTTCCCCCTAATTACTGCTTTTGCTGTGTCCCATAAATTTTGACATGTTGTCTCTTCATTGTCATTTGTCTCAAGGAATCTTTTTATTTCTTCCTTGAGTTGTTCTTTGATCCAGGTGTTGTTGAGCAGCATGTTATTTAATCTCCAGGTATTAGTTTTTCTCCATTGCTTCTTCTTGATATCAATTTTAACCTCTGTTGCATAGTGATCTGAAAGGGTACTTCTAATGATTCTTACCTTTGTGGTCTTATATAGGTTGGCTTTGTATCCTAAGACATGGTCTATTCTGGAGAAGGTTCCATGTGGGCTTGAGAAGAATGTGTATTCTGCTTTCTGGGGGTGGAGGGCTCTATATAAGTCTATTAGCCCTAAATCTTCTAATTTTTCATTCAGAGCTCTTATTTCTTTGCTAATTTTCTGTTTGGTGGATCTGTCCAGTGGTGATAGTGGAGTATTGAGGTCCCCTACTATTATCACATTTCCCTTCATGTGTTTCTCCAGGTTTGCCAGTAGTTGCCTCACATGTTTTGCTGGCTCTACATTAGGTGCATAGATATTGACCAGGGTTAGTGTTTCTTGATCTAATGTTCCCCTGATCAGTAAGTAGTGACCCTCTTTGTCTCTGATCACTTTCTTGAGGTTGAATGCAATTTGGTCTGATATAAGAATGGCTGTCCCTGCTCTTTTTTGTTTTCCATTGGCCTGAATAATTACTTTCCAACCTTTTTTTCTAAGCCTGTGCTTATCCTGCATCTGTAGGTGTGTTTCTTGCAGACAGCAGAAGTCCGGTTTATTTTTCCTAATCCAGTTCTCTACTATGTGTCTTTTAATTGGAGAGTTTAGTCCGTTAACATTTTGGGAGATTATTGAGAGAGAGGATTGTTGTGTAGTTGTGTTGTGTAGGGTGGTTTTTGTTACAATCGGGGGTTTGGATTGTGTAACTCGTCTTTGAGTAAGTCGTTTAGGATCGGTTTTGTTTGCACAAATAGTTCAAATTCGTTCTTGTTTGAGAATGTTTTTAGTCTATCCTCCCATATGAATGTAAGTTTTGCTGGGTATTGGACCCTAGGTTGGAAATTTCTTTCGTTCAGTCGTTTAAATATGTCATTCCACTCTCTTCTTGCTTGAATTATTTCGAATGGGAGATCTGGTTTGATTCTTATGTCCCTACCTTGGTACTTGAGGTTTCTTTTCTTCCTTATTCCTTTAAGGAGTTCCTCTTTCTCTTTGTTTTTTGCCAATTGGATTACCATGTGTCTTGGTGTTTGTTTATTAGGGTCTATCTTATTGGGAACTCTTTTTACTTCCTGTATTGGCATTGCAGTTTCCTTCCAGAGGGTGGGGAAGTTCTCCGCTATTATCTCTCTGACTACTTGTTCTTCCCCTTTCCCTATTTCCTCTCCTTCTGGTATACCCACAATTCTTAGATTGTTTCTTTTGTCCTTGTTCATTAGATACTGGACTTTTCCTTCCAGTGCTTTGCCTTTTATTTCTTTGTTGGTTTCTTGATCATTTTTTGTTTGCAGTTTTCCTTCGAGTTCTTCAATGTGTTTCTCCAATTCTGTGTTTCTGCTTGTAAGGCTTGTTACTTTGTCTTTTAATTCCTTCACTTCTTTTTGTATGGAATCTCTCATGTTCTTTAACATTTCTTCTTTAATTTGGCTGATTCGTTCATCCATAGATTTCTTATACTCGATAGCTAGGGTTTCTCTCAATTCTTTTATTAATTCTTGCATTTCCTTCTTCATGGCTGCTTTTAGGTCTTCATCGCGTGGATCTGTGCGTTTTGGTGGACTTGGAAGCTTGCAAGGGTTTGTCACCATATCTCCAGATATTAGTGATCTTCTTGATTTACGCATATTTCTTTGTATTTAATGGTGTGTTTTAGAGTGCTGTGCTTCTAATTTTCACCTGTTTTGATCCCCCGTGGTGTGGGAGTGGGTTCCCTCCCCGAGGGTGGTTCTAGAGAGACTTTTGGGTGAACTCGCTGAGGTTTGGATCCTCCTGTACTCTTTATGTGGCCTGGTTAGTTGTTTTCCCCTTTTGTTGGCAGCTAGTACTGGCCCTTTCCTGACCACAGTGGTGGGGGGCACTGTTTCTCCTCTCCTCTTTCTCCTCTCCTCTACTACTTGGAAGTCAGTCTTCCTCTTTATTCCTGTCAGCAGGTGTAGTTCCGCTTCTGGCCACACTAGTTGTGGGCGCTGTTGAGCCTGACTCTCTGTTCCCTCCCTTATCTGGGGGTCAATGAAGCTCTGCTCCTCCGAGTTTCCGCGGAAGAAATTCCCCCAGTCAAGCCCTCCCGGTAGCTGCTCTCAGCCCTTGGGGGTCTCAGCTCCACTCTGGGGCTCGGGGCTAGATTGCTCTAGGTTACCTAAAGGTCCAGGGGGCAGGCCCAAGCTCACCCAGTCTATTGGTCCCACCTGTCCCAGCGGGGCAGGTGACTCCGGCCCACTAGGTACTAGGGAATGCCCTCCTCTGTCTACGCTCTGGTCGGGTGAGGTGAACTCTGGGGCCTGGACATTGAGGCAATGGGTGGTGTGGTCTCTGTGCCAACAATCTGGCCTGTGCGGTGTTCTCCGAGTGCCCTGGTCGCTGGTGGGGTCAGGAGCGGGGGTCCCTACACCCCGGTTTGGAGCGCTCCAGCCTCTGCAGTCTATGGGGGGGGAGTCGCAGCGCAAGGTGGAGGACGTGGATGTCTCCGGTCCTCCACGTGTGGGCGCCCCAGGAGAATGCTATAACCTGTTTTTATTACCAGTTCCGATCCATTGAGTTATTTTCAAAGTGCATAATGCATATTTTGTGATTACTTTGTTCTGCCCTGTTTAAGAATACGTAGCATACCAAAACCAATTGAGTTAAACTCTTACACTTTTTATAGAATATAATTGTTAAATTTAATAAACAAGTAGAGGGAATACAAATTACAAAATTAACTAATTATCCATATCCCTGTGTTCAAGCCTCCTTTTAATATCATTTTTGCAGCATTTTAGTCAAGAAGTAGAAATCATTAGAAGCTTATGTTGGGGGCTGGAGTGATAGCACAGCAGTCGGGTGTTTGACTTGCACGTGGCTGACCCAGGACAGACCTGGGTTCGATCCACGCCATCCCATAAGGTCCCCCAAGCCAGGAGCTATTTCTAAGCTCATAGCCAGGAGTAACCCCTGTGCTTTACCGGGCGTGGCCCAGAAACAACAACAACAAGAAATTTATCTTGGATATGCAATGAAATAACATGGCGACATCATACACTGGAGAATAAAATTCAAAATAAAACCCTCAGCCTACTACTGACTGGAAGATGAGTCTAGTACCTTATAAATAAGTATTAGAGCCACTTTTCAGATGGTGGGACAGACCTAGCTTAGTCATCCTTGTTATCCAAAGGAAATTAATTAACAGCTGATGACATGAATTAGACTTTGTACTCTGAATACCCTTTGTAGAGAAAATAGCTGACAACCTGATCATATTTGTTTACAACAGTCATTATCATTAAGTGATACATACCATTTAATTATATAGATTTTCAGGTTCGTTAGAAAAAAAAATCTTTTCTCAGGCAACAAATTTCTCCAAAAAATATCATTTGAAGTTATTTTCCATCTTGCACTAACTTAGTTTATATCAGAAGTGATAACATTTTAGTTTTTGAAGTTATGTTATAAAATAGGATATTTTGAGACACCTCATTCTATTTATAGTTGTTTAAGTTATATAATATCTTATACTACTCATTCAGAGGGGGATTTTTTACTACAGGAAAAAGAAACACTAACAAAACAAGGGGACTCTCAAGTGATGAAGAACTAAGGTTTCTTTTCAAATAATAATGAAAAATTAATGACTATCACAACTATGCAGAATAAGGAATGTTTTTTCTGCATTATAACTTGAGGATGGTATTTTTGGCAGTTATTTTATGACACACCCTGAATCACACCAACCCAGCTAAATTTTTTCCATGTATCATCAGCTGAATCTATGTAATATGGTAATTATTTATGTTTATGTAAAAAATTTTCACATAATAACAATTATGTGAATTATATTTTGTGAAGTATATAACAATGACTATAAAACCAAACAGAGAATAATCATATCATGTATATTTGGTACTTGCCTATATTTTCTCATGAATAAATTTTATAATCACATTTCCTTGAGGGGCTGAGGAGATAGCATGGTGGTAGGGCATTTGCCTTGCATGCAGCTGTACCGAGACCGGATGAATTCGATTCCTGGAATCCGATATGATCCCCCAAGCTGCTGGAAGCAGTGTCTGAGTGCAGAGCCAGGAGTAATCTCTGAGTGTTGCCAGGTCTGGACAACCCCAAAAAATCCTTGAGGACTTTTCCAGCATTTCTTTCAATAAAAACTCAATAGCTTAATTAAATAACAAATTTCACTGTATACACTTTCGTAAATTGAAATGAAGAACTATTTCATCTGATGTACCATGATGGTGCTTTTGTAAAATTATTTGTAAAAACAAAAGAGCAATATATTTGTTTTAAATATTAACTAGTAGTAGTAGAGAAGCTTACTTTTTTCTTGATATTAGAGATCAAGAGAGATTAGAGAGACATTCAGTTTTTCACCAGAGTATCTTATTTACTGTGAGCTTGTAGAAAATAACTGTGATTGTGTTGTAATTTATATGAACTCCCATTTTATTGAGTGGGTTTACTAAAAATAATGAATGGGTGTTGGATTTTGTCAAAGGCTTTCCTTCATGTATGGAAATGATCACATATTTTTCATTTTATGTCTTATTGATTGATGTATTACATTGATTGATTTTCACATATTAAAAACATGTTTTTATATTTCTCTTCAAGTCTGCATTCTACTTTGAACATTTATCGTGTTTGTTTCCATATATTTGCTTGCTTGCTTGCTTTTTCTTTCAAGCTTATATTATCTTTTGAAAATATATTTCTTTACTTCTTACCATTTGTCACTTTTCTAATTAGATTTTGCTTGAACAAAAACTGTCTTGTTTCACTAAAAATAATACAAATTTAAATAATAATCACCAAATTTCTCCAGTGTATTATTATTATTATTATTATTTGCCTTTTGGGCCACACCTGGTGGTGCTCAGGGGTTACTCCTGGCTATCTGCTCAGAAATAGCTCCTGGCAGGCATGGGGGACCATATGGGACACCGGGATTCGAACCAACACCTTAGGTCCTGGGTCAGATGCTTGCAAGGCAAACGCCACTGTGCTATCTCTCCGGCCCCTCCATTGTATTATTTTTGAGGTATTGTTTGATTTGGTTTACTAATACTTTTTGAGGGTCTTTGCACATCAAGAATATAGTTCTGTGGTTTTCCTTTTTGTGATGTTTTACCTTGGTGTATGAGTAATATTTGACTCATAGAAATTGAGAATATTCTGTTTCTTCAACTTTTTGTAAAACACTGAAAAAGAACTTTAAGGAGCATTCATTTAAATTTTGGAAGTACGCATTAGTGAAACTATCTGTACCTGGCATTTTGTTTAAAGAAATATTTTTAATTAATGAATTAAGAAATTATTGTACAAATATACAATAAAATATTACATAGCTGTAAGAAAAGATAAAGCAATGAAATTTCTTGCAAAATAAAATTCCATAGATGTAGAGTATTATACCGAGGGATATCCATCGAGAGGAAGGGACTGTTAGAGACTATTTCTTCCTTGCTGGGAAATAAGGAATAAAGTAGTGGTTAAAAAAACTGGCTAAGAACACAGAAAAAATAGCTGTTTTTTAGTAGCAAGTTAAAAAATAGTGAGAATGAAAAATAGAACTGAGAGATAGTAGATGGCATTGGGGCTAGAGTAAAGGGAAGTGAAAGCTCTGGTGCTGCCAGTGTGTTGTGCATGAAAATCTTTTATTTTTAATAATTTTTATTTTGAACAAGTGCATTGCAAATCTTTCACAGTAATATTTAAGGTACGTAGTGACAATGAATCAGGGGAATTTCCACAAGTGTTGTTCTCCCCCCACCCCTGCTCCCAGCATGCATTCCATATCTCCCTCATTTGCCCCCCCCACCTCGGACTGCAAGTATATCTGGCCCCCTCTGTCTATAGCTTGTTGTAGATTGGGTATCAATTCTGTTGTCTTTGAATTTCGGTTTGGTGTTTAAGTTTGATCATTTTTAACAAAATCCAGTTTTTAACAATATTCTAAGGTTCAGTATCTAAAATAATTGTTTAAGATAACAAATAGAATGTGGATAAAATATATTAATAGAGCATGAATAAAGCATTAATAATCATGAACTATAAGTATGTGATTATTGACTTTTAAGCTCAACATGTAGTTTAGAAAAATCTGTTCTTATTTATTGTTAATAAATTCACACATTCACACAAATGCAAGCACACACACTTGAACACACTACCACATTTTCCACTGTTGCCTACCTGTTAAATCAGGGAAACTATTTTTTCCACTCAACTAATTTCTTGTAAACAATTTTGTTCTACCCATTTTCATTTCAAAAATTAATAATCTTCTAAATCAAAAGTTTCTGAAAAAGTAATCTATCTTTCAATAAATATATCTTGATAATGTGAAAACGAATGTCTTAAATCTTAGTTTTCTCTATTTTTTAGGGTGGGGGCATATTTGGTATGTTCAGGACTTATATTATTATATCTGGTTGGTTCTACTTTCAAGAATTACTCTTAGCAGTTCTTAGGGCAAATTATGGGCTGCTAGGTGGGACCGGAACAGTGGCACAAGGGGTAAGGCTTTTGCCTTGCCAGGCGCTAGCTTAGGATGGTTCGATCCCCCTGCGTCCCATATGGCCCAACAAGCCAGGAGTGATTTCTGAGCACATAGCTAGGAATAACCCTTGAGCATCACCGGATGTGGCCCAGAAAACAATTTTATACATAATATATATACATATATAATATATATACTATATATAATAATATAATATAATATATAATATATAATAATATAATATAATATATATAATATAATATATATATATATATATATATAATATGGGCTGCTAGAGATCGAACCAGGATTAGCTTTGGGCAGTCAAACACCTCTTCTCTGGCCCCTTACTATGTTTTAGCTTTGAGCCAAATAAATTCTTTCTTAATTTCAACCACAGCAATCAATTCTCAGGGATTACTGCTTGCTCTGTGCTCAAAAGTTACTCCTGTCAGTGTTCTAGGGATCATATGGTCAGCTGGGGATTGAACTCAGGTCATGAACTTGCAAGGCAGAAACCCTACCTGCTGTACTATCACAAGGCTATGAGCCATCTAAACTCTTTCTATTAATTTATACACACATCCATTTTTTGAACTGTTGTAGGGTTATTCATTTGTTCATTTTAATATATCTGTAGGTTATTTATATATACTTATATTAGTAAATGTTTATATATAATTATTCTCTTTAAAGTAGTGAGTAGTGGTAAATTTTTATATTTTGGGGGGTATTTTATTAGAGATTATTCTAATACATGACATACTGATTTTTCTTTCCTATCGTGTCCCACTTTCTTCCCTCCATTGATGTTATAATGGGCAGAGGGTACACATACACTTAATTGTAATGTTAGCACATTTGTGATTCTCAATGTGGTTCTTGCTTACTTATGCGCACAAGCTGACAATTCACCCTCATGTCTCTGGTACATGCACTTGCCATTCACCAGGCACCAAAGATATGATTTCCAACAAAAGGATACTCATAGTTATTAAAAATGAAAACTATTTCATAAGTCTGTTACCTCATGTCTGTTAAGAGAACAGGGTCATTATCCTAATACTAAGTTATGTTGTATAAGTGAGACAGTATAAGGCAGATGAGACAGTCCCTGGAGTGATCTACACATGGATACATTTAATATTCCAGGAATTCCATTTTATAACATTTTGAAAGAAAATCACATTAATGAAAATGTCATAGTTTGTTGACATTTTTTGGAATTGTGGCACCAAACTCTGAATGCTGGAAATAAGCCGTGATCTTTGCTGAGTACACTGCTGAGCTATTTACTCTTTTTCTAACAACATGCAGGCTGTTGCATTCAGCTCACACAGGGTGAGTGCACAAAAATATCTACAACACCTTAAAATATAAAATGAAAAGCTTAAAATGCAAACTTTTGAATACTTTTCCATTTACTTCTACCTTCATCTTGTCTTCTCACTACAAAAATTTACCCTAGGGAGATTAAATCTCAAAGATAAAGAATTCATTTCCAGAATAAGTTTCCTTGGTACATTAAAACAGCTTTTAAAATTCTATTTTCTGCTTACATGTTATTTTTTTCTCTTATCATCCTCCAACTGTAATATTACAAAAACTTATTGTGTAGCTCCAGGCCTTGGAATGATAGGACAAAATGCTATTTGATAATAGATTTGGAGATGCTGTTTGGAAGTAACCAAATGATCTTTATGGAGCTAAGTTTAGTGCTTTAACCCTGTGAAGTAGACATAATTAAATGTACCAGTTGGACAGAAAATAAAGTGAAAGTTACATGCCCTAATTTTAAAAAGTATGTTTATGTCACAATAGTATTTTGATAACTCCATAGAATTATTTTCTTGTAGCTTCCAGTATCTAAGTGGTGGAAAAATTAGTCTCACACTTATATTTCCATAGTATTTTATAAGAATATTTCATATGAATAGATTTTGTAATAATATTTTATAAAAATACACTGTGGAGCCAGCATGGTAGCAAAGTGATAGAACATTTGCCTTGCACTCTGCACCCAGTATGGACACAGGTTCAATTCCTGGCATGCCATATGGTCCCCAGAGCTAGGAGCTATTTCTTTGAGCAGAGCCAGAAATACCCTCTGAATGTTGTAGGGTGTGGCAAAAAATAATAAAATAAAAATAAATATACATTGCATTAAGGTAATATCATAACAGGTTGGTGTGTTTAGATGAATAGACATCTTGAAAGCAGGAATAGGTTTTATGTTTTATTTACATACTTAATACTTAAACCACTACTGCCACAAAAGCTTATTAGAAACTAAAACCATCTCCAAATTGTTATGTCTTTTAAAATACAATTAAAAGATAAATACATACAATTAAAAGATAAATGAGAGCAGGCCTGCCAATCTTAAAAAATAATAATATGAGGTGAGGAGCATAGAATTAAATATTGTAATGGACTGGAGCCGTGGCGCTAGAGGTAAGGAGTCTGTCTGCCTTCAAGAGCTAGCCTAGGATGGACCACGGTTCGATTCCCCTGCATCCCATATGGTCCACCCAAGCCAGGAGTGATTGCTGAGCCCATAGCCAGTAGTAACCCCTGATAGTCAAATGGGTGGGTCTAAAAAACAAAGCAAAAAAAAGAAAAGAATTAAATATTGTAATGCAAGGTATCTTTTGTGTCAAGGTTCACAACTATAATCTCAGGGGCCAGGAGGGCCAACTCAGCAGCTCCAAGGTCAATGGGGCTAGCACACAATGCCAGGGATTCAACTAAGGGCTTAACAGATAGATGTAAGACATCTTCAATAGAGCTTTCTCAGGGACTCCAGATCTAGCTAGTGTTGTGAGCTTAGGTTTTGACAAAAGCTCTGCAAGATTCAGGATCTTGATAGAACAGTTTTTCTTTTACATAAACTTTACATTTGGCTGAGACTGTGGTCAAAGGATGTTTCTTCTTCCTGCTCATCCTTCTGACTTCAATGCTAAAGTCTTTCCAAAGTGATGGCAATTCTCAACTTCCTCTTAAAAATGTGTTTTTATTTAAATAAGCTAGAATTGATTTATATATCTTGTATTTAAGGATAGTGCTTGAGGTAAGCATGATGACAGTATTTAAGGCACAACCAAACTGTTTCAGTGTTTCAATGACTAGAAAATGACTAATGTAAAATATTTCAGATGAAATGAGTACAATTTTTGTTGGTTCATTAGTATAATATATAATATCAAGCAAAATGCCTCTCAACAAGTTTAATTATAAAAAAAGAAGTTTCTATATATATAAGTATGAGGGTGAAGGAATGAATAAATGAACTGCAAGGGGAAAAGCTCAAGTGTATTCTATGCCACTCAGCTAACTCAAATTACAGTTAAATCTTCCTCAAATTCTGATAAAACTCCATAGAGTATATAAAGCAATGAAGAAATATTCAGGGAAGATTTAGTTTGCTAATTAACTGAATCCAGTGTACTTACATGCTCTTGGGCAACAAGAAAATACAGACTTGCTATATTGGATGAAATGCTTTTTCTTTTTTTTTTCCAGATTAAAACTAGAGTTCATGTCTGTGAAACATAGCAACATATTAACATTTTAGATAAAATACATAATTTTATGTCAGGATTTGTCTTGAGTTGTATAGAAAATTCATCTTTTTAACATTATGTTGGCTAATTGAAACCCTGCCACTCTAAGACTGACAACTTTGTCAGGAACTGGGAAAGGGCTGAGATTTTATTTAGTTTGAAAAATTCATAAGTGAGTCTACCACATTTAACATACATCAAATGTGTGATTCCAACTCTCTTTTGTGTTTTTAAATTTATTTATCTATTTTATATTATAATTTTTTTGTCTACTTTAAGTGCCACTCAGAGGTTAACTCCTGGCTCTGTGCTCAGAAATTACTCCTCCTAGAATGGAGGGACCATTGGGATGCTGAGGTTTGAATCCAGGTCGACCAAATACAACTGCGTAAGACAAATGTTCTAAACTGTGTGATTGTTAGGCTCCTATATAATATTTTTATTATAATTACTTAAGTCATATGGATACAAAATTATTCATCATTGAATTTTTGTCATGGAACGAATGTACACCACCCATCACCAGTGTTCCAGTCTCCCGCCTGCCCACCCACTTCCCACCTGGGGAAGACATTGTACATTTTTTCCTTTCTTCCTTTTTCTTTCTTTCTTTCTTTCTTTCTTTCTTTCTTTCTTTCTTTCTTTCTTTCTTTCTTTCTTTCTTTCTTTCTTTCTTTCTTTCTTTCTTTCTTTCTTTCTTTCTTTCTTTCTTTCTTTCTTTCTTTCTTTCTTTCTTTCTTTCTTTCTTTCTTTCTTTCTTTCTTTCTTTCTTTCTTTCTTTCTTTCTTCTTTCTTTCTTTCTTTCTTTCTTTCTTTCTTTCTTTCTTTCTTTCTTTCTTTCTTTCTTTCTTTCTTTCTTTCTTCTTTCTTCTTTATTTCTCTTTTCTTTCTTTTTCTTTATTTCTCTTTAACTTCCTTCCATACTCTTTCTCTTCTTTCCTTTCCTCTTTCTTTTTCTTTCTTTCTTCCTTCTTTCTTCATTTTTCTTTCCTTCTTTCTTTCCTTCCTTCCTTCTTTCTTTATCTTTTCTTTCTTCTTTCTTTTTCTCTTTCTCTTTTTCTTCCTTTCTTCCTTCCTTCTTTTTTCTTTCTCTTTCTTCTTTCTTTCTTTACTTTCTTTCTTTCTTTCTTTCTTCTTTTTTCTTTCTTTCTTTTTTCTTTCTTCTTTCTTTCTCTTTTCTTTCCTTGTCTTTCTCTTTCTCTTCCTTTCATTCTCTTTCTCTTCCTTCCTTTCTTATTTCTTTCTTTCTTCCTTCTTTCTTCTTTCTTTCTTTTCCTTCCTTCTTTCTTTCTCTTTCTCTTCCTTCTTTCTTTTTTCTTTCTCTTTCTTTCTTTCTTTTCTTTCTTTCTTTTCTTTCTTTCTTTCTTTCTTTCTTTCTTTCTTTCTTTCTTTCTTTCTTTCTTTCTTTCTTTCTTTCTTTCTTTCTTTCTTTCTTTCTTTCTTTCTTTCTTTCTTTCCTTCCTTCCTTCCTTCCTTCCTTCCTTCCTTCCTTCCTTCCTTCCTTCCTTCCTTCCTTCCTTCCTTCCTTCTTTCTTTCTTTCTTTCTTTCTTTCTTTCTTTCTTTCTTTCTTTCTTTCTTTCTTTCTTTCTTTCTTTTCTGTCCCTCCCTCCTTTCCTTCCTTCCTTCCTTCCTTCCTTCCTTCCTTCCTTCCTTCCTTCCTTCCTTCCTTCCTTCTTTCTTTCTTTCTTTTTTCTTTTTCTTTCTTTCTTTTCTGTCCCTCCCTCCTTTCCTTCCTTCCTTCCTTCCTTCCTTCCTTCCTTCCTCCCTCCCTCCCTCCCTCCCTCCCTTCCTTCCTTCCTTCCTTCCTTCCTTCCTTCCTTCCTTCCTTCCTTCCTTCCTTCCTTCCTTCCTTCCTTCCTTCCTTCCTTCCTTCCTTCCTTTCTTTCTTTCTTTCTTTCTTTCTTTCCTTTGTTCTTTCTTTCTTTCTTTCTTTCATCTGTCTTTCTTTTGTTCTTCCTCTCTTTTTCTTTTTAACACTGTAGTTTGCAGTATTGTTAATGAAGGGATATGATGCATATCACTTTATCCCCTTTCAACACCCAGTTCTTGTACAAAGTAATTAGTTCCAACTATCATTCCAACAGTGGACCTTTTCTATCCTAATTGCATCCCTGACTCTGTGGAAACATTTTTAATTATATAGTGGTCTTCCTAGCCGTCATATATATATATATATATTTTTTCTTGAAATTATTACTGTTCTGTCTTTCATTTTTCTTATATTCCAAACATGAGTGAGTTTATTCTCTGTATATCCTTCCTCTCTGACTCATTTCACTGAGCATAATACTGTCCATATCCAAAATTCATTGAACCAAATTTCATGATTTCATTTTCCTAAAAGCTGCATTATATTTCGTTGTGCAGATGTACCAAAGATTTTAACCACTGATCTGTTATAAGACTCTTGACCTACTCACCTTTTAATCTCATTTCTCTCCAATTCTAATGGATACTTTCCACTTGTATATATTAAGACTAGATGAAATGAAACATTTCAAATCAATTCAGTTCTTCCAGCTGTAAAACAGTTACTTTTTCTGTTTTATTAATCTCATTTTTTTGTCCAATGAAGCTTACATCTATTAGGCTGGCAACACTGGAGATGCACAGGATTATTTGCCTGTTTATTATTATAAATGGTTCCTATATAATATCTCCCACAAGAACTTAGATCAGTATCCAGCAAAAGCCATGTTTTCTAATTGTTCTTACTTTCTTTTTTATTTACTTTCTTCCTTTCTTCCTTCTTTCCTATCTTTTTTATTCTTTTTTCTTTCTTTCTTTCTATCTTTATTTTTCTTCTTTCTTATTTCTTCATCATCATCTTCTTTTTTATCTTTCACCCAATTCTACTTCTCCTTCATCCCTCTTCTTTCTCTGCCTCTTTCTCTTATTCTTTCTGCCTATCTTTTATTTTTCTAATTTTATTTAATTAACCTTAAATAATTTTTAATCATCTCAATGCCTGGATCAATTTTTGCAAATCCACTGTTACATAAGAATATGTCATAAGATAAAAGCCATCATGGTTTAACTATATATTTTGAACCAAACTCTACTCTAATAAATATTTTTGATATATAATATAGTTTGCTCAGTAAACAGTGTTTTTTACTTTAAGGAATATTCATTGTGTAATTGACATAGTTGACCATAATACAATTGTTTTTAGGTGAGTGAAAGAAAAGTTATTTAAAAAAGTATAAAAGAAAAAATAAAAAAAGAAGAAAGTTCAAAGAGAAAGAAAAAGTACAGTAGCAAATCACATTTGTGAACATTATTGTATCTCCAGTGAAAATTAAATACACTAACAGAAGTTATTGTTATTAACTTCTTATTGCTAGCTATCCATTCTATTAAATTGTTGAGATGAATGCATCAAACATGAAATTGTCCAGCAATTTAAAGCACCAAGTGATACTATTACTTCTGTAGGACATTTTCTAAGCTGTCTGGCCTCCTGTAAAAAGAATGATGTGAGGTGAGGGGAGCCTGTACTCGAAACCTAAATCCCTGGTGATATCAGCCCCCAAACCTATGTACCTGAAGTTTGGTCAGCTTGTTTTTTTTAAAGGAATTATAGAGAAAGTGTGAGGTAGGGCTATTGGCAAAATGGTGATTTTGGTGATGGATACAGCAGGTCTTTATTTGGTAGCATGGGATCTAGGCCCTCCCTCTCCTCCAGAGTTTGCCAGCTTTCTGCAACTTGGTATCTATGATTCTTCAAGGCTTGTTTACATCTAGTTTGAGAAAAGAATGATACTGTGGAGCTGGCTTGGTGGGAATATCTTGGTGGTAAATAGTCTTATAGTCTAGAAATAATGTATTTAATATGTCTAAAGGAGAGGAAGAATATGTGAATACTAAGCAAGATGAAAAAATAATGCCACCAATGTTCAAGATATAAGAAAATATTATTTCAAGCCTTTTTAAAAAATTTTATTGTAAAGTAAATTACAAATCTTTGACAGTAATGTTCAAAGTACATAGTGACAATGAATCAGGGGCATTCCCACCACAAGTGATGTCCTCCCTCGACCCCTGTTCCCAGCATGCATCCCATATCTCCCTTCTTTACCCCCCAGAATACTAGTGTAACTGGTCCCCACATGTACAGCTTGCTGTGGATTAGGTATAGATTCTGTTGTCTTTGACTATGAAGATGTGATATTTATACACGATGGAATACTACATAGCAGTTAAAAATGATGCAATCATGGGTTTTGCAGCAACATGGATGGATTTAGAAAATATTATATTAAACGAAGTAAGCAAGAAGAAGAAGAATAAATACAGAATGATAGCACTTCTTTGAGGTATTTAGTATACCACATTTACAAATAGTACTCCATGAACAGATACAAGGGTTGAAAGCATAGAAACTCCAAACACCATAGATGCCAGCATATATCGAGAAGTGTTCAGATGAAGTGGGGGGGGGCAACACAAAATCATGAATATCCATTATAACGAAGAGACCAGCAATGATGTAAACAGTGGTTTAGAGTTAACAACTATGTAATCAACCTCTAACTACGAAGGTCTATAATAATGTCCTAATGTATTTATATTCACAGAACCAGGTGCAGAATATGTTTGGAGCCCTGGGACACCCATTGTAGTGAATACTAACAATATGTATTAATGCCTTAATTTTATTAGGTATAAAATAACCCTTCAGATTTTTGTCCACAGTGGCCCTGGGAAACAAAGAATAAACACCCTAATTTTAAACCTCATATTCAATCATACTGGATACTGTATACAGTGCTCATCATTACACTGTCTCGATAAAATACTCTAATTTAACCACTTACTTTTGTTTATGTCTTCTATTTGGACACAAAGCACATGATCATTCAGACCACTGGAACAGTCAATGAGGCACCACAGAATTACAGGGCCCAATCATCAAACATGTTTTGCAAATTACTACTTCCTTTTTATTTTCTTCTTTCTCTCTGTCCTTCTCTTTTCCCCCTCTACTTCTTTCTTTCTCTCCTTTTCTCTTCTTCAACAATTTAATCTATGTTTAATAATGCCCTCAAGGTCAGTAGCTCTTTAGAAAAAGTACCTCTATACTTAAGATGCAGCGAATGATACCATTAAGGATAGTCATATCTTATAGTCCTCACTACCACACTGCTTAGTACCCTAATGCAAAAACTGTGTTTATCCTAAAAATCGCCAGCCACTGTGTAATCCTGAAACCTTTATTTAGCAAAGCCCAACCCTGTCAGTAGGAAGAGCCTTGAAAGTGGAAAACCCTCCAACACCTATACATCAGTCCTATCTTTTTAAACTTATTTTTACAGTTCTTACTTAATTCTCTTTTCTCTTCTCTCTTATCTTTTGTTTTCCCCTCCTTTCTCTCTAATTTTTATATCAGACAACTATTTATTTTTTCTTATCTCAATTATTTCTTCAGAGCTCAGGCTCAGCCTATGAGGGTCCTGCCTCAAAGAACAATCCAGGAATAGATCACTAATGTTTGACTTTATGTGGGCATGAGTTTGTAGACAATGGACTCCTCTGATTGACACACCTAAAATGTAAACAATCCATGCCCAAGATGTATATAGCCCCTTCTATATATTATTCCCTCCACCTCCCTTCAGAAATCCTTTTTATAATCTCATCCCCCAATCTGATCCATTATCCTTCCTTATTTAACTCTCTTTACCCTCAGTTCTTAACCCATTAGGTACTGAGACCAATCTCCTGCCCCAATAAACCATCACCCAGCTCCCAAAGTGAAAGAACACAATCTCAAGCCTTTTTTTTAAAATTTTTTTAAGAATATGATATTCAATATCCTGCCGGAGAGATGGCATGAAGGTAGAGCATTTACCTTGCATGCAGAAGAACAGTGGTTCAAATCCAGGCATCCCTTATGGTCCCCTGAGTCTGCCAGAAGCGATTTCTGAGCGCATAGCCAGGAGTAACCCCTTAGCACTGATGGGTGTGCCCCCCCACCACAAAGAATATGGTATCCTTATGGACTGAAGAGGTGGCACTAGAGGTAAGGCATCTGCCTTGCAAGCGCTAGTTTAGGACAGATCACAGTTCGATCCCCCTGCATCTCATATGGTACTCCCAAGCCAGGAGCAATTTCTGAGCGCATAGCCAGGAGTAACCCTTGAGCGTCAATGGGTGTGGCCCAAAAATCAAAACAACATCAACAACAACAACAAAACAATAAAAATATATAGTATCTTTAAACTGGTGGCAATTAGATTATGATACAAACACTTTTGTACTGAGCATTAATATGAGCCATTGTACTCAGCCATTCTATCACCCTAACTAGAAATGCAAAGAAATAAAATTATACCTCATGATACTAGTTATGCTTTGAGTAGTAAATTATTTTGACTCTTCCTCAGAAGTCTTAAACCATTACCCAGTATTTATAAATTAAAAGTGTACTTGTTTATTGATTTGCAAGTAGGGTAAAATTTTAGACAACTTAACCACTCATTCTATCTATATTGATTAGACAGCTTACATGCTAATTCTTTCCATATTTATTAGAACTATACCATCTCTTTGAAGAATATGATAATGTTGTAATTCTATAATATATATTTGCATAAATTTGAATTTATGAAAGTGTGGAATTAATTTATGCATCAATCATCCATTAAATAATAAAGGGATTTATGTTGTCTATTTTATTAGTTTTGCCTCACTGAATTGTAAAATTTGTGAAAAACTGGAGATTTTCTAATTTCTTTTCAGGTCTAAAATTGGAAAAATTCCCAGAAACAGTGTATGTTTTAAAATTATAAAATACATGCCAATTTTATCTAAATAATTTTCGTGACTAAATTTTAAAAATTTATAAGACCACCAATAGTCTATAGTTACAAGGAAACTGGAATATATGTTTGCTTTTATTCGAGGACCAGACCTAGTGATGCTCAGTAGTTACTCCTGTTTTAACACTCAGAAATCATTCATAGAGGGCTCAGGGTACTAGATGAAATGCTGGAGGTTGAAACTGAGTCATCAGCATGCTGGAGGTTGAAACTGAGTCATCAGCATGTCAGGCAATTATTTACCATCTAGGCTTGTCACTCTGGTCCTGGAAACAAGACTTGAGGGCCAATATTCTTTGTATGAGAAAATGATTCTGGGAGCACTGAATATAATTTCAACTTATTGGATGGTTAACTAATATCTATTAATAACCTGAGTTTATACACTTTGGAGAAAATAGTGTTTGAATTTATTTTAAGATAATTTCATGCAAGTTTGTAATAGAATAAGTTTTTTATTTACTGAGACCTATTTATCCATAATAAGTAAGTTTACAGTAATTAAAAACAAATGTGTTATAAGTAAATACATTTCCCAGTATCCTTTGCAAGTAGGTGTGCTTTATTTATAAAACATAGGGCTTAAAGGTGAATTTGATTATGGAGCAACTGAGAAATAATAAAAAACAGGTCTTTCTTTGAGTTTTTTATATTTCAATGTTTGCATAAATAGAATAGTAGTTTTGTAAAGACAAGTTATTAGAATTGTGTGATATTCCACATAGACATTCCTTCTGACTTTTAGTCACTTCATAGGTGGCACTGTAATGTTAGTATGATTGTTTTCAGTACTTGTAGAGACACTCAGATTATTTTTAATATGTTCCTAGTTTGTGACAAACATTAAAATATATTTATTTAATAATATTAATTAAGTTATATTTTAAGATGATAGGGTAGAAATATAGATCATGCCTTATCTTCTGGGACCTTTGCTATTAGCATTGGAATTTATTTATTTTCAATTAAAATTGCTGCTTTGCTATTCAATCTTAGATTTTATGTTTTCCTTCATTACTTTTAATTTTACATATTTTAACTTATAAATTTATGAAATATATATATTAAGAATTATTTTATTCATATAAAATTTAATAAAACAAAACATGATTCATAATTTGGAGTCCACTTCCTATTCATCATTCTGAACTACTTATTTTCTATGCAGACATGTGACCTTTTAATCACTACAATGCCATTTTTATATGGTACATTGAATTTCAATGTGAAAACAGAGAAGATAAACTAGATTGCCTGTGGAAACAAGGCAGTAAGAATTAGGAATGAATATTCAACTACATACAACCGACATCTTATTCAAATGCAACTTCTTAACGAAACATATTCTTCCATATTTCTGATAAGTAGAGTATGATATGAGAGCTTTTATGAGTGTGGCCTCAAGGAGGCAACAGTCATCTCTGTAAAAATACAAACATAACTGACTATTCCTCTCTAGAGAAGATTGCCTGGAGCAGCTATTAGTGTTGTTGTTTTGGACATCTTTGGTGAGTTGTACAATCACATTGTAAGTTATTGTTGCGAAGGGAGTCTTAACTGCCTCGGTTTCTTTGTCGGTGGTTATGCTTGTTTTCTATGGCAACACACGGGAGTAAATCTTCTTTCCCATGGCTCCTTTCTCTTTCATACAAATGATGCCCAGAATCATTTTCCTGTACATAGATCATTTTTAGACATTGGTAATGGAACTGTGAGAGGATTTTGTGACTTCTTTTTTCAGAAACTTCCATTTTCAAAACGGAAATTACTTTTATGCTGCTCTACTCACATTTATTTTATGTATTCCTATTATTGAAGTCATTTTAATACTATAAGGTTTTGGGTGTGTATCACTGAAAAGCAACATGTATTTATATCACACACATTTATTTTGAAATAACTGCAGTCACAAATATCAATTTCTTAAGAGGTTATGAAGGAGCCAATGATATAGCACATCAAGTAGGACACTGGTCTTAGAGGCAGCAGACCTGGAATTGACCCAGTACTTTAAACAATTCCTTGAACACTGCCAGGAGTGATCCTTGAATGCAGAGCCAGGATTAAGTAAATTCTGAGCACTGCCAGATGTGTCTGAGTTCAATTTTTAAGATTAACCTTACATAAATATAAATTATATAATTATTATCAGCAATGTTTTTGTTCACTTTTGAGAGTATAATATATTAAAGTGAATAAAATTATTCTTCAAATACCATCATATAATGCAGATTATAAAACCATTTCTTATGAATTTCAGCAACTCTGGAGACACATAAGACATAATTTTTTTTTACTTCTGTGCTTGTATAAAAATTTTGCATAGTATTCTTTGGTATCTAGCTCTAATTTGAAAGTCCTACTGTTAGAGATTCCAACAGTCTTGCCATTTTCAAGTAAAAGCAAGAGGTAGATACTTACCCAAAAAACTAGTTTGAAAATAATTTTTAAAAATGTTGACCATTTATGACAAGATAATACAAGTAAATAAAAAAATTGGTTTTCTTGTTCACAACCTGAATAATAATAGGAAATTTACATCCCTGTGTCAAACATTTTCTCCTCTGCAACTAGACTAGAGATAAATATTTCTACTGTTTTAGATTTCTAAATATAGTTAATATAGTTTTAGAATACTGAAGCAAGATCATTTCTAGTAAAAGTTTAGTTTATACTTGCTTAGTCATTAGAATATTCTCAGATATGTTTATAAACATTATTTGTAAAATATTATAGCTGATAGTATATAATTACAGATGAAAAAACACATGCATAAAAACCTTTCACTTACTCAAAACATTATACACTTAAGTATTCTCCAGTCAGAGGAATAATATAGCTGTTAAGGTATTTGGTTTGCACAGGACCAACCCAAGTATGCACGTTGGTACCCCACAAGGAACATCATGGCTCTCAAGAATGATCCCTGACCACAGAACCTGAAATAAGCTATGAGCACTACAGTTATGGCCCCACCACCAAAAACAGACAACCCAAAACAAAATAAAACATAGGATATCAGATTCTAGAGCTCATTAGAAAAATCTACTATTTCATAAAATAGTGTATAAATCTTCTCCTTAATTATTTCGCTTGCCATGTGAATGTGGACTAAAGATTATTTACTTATGGCAGTGTAATATGAGTCACAGCTTCTGTGAAATTTTGTTTCTAAATGCCTATGTAGAAAAATAAAATAAATAAAAGAACTGATAGGAAGCAATGAAGATTTGCATAATCAGGGGCTACTAGGGCATATGTTCTGTTCTAAGTATGGAACAGAATGTTAAACATTGTTGTCTTAGTCACAACAATCCATTTTTTGGCTGGATTCCATAATGCCTTGAGGACAGCAATATGATGTTTCATAACCATCCATTATCAATACTGTTAGGAAAAATATTGTTGAAATATCCATAACAAAGTATTTTTCTCTTCATGTTTTGAAAATAATAATATTTGGGTTACAATAAACATATACCAATCATATATGTCTGTGTAATAGTACACATCAACAATAATAAAATACTTATCCTCACTTCAGCAAAAAAAAAAAAAAAAAAAAAAAAAAAAGGAGGAAATGTGGGTGTACCTATTTTAAACCCTGAGACCCACCCATTTCTGGGAGGGGTCTTGGGAACCGGATAGTAGGTGTAACCTTACCTGCTAGACCCTCCCATTCCTGGGAGGGGTCTGGGAAATGTTAGATAAGGCTTGGACCAAGGGAATTCGCCCCCTTTTTGGCCTTTGCCTTTTGGCCCTGGTGGGCTCTCTAAGGGAGATGGCTGAAAGAGAATAAGACGCAGGGCAAGCCTAGAATGGCTGTATGCTTAAAAGGTTATGAGATAGGCCACACACATGTGGTGGCTAAGGCATAAATAAAAATGATTCTTCCTGAAGCCTGCCTGTGAGTGAGTGATTTCGCGTTTCACCTGGGCCTGAAACTCGCCGGTTCATGGGGTTGCTGAGCCACGTGGCCTGGAATGGCAGACAGAGAAATCCACCTCCATCCATCGCCATCCAGCTCCATCGTTAATTATTTCATGCTACAGAAATGAAATTACAGATACAATATAATGTGACCAAATAAATACGGAAACAATGTTTAAACTAGATATTTTATGAAGCTGGGAATATTTTTGACGTTATATATATAAAGTATAAGAAGAATGTAAGAAGATGGAGAAATTCTAGTATGAAAAAATTATAGCATATAAGACAAGAAAAATTTCAAGAAGGCCTGGGGCCTGAAGGATAGCACAGACATAGGAGTGTGTTTATCTTGCACACAACTGACCCAGAACGAACCTGGGATTGATCCCAGTGTCCCAGATGGTCCCTCAAGCCAGGAGCATAGCCAGGAGTAACCTCTGAGCATCACTGGGTGTGGCCCAAAAACTGGAAAAAATAATTCCAAGAAGGGAAAGTGAATAGTTTATTTTTTTAATACCATGGCCAATGATGCTCATGGATTACTCTTGAATCTCTGCTTAGGGAGAGATTGCGGAACCGTATGAGTCACCAGGGATTGAAATCGTATCCCTCTCATGCAAAATAAATGCCTAGGTGTTGATTTATTGCTCTGTCACTAAGATTAACATTTTCTAGGAGTAGAACAATTATTTTATTCAGCCAGATTGAAAATAAATATTGTGAACTGTGTTGATAGTGTAAGACTTTACAGAACCAAAATCATATGATGCTAAAAAACATGATATGCATGATACTTAAAATTTAAAATATATGTTATATGTTAAAAGTTTTTCATTTTTTCAATAAAATCAACAAATAACATGAAGTATATTTTAGTTCATATAGCCAGTTCTATAGTGGGGGAGGGCAAAAAGTGAGATGCAGAGTGATATTTCATAGTTTAAATGAAAATAATATTTTGTAACATGTTATACACAGACTGCTTTATTGTATCATTTTAACTAAGCCTTCTTGGCCTCAAATTTTCTTTCCTGTATCCATTACACTAGAAAGCATAATGATTTTGGCTGTTTTTCTTTTCTTTTCTTTTCTTTTCTTTTTTTTTTTTTTTTTTTTTTTTTTTTTGTTTTTGTGCCGCACCCAGTGACACTCGGGGCTTACTCCAGGCTCCACGCTCAGAAATTGCTCCTTATTTGGAGGACCATAGGGAAGCTAGGGGATCAAACCTTGCAAGATCCATTGATCATTGGTCAGTCGCATGCAAGGCAAAGGCCCTACTACAGTACCACAACTGGACCCCAAGAAAGAATAATGTTTCAAGAGACCATTTCAAATGTAAGAGAAAACAATTAATTTCTAGGGTAAGGACAAAAAAAATAGAATATTCTGAATATTTATACAGAACAAATCATTTCCTCTACCAGAAGTTACTCATTTATGGTCTATTATATAGACACATAGGTTACTGGTTTGTAGGTAATGGGAGATGGATTACTGGCACATTATCAAAAGGAAGGGAAGCTTCCTATCTTTTCCTTTAGAAACCATATTCATTATGTAACTTTGCCACTCTTCCTTCGTTTTATAGAAGACCTAAAACAATTTTTTATAGCATGGTAAATGTGTTGACTCAATCTAGACTGGTTTTATATGGCACTACGAACTCCTTAACCACACAGTCTCCAGTTTTCCTTTTGCATAAACTGTGAAAATTAGTAGTCTTTTGACTCTTTACTAAGTCACTCCCCGAGATGACTGACACTCATATCATTTCAGTGTCTTCAACAAAATATTTGTGGTCTCTACTCTTTAACTACACTCAACATCACAGTTAATGAAGCCTGGCATGTGCAAGTGCTTAGGCTTTCTTTCTCTGTCTACACACAAGATGCTTATTTTAGAGACATTTTTTCTCCCAACAAAATGACAGCAGTGTCAGTAGGGCAAGCTCAAGGAGTTTATTGCAAACTTTTAAAAATTACCTTGTTTTAACATGTGGTTAGAAAAAACGTTAGTGATTGAGTTTTAATCGTACAATGTACACTGTTCTTTACCAATGAACATTTCCTGCCACCAATGTCCTCGTTTCCCTCTACCTTTCCCCTCTGCCTGCCTGTAGGGGAGACATTCTCTCTCTCTCTCTCTCTCTCTCTCTCTCTCTCTCTCTCTCTCTCTCTCTCTCTCTCTCTCTCTCTCTCTCTCTCTCTCTCTCTCTCTCTCTCTTTCTCTCTCCAACTGTGGTTTGCACTATTATTACTAAAGTGTTACCATGCATGTCACTTTTCATTTTATCTCTATTTAGCACCCAGTTCTTGTTCAGAGTGGTGAACTGTTCTCTTCCAAAACAGAAATTTTAATTATTTAACTCTTTGTTTCTACCTTTAGTAGAAATAGTCTCACACTATTTTTCTCTCCTTAATTTTCTAAGTGGGTAGATTTTTCTTACATCATTTATTTTTATTTAACCTTTCCAGTTCTTCCTGAGCAGTTGTTATAAATATGATATATAATATATTACATGTAATATATTATATATAAATAATATATATTAATATATAATCTGGCCCTTAGTAGGGTCAGATTTATTTAGTCCAGGAAGGATAGAAATAGCATCTTCATATTTTATATTATACTTAGCTTATAGGTTCACATAGATGCACATATAATGTGATGAAATTTATTTTATCAAAATATATTAGCATTAACAAATATTTTAATAAGAGAATTTCAAAAGTTAGCTCAAAAGCTTGCTTTTTTTTTTTTTTTTTTGGTTTTTGGGCCACACCTGTTTGATGCTCAGGGGTTACTCCCTGCTATGCGCTCAGAAATCGCTCCTGGCTTGGGGGGACCATATGGGACACTGGGGATAGAACTGCTGTCACGATCTTTCCTTGGCTAGCACTTGCAAGGCAGACACCTTACCTCTAACGCCTCCTTCCCGGCCCCAAAAGATTGCTCTTTTTAATTTTTGTTTCTTTTACTTTCAGAATATAAGATCTAATTTATTAATCTAAAGAAGATAGGTGCTCTGTAGCCATAATACTTATAATGTTTCTAAAATATTGAATGCTGGGACCGGAGAGACAGCACAGTGAGTGGTAGGGCCTTTGCCTTTCAAGTGGCAGACCCAGGACAATTCTCAGCTTCCCATGTGGTCCCCTGAACTTGACAGGAGCGATTCCTGAGTGCAGAGTCAGGAGTAACTCCTGAACACCACTGGGTGTAGCCCCCAAACCAAAATAAATAAATAAAATGTTGCATGTTTATTTAACCTTCCTTTTTTTTTCATAAGCTTATTATTCTGCTTAGATATTTTAAACTGTTGAAATTGAGAATAAACCTGATAATCTTATATTATATATTTGGCATATTTATGATTTTAAATAGTTTAGTGTATTGTATACTTTATAACTGTTCATTTATTTATACATTTTAATAAGAGGTAAACTAACCTCTGTAAAACTGTGACTTTGCATCCTCTTTTACAAACTCTCTGAGGAAAATGGAATTCATGCAAAATACAAGATAAGTTTTCAAAAGAACATTTGGTATATAAAAAATTCATTATAGGTGCCAAGGTAAATTTAGTACTACACAGCTTTCCTGAAACAATAAATTTAAGATATTTTTGATGCTTTATCTACAACGTATTTGAAAATATTTGCATCTGGCAAGCTATAGAAATTGCCAATTTTAGTAGAAAAAATAATTGTTCTTTTTTCATTCAAATTGAATCATAAGACAATAAAACATTGGTGTAGAAGAAGCCAGAAAATACACACTAAAGTTTAAACATCAATGATTTGAAGAAATAAGCATTAATATAAACTTCAATTAAATTATGACTTATTTTCATAAAAATTTTACAAAAGGCTATTATTTACTAGAATAAGTTACAAAAACATATGTCATATTTTATTAATTATATTAAAACAACACTATCCATAATGGCTGGATCAATAGTATTAAAGTTAGGGCATTTGCTTTATACACAAATGACCCAGATTAGATCCTCAATACCCCTGACCCCTACCGTAAGTGATCCCTGGAAGCAGAGAAAGATGTAAAGATTGGGTACTGCTATGTTTGGGCCAACTACAAATAAACAAATAAAATAACCTCATTTAAAAATAGAAAAACATGTGATTATTATTATTTTCATAGGTTCTTGAAAATATCTTTCATTAATAATGTATTGATGTTGGTGGTGATTGACAATTTGCAAATTAAAAGACATATTTTAGAATGTGTCTCATAATTTTTAAGAAATTTTATCAAAGATATAATATATAATGAGAATGTTATTCATTACTTGAAAATATAAGATAAAATTTATAAGAAAATTATAAAAATAGTTCATTCTAAGCATAGTAAAAGTTAATGTTCCTGAGACATTTATAATGATAAATTTATAATTCTTTAGTATATTATGTAAATTCAACTTTAATATGCATTTATGTTTATATTTATCTTTAAAAGCTATAATTTTTATATTTAACATAACCCTACTTTTAAAATATTCTTCTTAAAAATACAGATTATCTGCTGAGAAAATGTAATTCAATATATTTCTAGAATTATTTACTATAGTTTTTATGTGGCAGAGAGAAAGGAGATTGACAGATCAAAATCTCTCTTTAAATCATTTAAAATTCTCAACTTCATCTTTTGATTTGTATCTCCCTGATGATTAGTGATGTGGGAAACTTTTTTGTTTGCAAATTTTGGTCATCTGTATTTCTTTTTTAAGCATAAATCTTCCCATTTTTGGACGGTGTTAGATATTTTTCTTGTGAAGTTCTACCAGTACCTTCTATATCTCATATATTAACCTTGTATCAGATAAGTATTGAGTAAATAGCTTCTCCCATTCTGTAGTCCTTGTAATCTAGTGATTGATTCCTTTGAAGAGTAGCTTCTCAGTTTAATATATTCCCATTTGTTTATATTTGCTTCCACTGCTTGAACAGGGTGTTTCCTCTTGGAGATGTCTTTAGTCTCAATGCCATTGTGCCTTATAATTTTTGGTCTGAAATCAAGGTCTTTTAAACCTAAAGATAGTCTTATTTCTTATAAAGATTCAAAAGGACATTTTGGGGTGTATCATGGTCTCTATTTCACTGAAGTATTATAGTGGAACATTCCTTCAAATCAGTAATTTTCCTTTGGAAAGGAACTATTCAAAAGTATTCTATTGAACCATAATTACTCTTCAAAAGTTACCAGAATGTTTGTGTTTCCTTGTAGAATGTGATAGGCAAATTGGGATAAAATGTGTGAATAAAAGCACACATGAAATCAATATCTAAACTTGATAAAACATATTTTACAAAACTTTATTAAGTTCCCTAATTCATAATGATGCTGGGAATTTTATTTTTATGAAGACTTTGAGACATCTATAAAAATATAATGCTCAGATAGGTGTAAGGATCTATTTTCCAAACAATAGATGGTGGACAATAATAGAAAATCTTAGTGAAATTGAACTTTGGTGATAGTATAGGATAAATAGGATTATATGTATGGGTGTTCATCATCATACAAACACAAGTAATCTAAGTAGTGCTGTGATAAATATTTGTGTGTACTCCTGCTTATATTGATTGAGTCAAAGAAAATAAAAATACATTAAAACATTTAAAGTTAAAATTTAAATTAGAAATTATCTATCTAATTTTGATTCAAGTGCAATGAAATGGTATTCAAATCACAGCAAATATCAGACTGGCATTATTTGAGCAGAAAGTAAAGAACAATCAGGTTTGGTGATTTTATTACCTGTAAAGCTTTATCCTACGTTTTTAAGTTACAAATGTTGGTGATACTCATGAAATTTGAATGCTGGTTATGGAAAAGTGCAGAAGTCAAGCCATGAAGAATGTAATGTTAGCATAAGAAGGACTTGAGGCTAGAATAGTTGATGTCAACCTGCAAGTTTCTTTTTAAACATACAAATGCCATGTAGGAAGCTAGAAAAACTGGGCATTTGAACCTCCTTAGCAATAACAGCCTGTTCTATGTAGAACCAGAACAATGCTCAGGTTGAATAGTATCACCCTCACCAAATGAGTTTGTTGTTGTTGTTGTTGTTGTTGCTTTTATTACACTCTGCAGTGCTCACTGCTTATTCCAGGTTTTGTACTGAGGAATCATTCCTGGCAGGAACATATGGTGATCAAGGGATGGATTAGAGATTCAGCCAAAGTATTATCCCTACCAATGTACCATCTCTGGGCCCTAGGAGACTTAAGTTCAGATGCCCTCCATAACATTTAACCAAATGACTTTATTGAAACACTCATATGAATAAAATAATACTATCTTATACCAGAAATCTTATTGCTATCATCACTTTATTCTACAACATAAGTCATTTTACACACAAGTAATAAGTCACATTACATTTAAATACATTTCATTTAGATACATTGCATTTCATCACACAAGTCACATTACATTAAATAAAAATAACCAATAAAACCAATTTTTGTATTAGGTACTTTTTTAAATCATTTATTTTATGTGCCTAAAAAAACCTTCATGACTGAAAAATTTTTTATTATTATAGGTAGCACTTTTTCTTTTATTTTCCAGTGCATATTTTTCAAAATATAAAGACTCAATAAATACAACAAATATTCTCAAATATAAATTTCTATAATAGTAAATTTTTTAAAATCATTGAAATGAATCATCTTGGAATAATTGAAACTTATTTTTAGTCATCCAATAAGTTCTCAACAATCTAATAGAAAAATTCAAAACCTATTAAAATTGCTCAAATTCACTAAGATTAATATTTTTTCTGGTTTTTTGGACAACAATGTGTGGCACTTCAGGGTTAATTCTGTCTTCCTGCTCAGAAATCATTCTGGTTAGCATAAAGGAACCCTATTGGAAGCTGGGGATGGAATCTGGGTCACTGTTTGCAAGGCAAATGCCCAAAGCTGTGCTGTTGTTCAGGCCCCATTTTTTTTAAAATTTAACGTGAGTAGACATGAAATAAGATTTTATCACTGAAAATTAGATGACTTATTTTTATTATAAAATAAGGAGAAATGGGTATTTAAGGTTGGTAATTTTTAGGATATTCTCCTATTTTGTACTGTTCTTAAAAAATAATATACCATTAGCAAATGTTATTAAAAAACAAAGAAAATAATTATTTGTTTATCATCAGTGTTCACATACAACAACCAGAAAATGACATTAAAATGACAATGTTCTTACTTTATTAGGTATCTTAGTTTATTTGAAGACATGCATTATTTTAGATGAAAACAATAGGACATATTTTTGCTGATTTTCAGCACATCACTATTTTTTAAACTCTGATGCCAAGGAACAAGAGAAATTATTAGAGAAGAAAGAAAAAGAAATAAAAAATAAGGTGCACTTTCCTGCACTTTATACTGTATCACTCTGTTTAAGGACTTAATACTCTCTTTTTAGTATTTAGATTCATTAGTCCTTAGACTAACAATAACAGATGAGTACTATAATTATCTTATCTTTGCAAGTGAAGGGATTGAGGCATAAGGATATCTAATAGGGGTCAGACTTAAGATTCAAACACTAGCAATCAGACAGTATAATTAGCACAGTTGAGCAATGATGCATGGCATTATACTTACACACTTAGCATGGGTAAAGAATAGTGATGATGAAGCAGGCAAATGCTTTGGATTTAGATTATGCTTTGCTGTTTTTTTTTTAACAATGATACTTTCAGATGTAATTCTCTTTGAAGCTTTTTGAAAATACATGGCAATATCATCTAATATTTCTTTCTTTTCTTTTTTTCTTTTTCCTTCATTGAGTAGGCCTGGGGTGTATTTGGGATTTTAGGTTTTAAGTTATCACCAAGAAAACTGCTACCATTAACATCCTGAACAGATGCAACCGGCACTTAGAATTCTCATAGTTCAAATCCAACACTTCAAAGTTCGCTTGGAGAAAGCAAAACGTAGAATCACTGAGAATCAGCTTTGCAACTTTCTGCAATTCTGCCCCATAGTATTTTATCCTTAAGAGGTGTTTGGTTTCTTCAAGGTGAAACTTATTGCCTTTTTTTCCCCCTCAAATCAGAAGCCAATTCAGAAAAGTTCTTAATTGTTTCTTTCTAAACTTTGTTTACACTGACTTTTAATTCATTTAGCTTAAATAGAATTTTATTGAGGCTGTCAGGAACAGATTGAATGCTGGGAGTTGTGAGACACCAAAAACATTATCCCAGACCAAGTAACAGCTGGAAAGAAACCGTGGGACCTCCCACATATCCCCCGCTGAGATTTAGACAATGGGTGAGTTATTTGACAGAATAACAGCAACAGCTGCCAAGTAGGTCCTTTAAAAAAAAAAAGAAAGAAAGAAAGAAAGAAAGAAAATAACAAAGCACAACCCAAAACTGTGAAACTTTCCAGAACTAAAATGAGCAGACTTTGGGAGCATACTGGGGAGGGAGAGGTGGTGGCATATATTTAAGTATGCTCCTTTTCCAGGAAAATATAACATAACTAAATAATGTATTGTTCATCATTTATATCACAAGATATAAATATAGGTTGAAAATATCCCATTGAAATGATTACAGTATTACTTTAACCTATTGGTTCTAAATCAGCAGCTAATAGGGAGCAGTAACTATTGGAAATTAACTGATAAATCAAATATAGTAGGTGCAATTTTATAAGATATTGACCAATATATTCCAGACCATTGTAAAAATATTCAAATGTAAATATTAAAACAAAGTGTGTTATTTGAAACTTTTGATTTTCTAGGGTACCTTAAGTATAAAAGAATAAGCAGGCTAAAATGAAAAGCACTTTATAACTAAGTAACACTTAACACTATATTCTTTAGCAAATCGTAATTTGGGAGCAAGGGACACCCCCTGCAGTGCTCAGGGTTTACTTCTGGCTCTGAGCTCAGAAATTACTTCTGGTAGTCTCAGGAGACAATATGGGATGCTGGGAATTGAACCCAGATCAGCAATGTGCAAGTCAAATGACCTGCCTGCTTGTGCTATCACGCATGCTCCAAATCATTTTTTGTTTTCTGGTAAAGTCTTGCATTGTTGTTGGTGGCTGCTTTCTGATCAAGGTGGTGGCATTCTTTGAAAGCCAGGATGACTTAAAATATCTTAAGGTAAAACAAGAATGAAGTGCTGCATTGATCCCTTTAAGAAATGTTTCTCTTATCTTCAGTAAATGTTTCACATTTGGAGTCAATTCTTTCAAACCACATTTCTGTTTTATCAAATATACTTATGCAATATTCTAAATCATTCATTGTTATTTCAATAAATTTCACATCAGCATCTTCACCAGGTTTTTCCCATTTTAAGAAATGACTATCTTTGCTCAACCATGAGGAGCAATCATCCATTAAAATTTTATCATGATATTAAAGCAATTGGGTTGCAACTTTATGCTTCAGTTCTAATTCTAATATTCTTGTTATTTCTACCATTCCTGTAGTCATTTCTTTACTAAAATCTTTAACTCATTAAAGTCATCCAGAAGGCTTAGAATGAACTTTTTCCTGATATCTGGTACAGTTGATTTTGGATCTTTACTATTGAATTACAAATGTCCTTACTGGTGTCTCAATGTTTGCAATTTACTTTGTCACGTGCATTAATATCATGAATACCTATAAATGCAAGCCATAAGCTTATATATAATTTTTAATCATATATAAAAATCAAAATATTTCTGCATCCAGTAGCTATTTTATACAAGGAACTTAGTGTTCACCTATCTAAGCTTTTAATATTTTCGTTATAGTTTAATCATTTCTAATCTTTAGTTAAAATGAGAGATGTATACTGTTCCTTTCAATTATACATGTAAAGACATTATTGACACAAAAATTAACCAAATTTTATTATTGCTGTGTTTCAAAAAGCAGAGAGACTAATGAAGAAAGAAAGATGGAGGAAGAGAACTGGTTGTAGAATTGGCAGCAGACATTCAATATTAGTTGATTAAGATATGAGTGCTCCTGTGCTCTCAAAATAATATAAAGGATGTTGAAAAACAATAAGATATTAGAACAATAAAAACTTATGCTGACTATTAGCAATGTATAAATATAATTCTTCTAGAATTATTCTAGATCCATTTTATTTATTTTATGAGGGTGAGGGGATGCTTCCAGGAAGACCTCAGCAATCTAGGATGTAACTTTGCTTCTGTATGACAATGGGGTCAGGTAATGCTTGGGCCTAGAAAAGTAGGATTTCTTGATGGAGAAGACGCAGAGGCCAGCAGGGTCACTTTGACAATGCTCTTTTTATTTTTTAAATCAGCTTTCACCAAAAACTGTTATGGCATATGAGACTTCACCCGTATCCACTTTTGCTCCTTTTACATGTCAAAAACCCACCTGGGCAGGACGAAATTCTAGATAGGTTCTTTACCTTAACCTATTCCTCACCCATGGGGGAGCTCCAAACTTCCTAATAAATACTGCAGTCCCAGCCAGCTTTTCTCTTGCTCAACTTGCATATGGATGAACCAGATTAGATCCCTGGTAACATTTATGGTCACCAGAACCATATTGTAGTTGGTTACTGAATAGAGACAGCAGTAAGTCAAGTACAAATGGGTGTGCCCTATAAATAAATGATTACATGAAAAGGTCCCTGGACCTGTGTCTCATCTCTCTTCAGCCTGGTTTGCATTATTTCCTTGGTTATGCTGCTCCAGACATGCTTTTTTTGTTTCCCCTTGGGAATACAGCATGTAGAATTATTCACACTTGGCACCACCAAAAGAGGGGTCTGAGCAGACCCCAACAATGACAAGTGACATGATTCTCTGGTGGATCATTACCATGATTGCTTCTTAAACTGAACTGAATGTGCTTTGTCCTTCACCAGAGCATCAGTGCACATAACCACGTTCTGAACTGCTTCATGTTGCTCTGGTCAATATACCTGCATTTCTCTCCCTGGACTGTATGTTCCAGGCTCCCTACAGATTCTCCTTCTCACATGCCCAAAGATTGGAGGGATGACTTCCCAGTGGTGATGCGTTCTAAGGGTTCATTTATATTCACTACTGGCATCAAACCAGAGAGATTTCCATCTCCCAATGATGATGAGCCAACTACTGACTCTTCAGAATCAAGAGTCTGAAAATGGCTCAACAGAGTCCCCTACACCTACAAGTCTGGAGTCAGTTGGACTCCAATGCTGGCAATCCAAATCCTGAGCACTGTCAAATGGTTCAATGTAATAATAATTACAGATTTATTAACAGAAATGACACCAAAAAGGATTTCTTTGTTCACTGGACAGTCATTAAGAGAAACAATCCAAGTTTCTATGTAACACTGGTGAAACTGTGGAATCTGATATGGTAGAAGGAGAGAAGAATAGAGAAGCTACGAACGTAACTGTACATGGGTATTGAAAATCAGCTGCAATTTTTCCAATTGACATAGGTTCTGCCAATTTATCCCCGCCTTGTTCAAATGCACCATGATCTATGGTGAAAGAGGCTGCCTCAAGCAGGACAGAATGAGACAGTGAAGGGTAGAGAGCTGAAGACTCTAGGTAGCATTCCAAATGCTGACACTGTCTTTCTTCAACTGAACACACATGCTTTGAGGATCTTGGTACCACAACCTGTAGCAGCTTATTGAGGTCATTAATGGGGAAGAAACAAAGAGATATCTCCATTGGAGAAAAACTAACAGCAGAGACATGAGCGGGTCCCCACACCCAGATTCTGACCCGGATTCTGAAAGCCTTTCTATTCAAGATGACCACAGCAGCCTACCACAGAAAATGGAGATGGAGAAAACAAACCCAGACAAAACCCAACTGAGGGTAAGCTTCTTTCTCAACCTCCTGCACCTGAGTAACCTCCATAAATTATCTTTCCTCTAGGTTGCTGTCCTGACCCGCAGAACTCAGTAATTCGTGGGTACGTGAGGGGGTCCCAGCCTGAAAAATAAGGAGAGAGAAACGAGACCCAAGACAAAGAGTCTGACCAAGGGCCAAATTTATTGAAGCAGACGACCAGCTTATATACTCGGGTAGAGCAGGGTGGAGAAGAGGGGAAATATAAGAACAGCCTTTGTATTACACATGACTTCATTTACAAGGTAAAATTTGATATTTTCTCTAGAACATTTTGTGGTCAACTTAGACAGGTCAAACCTGGAACATTTGTGTACATCCTATTCATACATTATGTAGCCAACATCTGTTTCTCATAACTTTGGCAGGACAATGTGCTATTTCCATACTTAATTTCTATATATACATTCAACTGTCACAAGTTCTCAGAACATAATCTACAATAGGATCTGTGCTGTTTCCTGTGACTTTGGCACGTATGCATGTCACATAAGAGAAACATTCATGCTATGGGGAAAGAAGGCAAGCCATACAGACTCCATCTTTAGTCTGCCCCTGACAGGTTGCTCTCTTGATGCTATTTGCATTGGTCACTATATTGCTGGTTAAATTATGTATTCTACCTGTATATATTTTAATAGGTCCTCACTTGTTCTATGCCCCATATCAAACAGATAATCATGTATAAAATTCTATAGGTTTAATATTAGTCTGCAAAGTTCCAAGGAAATGCATAACATTTTGTGAGATATTTAATGGTTTTTAGCTATCCTAGTTTTTAGCTATCCTAGAACATTTTCCAATTGACATGAAGCTTGATTATGTAAATCTTATTCTCAAATTAAGTATATCTTCAAAAAAATTCTAATGTTTTTGTCCACAGAAATCTATAGAAAAGGAAGATGGATACTATAGACTCTTACTGAAGTGCTCATTATAAGGATGTTTTAGTAAATTTATGTATAACTGCAGAAATGTTTTTATGGTTTTGTTTAGACAGTTTATGGAAAAGAAACATTGATATTCTAGACACATGTTATAGTCTCAATGTAAGGATGTATAGGAACTTGTTTTTAAATAAAATATATCTGCAGAAAAAAAAGAAAGAAAGAAAGAAAGAAAAAGAAAGGAAGAAGAAAGAAAAAAAAATAAAAACGAAAGAAAAAGGCCTAACTTTCTACTTGTAATATAATCACTTTTTTGTTTGTTTGTTTTTTTGTTTTTGGGTCACAACTGGTGACACTCAGGGGTTACATCTGGCTATGCGCTAAGAAATCCCTCCTGGCTTGGGGGACTATATGGGATGCCTGAAATCTAACCGAGGTCGGTCCTGGATCAGCCCTGTGAAAAGCATATGTCTTATTACTGCGCTATCACTCCGGCTCCAATATAATCAATTTTTAACATTGCCTATATAGATATTTAGCAATAGACACGACATATTCTCTAAATTTCTCACAGTTTCCTTATTCAGTTTCCTTCAAGGGCTAGGAAAGAATTTACCACTTCTGACTTGCCATAGGATTTTTCTTTAACAACTATAGCATTGTATAAATTAGTTATTTTATTATTTTACTTAAGGAATTATAAACTATAAGGCATTTCTTATTACTTTCTCTAATGACATTAAAATTTGTTTTTGGGCCGGTGAGGTGGTGCTAGAGGTAAGGTGTCTGCCTTGCAAGTGCTAGCCAAGGAAGGACCATGGTTTAATGTATTTTTACAGCAAAAAAATAGGATATTGAGGGCAAAATAAAATTTACTCTCTGAATCTATTAACTTACTTATAAAATAAATTTTATTAAAGTTGAAAAAATAACATATTTACAAAAATATGATATATTTACTGCTAGGTGTTTTTGAATTAGTATTTTATATTACAATATAATAAGGATCATTTAAGACTTTTTAACTTTATATCAACAATAAAATCTGATTATAAATTCTTATAACTTGTCAGTTTGAGAACTATATTGTGAAGAAAAATTGATCATCTTGTTAGCTTTGTATTTTATTATTTAGTTTAACTTGAAAAGTGTTTTAGTGACAAAGGAAATTCTCTATACTGTTTTTAAGATCATGCTTTGTGGAAGCTGGTCCTATTGTATAACTTCTATTATGTTGAAATACTTGATTCAGAAAGATGAAGGATGTGGTTACTTTGAAAGTTATAAGATCTTTCCCTTTTGCTCACAAGACAAGAAAGGCTCCTGGAGTGAAAGCTTTGCGATAAGAGAATACAACTTAATGGATAAAAGCAGAAGGGCATTTGAAATGGACTTTCCGTTTTTGATATAAACAGCAGGTGTCCAGAGTGACTGTCCTTTTGTTGTGCAGGTTGGTAAGAACAAAAATGAGCTGTACTCATCTGTGTATTCATAAACCACCATAAAACACGGTTGTTTTATGAAGAGTTCATAAAAGTTAGAACATCACACAAATGGAAATAACAGTGAAAATAATTCTGCACATTAAATCCTTGAAAGTCATCTATGTTATTTTGGGTGATATTTTCACAGAAATATATTCTGAATAATCTACCCAACTTTGAACTTGTTAGAGCAACAAGGCAAAAGCAACAGGTCTAAAGTTAGCTTTAGTTTTCAAATCACCATGGATTCAGATTCAATATTTGACAAGTTGTTTTTTGTTTTTGTGTTTTTTTTAATTTTATCACCAAAGTCTGTAAACTTTGTTTACAGTGCATCTCATAGCTTCAAGAGGATTAACTGCTTAAGAGGAGCTTGCTTTTTCTCTTTCTAATTAACAAACATTTGTTAGTACCCATAAGAGGGTTGTTGATTTGGGTTTGCTAGGTCCTTGGAAAGAGTAATTTGCCCTAGAGTATTACATGGATGACTCTGGAAATAAATTGGATAAAAATCAGTCATATATCAATAAAAAATACCTTACAGTTTTCATTCTATATATTTCTAGAATGTCTCTTTCAGAAATAGTAACACTATCACCATATATTGAGGTTCCTTTCTCTCTTTTAATTCTGAGAATATATTTTCTTCTGAGTTGGAACAAAACTACTCATTGCCTGAATATTTGTCCCTTTACATCTGTAATCATAATTTAATGAAAAGGATAATCATTTATTAGGTGTTTAAGCCTGAAATCTGGGATTATCCCTGATCTTTTATTAACTCTTTAACTCCATAAACATATCTACAAATTCTCTTTCCAATCCATACGCTTTATTTTACTTTTGCGCCAATTCTTTAGACAAGGGACCTAACGTGTAAATTTCTTCAAAGCATTAGGAAGAGCTTCCAAAATTCTGATATCACACACATAGTCTTCTTTCAGTGTACATAAATAATCCTTTTCATTAATTAAATTTCTAGAAACTTTAGGGATTATTATGATTTTTATGAACAAATGTAAATTACATATATTATGTATTTCAATCACAGCTTTCATGACTCAAAATATATACATTATCTGAAAACAGACTGTTTCAATGAATAGGTGAAACTATCATAAACTATTCTCCCTAATAATCATTACATATATTTTATTTTTAATTTTTGTTTGTATGGGTGCCAAACTCAGCAGTGCTCAAGAGTTACTCCTGACTCTGCAGTCATGAATCACTCTCAGCTAAGTTCAGCAGACTATATGTAATGCTGATGATCAAACTCTTTTAGATCTCCCAAAAGGCAAATGTCCTACCTGCTGTAAAATCACTCCTTCCCTACATATTTGTAATGAATTAACAATCTTAATGTTTGCTATTGTACCTTCAAAACATTGACTTTTTTCCCCTTAGAAGAAATGTTGTGTCAAAAGTATTTCTCTGTACTATCTCTTGTACCTAACCATTGTTAATTTTAACTCATTTAGTTACAGAATATGGTGCATTTTTGAACATGTGGCACAAGCAATGAAAAGGTAAAAGGTATTTTAATTTAAAATTATTTTTGAAATTGTGTGTTAATCTTCTTACATTTATGATATACTTTTTTATTTAAAAGCAGTTTTAAATATTACTGAAGATTAAAATTTATTATATACATTTAGGAAAAAATCACTCTTACTTCTGATCATATGATGGAAGAAAGATTTACTTTGCTTTATTTCACTTGTGTGGTCTCATCTTTCAACTCCAGACCCTAAAAAATAGTATATATCTCAATGTGCTAACAGTGATAATGGAGTACAGGCAACTTTCATTTATTGCTTCTGGAAATGCCTATATATTACATATATTTGGCTAAATAAAAACTTTAAAAATAAAGTAAATTGAAAATAAATTGTAAAAGAGTAAAAAGATTTTCCAAAGTTATTTTGCTATTTCTCATTATATAAACTGAAATACACTCAAAATCACACACATACAAACAAAATTTTTATTCTATTATTAATGAAAAATTATACACAATTAGAAAGATGAGTGCTTTATCAATATTTGCTGCATGGTTTACATTCAAAATTATTCTAAAATACTTAATGTTTTAATATTTCCACTAGCTAAATATGTTTTATTATCAGCAACCAATAATTGTCTCTACTTTAAGTACTAGCAAAGGTCTAAATGTTTTAATTTTTTATAATGTACTTTAAAATTACGATGGATTCTTATACTTTATCAATATTTTCCAGTTTTTATTACTTAAAAATTTTAGTTATAATTTGCTTTAATTATATTTGAGCCTGAGCAATATAGCATTTTCCTCGCAATAAACATTTGATCCTTGGCATCCCATATGGTCTACTGAGAAACTCCAAGGGAGATCTTTGAGTGTAGAGCTCTTAGTAATCCCTGAGCAATATCAGTTGTGTAATACAATAACAAAACCAATTAAACTTACATTAAATTTTTTATCATTTAATTTTATTTCATATAATCTATTAAAATAGATTTCATATATTTTCATAAATTATCAATAAGAAAAATACTTTAAAATAGCAGTTTTTAACTAATAACAAAATATTAGTTCAATAATTACAAACCTGTTAATTTTTCTTTTTAATTCTTAACCATTTCTTCATTCTATTTTGTTAGGTACAAAACTTATGTTTTAAAATGTAAATACTCTTATTTTACTCTTAAAAACTTCCTTTTATACCTATGAAAAGTCCTCAAATTGACCCCATCTTTCAAAGTATTTATAAACTATATTCTTTGCTCTTTAAAATAAAAGCATTTGTATTTATGTTTATTCTATTTTTTATTATGTACACTCATAAGATTTCTTCAATAAATATCTTCTCTGTCTCTTTAATCCATGATACATCTCATTATCCTTCTTTTGAAGAAGTAAGAACTTCTCCTCTATGACCACTTCCTTTTCTGTGCCTATAATGGTGGTTCTACAATTTGGCATTATAGACATTTATGGGGATAAACTGCCTTTACAGTTTGTTTAGTGACAGTCTGGTCTCTGCAAATGCTATGCCCCAAATGTCAAGAATAGGAATTTTATAGCATAGAACGACATTTGTAGTATTCAGTGGAGAGCCTCTGCTATTTAGGTTACCGATTATACCCAGAGAATTCGATTCACTTACCTGACCAATAGTCAATTATTTGGAGGCACCTTCTCAGCATCATACACCTAATTTTCTTTTGGAGGCATCTTCTCAGCATCATACACCTAATTTTCTTCTATAAGCAACCTTTTTTTCTTAGTTTTTGTTCTTTCTTTTTGGTCCACTACCACAGTATCAGGGATTACTTCTGAGTGTGCTCAGGCATCACTCTGTGTGGGAATTGTGGGGATCATATGTATTGCTTAGGATCAAACCTGGCTTCGCCACCTGCAAAACAAGCATACTGCCAGTTAGATTATCATTTTGACCTATAAACCAAATTTCTTTTAATCATCAATTTTCTTTTATTTCCTGTTATCAATTCAACTTTAAACTTTTTAAAGTGTTTCTTGAAAATTAAATGTTCAATCATTGTCTACATAAAAGTTTATGACATTGAACTTTCAACTGCAATTTTATGACCACCAAAAAGTCCTGAGAAAATGACTTATTCTGCTTTATATTACAAACACGTTTATTCTTATATCACATTTAGTTTTTAATTGTAGAGATATCTTACAATACATTAATGATAGGCTTTTATTAATACAATGTTCCAATATCAGGTCCTTTAACAATGCCACCTCCTTCAATTTTACCATTTGCTAGACCACAAAGGTTCTGAGGATCATTTCTCCAAATTTGTTGATTTTGCAATTGTTAATCTTTTATTATCTTTCTTTATATCCCATTTATTTGAGGGGTCAATCTGTAGCTATCCTCCTTCTAGTTGCACTAAACATGATACTTTCCAGAGTTACCCACCAAGCAGCAAATTGCAGAAGTTCATCTTGAACTTGAATACATTTTGAACTTTATAAAACATAAAGCATATTCATTACTCAGTTAATATTTTTATAAACCATGTCTATTACTGTGCTGTGTTTACAAAATTGTTAATTATAATTTTCATGCTTTTAATCTTAAAAATTTTTCCTAACTCAATTATGTTCTCAGTTTTATATTCTTCATGAATATTTTACATAACTTTTAATCTTGATGCATCACTTTAGATATAATTTTCTATGTTACAAAGAAAACTTATTAATTTAATTTTTTTGTTTTTTTGTTCACAATGGTTGTACTTCTGGCCAAGGTATCTACTGTGTTTTCCCGAAAAAATAATCCTCCAAAAATAAGACCTACTTACAGGTTTAATTCTGGGTGAAATATAAGGCATCCCCCAGAAATAAGGCCCCCTTAGAATCTGTCTCGGAATAAAAATTAATTCACAATAAACTGGTTACAAAGACCACTTCAACTGTGATAGTAAGCAGAGTCCTGATGTCACTGCTGTGTGGAGGCTGAGCTGAAAAGAAGTTAGCAGTGAGCACAGGGCGGGGAGGAAGGAGGAGACATTCACAGTAGAAGAACAGGAGGATCAGAGTGGATGGGATGTTGTGAAGGTGGTGAATAAATTCTCGATCCTGTAGGATTCACAGTTTGTCTGGTTTGTGTTGACAGCTACTGTACAGCCATATTGTATACAGGTAATTAATTTCCTTATTTTCATTCAATAATAAATGTGTATGGTATTCTTCTTCATAGACAAATAAGACAATCCCTAAAATTAAGACCTAGGGCATCTTTGGGAGCAAAATTTTATATAAGATAGTGTCTTATTTGGGAGGAAGCAAGGTATCTCTAATCTTATTTGACTAGGTTTAATAGAAAATTTTTCCTATAAAAATTTCAAACTATATGTTACTCAATGAGCTACCTGGCCAATACACTGATCCTAGACTAATTAACATAGACCCTGGGAAAGTGAATATATAAAACAGATATTGACATTGACATCATAAACTACATAACAGAGCTTAAAAAGGAAAAGAGCAAACTATGCTAACAATTTCATAACCAACTTTTGTGATCCTTTGAAGCCAGAAATAGGAACATGACTCCATATTCATCATTATATTCATTAGAATGGAAATCAAAAAAATTTTTAATATAATTTTTATTTTGATCATCGTGGCTTACATATTGTTGACAATATTATTTTAGGTACATATTTACATAAAATCAAGGGGGATTCCCATCACCAGATTGTCTTCCCTATACTTCCATTTTTGTCCTCCCTCCCATTTCCTCTTCCCTCACCCTCAGGGCGGCTAGAATATGTGGTCCCCTCTGTATCTGACCTACTACTTAGTAGTCTTGCACCTGTTTGGTCTTGATGTCTCCCTTATTTCCCCCTCTAACTGGAGGCAGGACTAGCTAGTTCAAGATGCATGGTTTTGTTTGAAAAAGAGAAAAGTAATAAGCTGGGGTAAGAGACTAATATGCCGAAAATGGGTGGAATCCTTCTAGGGGCTCTCATCAACGCTTTGAGAGATGAAGGAGATAAAGAAGGTGAAACACTCCCCCAGTACCAAAAGAAGTGTCAAATATCCAGTGAGGATTCCAGCTATATCGATTAGCACCACAAAAAAAAAACCAAGCAAACAAAAAAAAAACAAAACAAAGAAAAACAGACAAACAAAAACAAAAACAAAAAGAAACAAACAAAAACAAATCAAAATGAAAACCGCCATGGTCTTGAAATAAGAAACATGGCATAGCACATAAAGAAAGAAAAGAAAAGAAGAGAAAAAAAAATAAGTATAACTGGGGACAACAATTTCAATAATCACACCCAAACAGAGAAATATACCAAAGATAGGTAGGTAAATAAAAATAATAATGATAATAAATGAAGATTAAAAATAATATATAAAAAAATAACCGAGGTTTTGTGCTTTTTGTATTTTTGTTTTTTCCCTCCTGCCCTGGCACAGTAGATATTGGGGTCATTCAAAGAGGAATTCACTTGGCCTAAGAAATATGGGGTTTCTACGTCCTTGGAGTATATTGTCATGGGATCAACTATAGACTCTGTTCAGGATCATTTATTCTCCCGGTGGTGCTTTGGTGGTGTGTGGAAGACTTCTGCCCTGTCCTGGGTGATACAATCAGACCTCTGTGTCTAGAGGTCTCAGTATCTGCATGGATCCTGAGGTGGGACTTATGATGAAGTCAGTCTTTGTGGTTCTAGAGGTTCTGTTCCCTCAGTGTCATTTTAATCCATCTTCTGTGGTTGGAGATCTTGGTCTTTGTGTTGAACCTGGGATGGCGCCTAGGATAGCGTCTTTCTTTGTGCTTCCCAAAGCCCCATTCCGTTACAATTGTCTCTGTCAGACCTTTGGAACTGGGGATCATAATTATTGTGCAGGTCATAGTTCAAACCCTAAACTAGGGCTTTTTTATTGGTCCCAAGATATATACAGTCTGGTCATGGTTCTAGCAGCCAGTCATCTATAAATCACGATCTTGGCTTTTGGACCTACCAAAGGGTGACAAGTCTTCTGGTTTTGTCTTGTCATTGGCTGCTAAGGTAGGCTAATCTGTTCTAAGGTCAAGTTGTTCACATTTTTCTCGTTGTCAGGATATCATGTTAGTGCTGGTCCTTGTTGGTGACCCCACAGTATTAAGGCTGTCCCGGCTGGGATTTGTTTTTTGTAGCTGTTGTGAAGAACTGTGCCTTTTCTATGTCTGGGGTCCAGGGTTCAAGGCTGGATGAATGGTATCTAATCACCTGAGGTCTAAGTTGATTCCACATGACATATTTTCATGGTAGGAGATATCCCTGTATTGTAAACAACTATGAGTACTTATCTCTAGTAGATAAGAGCTCTTATTTTTTTTTAATGTAAGATTTCCCCTTTATTTAGTGTGCCTTTGCAGGGAGAAATGGTGCTACCTTATATTGTCAGTGTATTTGGGGGTGGACAGAGGGGATAACAGAAACAGGTCACATACCCAAAAATGATAAAAAAAAAGGAATAAAAATGTATGTGCTCACAAATGTATATGTAGGACAGACATTTAAAAAATAACTTAATTAATTTAAAAAAAAGAAAGAAAAGAAAAGAAATAAAATGAGTTAGCGAAGTTTTTAAAGGACCAAAGTGGTGCAAAAAACTATCTTACATTTGGGGGAAAGCAGGTAAAGAGGTGCTATATGACAGGTCTTATGCCTATGTTGGAAGTACAGTTTTTCCCATTGTCTTTTGGGTTTTTCTTGTGGTGCGTGGGTTCCCAGGCATCTTTCTATCACACCCCTGACCTTCTTCAGATTGGTAAAAATTTGTGGCAGGGAGGTCTTGGAAGAGTTCTTGCTTTGGGAATACTTTTGGACCTAGGTCCAGTTTCAAGAAACAGTCCAAGTTAGGGGGAGTTGGTAGGGAGGGCCTCGCATCATGAGTCCGCAGGGGAGTTGGCTGTCTTTACTTGCAGGAGACGAGGTGTGGGTTTGACTGGGTACAGGCTTACAGGAAACTCAAAAAGATGTACTTCCAGGTCACTCGAAAATATTTTCACAGTCTTGGCACTGGGTTCACTACATTTGTTTAATATATTTATTACCTTTGTTCTGAGTGTACATTTATGCTGTTTACAATAAATTTATTGACAGAAATCATAAAGTTTAGGTGTATTCAATGCTGCTATATATCTGTATACTTGATCTGAGAAAATCAATCAGACTGAGGATTTTCCAAAGAAATAAAATGGGATATTAAATAGATCAGCATAAGAGTAAATACAAATATAGTGAATGTATTATAAATTTGTGATAAATTATGACATTTGCTTGGGTTTCTTCTTTCTGTTGCACATATTAAAAGAAAAATAGTTAACATTTTGTCAAGAAATTTATTTAGTTTCTGCCTTTCTTTTATGAATAAAGCCAAGTAGCACAAAAACTACAGCATAGTAAAAGTTCAAAAACTTTACTTTGTTAGAAGCTTACTGTCAACAGTTTTTTTAAACAATTGGCTTCTATATTTTTATGTCTTTTATTTTCTTTTAATTATTTTTTTTTAATTTTGCTTTTTGGGACATCTCTTGCAGTATGTAGAGTTTTCTCCTGACTTTGTGTTTAGTTATCACTCCTAATGTGCTTGAGACCATCAGGGCTCTGCAACCCGTGCCAGAGCCCCATGTGTTTCTGTTGAAGCTTTGCCATGGGTGGGACAGCAGGACCCATAAAAAGGGTGTGAGCAGTGGTATCTCTCACCTCTGCCTCCTCCAAGCGCCTTGTGTAGCAAAGATCTCATTAAACAGGTAAATTATATACTTTCACTGGCTATTAATTTGCACAAATATATTTTACATTGTTAAGTAAAATGTTCTTTTTCTCTTCAGATCTACAGCTAACTGCACTCTTCTGTATATAGCATTGACATAAGAAACAATGTATGCAATGCTATATTGGTTTTAAATGTTCAGATGGGAGCCGGAGAGATAGCATGGAGGTAAGGCGTTTGCCTTTCATGCAGAAGGACGGCGGTTCGAATTCTGGCATACTATATGGTCCCCTGTGCCTGCCAGGGGCTATTTCTGAGCATAGAGTTAGGAGTAACCCCTGAGCGCTGCTGGGTGTGACCCCAAAACCTAAATAAATAAATAAATAAATAAATAAATAAATACCCAGATGGTTTTGAGGCTCCCAGGTTTCTTTGTTGGTTTTCTCCCCTACCCTTTGGCTATTTAAGTCTTAAAGGTTGCAGATCCCTGCATAGGTCGTGTTGGGGAATGAACCTTGAGTTGGCTACTGAAAGCAGTACCTACTGAAATAACAATTCAAGCTTCATCTCATTTAAAATTTTATTTTTGTGATTACTTAACCATATCTTAGAGAACATCTTTAATCCACCAGTTTACTTAAGTAACCCATTACATTTTATATTAGAGTATATCCCTTTTACCTTATTCCAATATTTCTTTTGGGGGGAATTTTTTGGGGGGCCACACCCAGTGACTCTTAGGGGTTATTTCTGGCTATGCTCTCAGAAATTGCTTCTGGCTTGGGGGACCATACAGTATGCCGAGGATGAAACTGAGGTTCATCTTAGATGGGCCACGTGCAAGTAAACACCCTACCTCTGTGTTATCTCTCAGGATCCTATTTCACTAATTCTAAAAAATATCAGATTCAGTAATCAGCAGGTAGAACATTTAATTTACACCCATTAACTCAGGTTTGAATATGGTCCCTGAACCTGTAGGAATAATTTCTGAGTGTAAGCCAGTAGAAACACCTGACACTGCCAGATATGGCCCCCAACAAAAAAGTTAAATATACAAAGGCCAATACGTGTTATCCTTAGATAATTTTAATAATTCAGTAAATAAATTCATAAATAAAGAAAATTTTAATAATTTAAAATTACACCTTATCTCTAGGCAGGCAATATTGACTAGTATTAATTAAAATGCTAAAATAATCTAATATTTAATATTATCTGTCGAATATAGCCATAAAATATTTAGATAGTTTGCATTCATTACATCACCACATAGTTATGAGAATTATAAAACAAAAAAATTTATATTTACTCATATGTTCATAATTAGGATAAATATACTTCCATATAAAATGCAATAACTGTTTACTTAGCCATAGTACTTTAATTGAAACTGGGAATTTGTGTTGGTGTTTTGTTTAGCATTTTAAATTCATTGAATTTTTTGAGTTTATTCTTTCTACTGAACACTTTAGGAGAAATTGAATCAAGTATATGGACTCACATTCCAAAGTCATGAGACCAATTAGAAAATAAAGAGAAAATATTCCATAGGTTTTGTTTCTAGTTCTTTGCCTAGTGCACTCATTGATACTCTCTGCATCATATTAAATATGTGGAGATAAGTTCTTTCATGAGATGTTGGACTTTATTTTGATGGATCTAATACATTAGACTCAACCTAAAAACAAATCCAATAATGTGCATAATGAATTCTTCTCATTCTCCGTGCACCTGTTCTCTCTCATTATATGTGAAATTTTGGGATTATTCCAAAGTGCTCCATAATGACTTTTTGTAAGCAAGACAAGTAGAAGAAATTCTTCAAGGACGCAGTAAATTGGTATTTGAAACTCTGTTCAGTAACTAGCTTGGAAGGAAATGATACCAACAGATAGAACAGAAACACGTGACTTTTGGAGCTAGAACAAATACATAAGATAAAAAATGATGTTTCAACTAATAAATGAAAAGTTGAAAATGCTCTTTATTTGACTATTCATTCAAATTTCAAACTAACATTAACTCATGTTTTGGAAAATAATAAACAAAATTGTTTATGTCTCTGATTCAGTGACATAATATATCTGAAGCTACTAAATAAGTTTAAATATGCTATATTTATATTCCTTGTGATTTAAATAAGCTTGCATTTTCTAGTTACTGTAGTAGCCTACAAAATTAAAATATACATAATTTATAGTTCTCAAAGTTAGACATATGTTAAGAATGCTAAATATTTAAAAAATAAAGCACAAAAGGCACAGAAAAAATGTGAATATATTCTAACTGAACTCTATGTTCAAGTAAAGAATTGTCAATAAATGATTTAACGAATATCAATCATTATTTTAGTAGCGTTTAAAATAAAAGGATCAGTTATATAATTTATTTTGTCTTTTATTGTGAGGGATGGTGTGCTTGCAATGCTCAGAATTTACTCTTGGCAAAGTTCTAAGTGATCATTTTTGGTGGTATTCAGTGACCATATACAATACTGTGTATTAAACTGCTATCAAGCAAATACAAAGCAAATATTATCTTGATTGTGTTGTCTTTTCAAAGTTTATTTCAGTCATTGTGAAACTACAATATATTTATGGTTGGGTTTCCAGCATCCAATGTTTCAACAACGATCCTATTACCGTGTTCACTTCCCTCCACCAATACCACCATCCATACCCACTTGCCTCCAAACCAACAACCTACTTCTATAAAAGGCATTTTTAAAACTATATATAATTCTCTACTGTGGTTAATTATTGCTGATTGTATTGTATATTTTTACCCTTTTAGTAACCCCTTCTTTTTCGGATTTAATACTTTACTCAAAGATAGACTTGCTGCCTCCCTATTCCCTCAGTGGTATGTTTGCTTTAGAATATGAGTTCTCATGTTTTGTGTTTTTTCTTATCATTTCCTTTTGCTATTCACCATTATGTTTTTTTATATCCCTCATATGAATGAGATCATTCTGAGTTGATTTCATTTCTTTCAACTAACTTAACTCAGCATTATATTCAATAGATTCTTTTGCATAACAGCAAATATGAGTTTATCTTATATTATTCAGTCAGTAATATTAGTTTGTTTATTTACTATGGGCACCTATTCTATATATTGTTTATAATATATTATCATATTAATATATATTACTTATATTATTATATTATATTCAGTCATCTATTTCTGGACATAAGGGTAGTTTCTATATTTTGACTACTATTGATAGTGTTTCAAAGAACATGAGAATGAAATATTTACTGTGCAATTGTAGTAAATGACTTAATATCACAATTTTGTTAGATAAAAATTCTAAGTCATCCTAGGATCTGTGCAAAAACCAAGATCTCTAATTACAGAGGACTGACTCTGACAACCACACTGAGTAGAACGTTTCCTGGGATCATAAAGAAAGACCTTGAGGTTCAACAATGACATGTACAGAGCCTGTAGTTGGTCTCATATCAGTATGCCTCAAGGTGGATACACCCTGTACCTCTTACGCCAAAGGAATTTCATTCTAAATTCCCCAGTAACTACTATGCCTATGCAAAGCAAACAAACAAAAAACAAAAAAAATTTTGTCACTCTAACCTCCCCTCTTTTCTCTCTTTTCTTTTCCTTTTTTTCTTTTTCTTTTTCTTCTTTTAAAGTTATATTTATAGCTTCTAAACAGGGGCTCCCACCCGCTATTATTTTTAGCAGAATCATAGAACATGAATCATCTTGTTTGGCCTCATATTTCTATGTCTTCCTACAAATTGATAAAAAAAAAACAAAACAAAAAAAAAAACAACTGGATGGTACCAGGAACAAAACAGTATCATAAGCACTGAGTGGAAATAAAATAAATGATCAGTTCTAAATACCTAACAAATAGTCAATAACAATAGAATTAAGAGACTCAAAGTAAAACAAGCTATACACGAAAAGGACCTGTTACCTAGCAGTCCAAGGGCTAAGGCTGGAAGTATGGAATGCATGCTGGGAACAGTGATGAAGGTGGTGGGCATTGCTTTGATTCACAGTCAGTAGTACCTTAAATATAACAGTGATAGACTTGTAATTTTTATTGATCTCAATAAAATCATAAAAACTAAGTCATCAATAAGTTATGATTATATAACATATTATATACTACATTATATAATACACTTATTTAGTTTATTATATTTCAATGATTCCATTGATTCTAATTTTGTGTAACTTATTTTTTTGTTTTGTTTTGGTTTTTTGGATCACACCTGGCAGCACTCAGGGGTTACTCCTGGCTCTATGCTCAGAAATTGCTCCTGGCAGGCTCAGGAGGTTGTATGGGATGCCGGGATTTGAACCACCATCCTTCTGCATGCAGGGCAAATGCCCTATCTCTATGCTATCTCTCAGGCCCTTTGAGAAACTTTTTTGAATAATTAATATTTATAAATAGCAAGGATTGTAGTCTATTGCTTCTTGAAGATTTTTTGTAATAAATTAGAATATTTAAGAACAAGTATAGCACATATAATTCTGGTAAGGCATTAGCAGTCATGTAGGGTAAATTTTAGTGTTAGTAAACAGCCTTCCTCCCTACTCTTCTATTTTTCTTCTTTCTTCTCCTCAATCCTTTTCCAGGAAGCATTATGAATCTATTTTTAAGACAAAGCCATTTATAAAATATCAAACCTAACTCACAAATAAAAGCAAATAGTTTATAATGGCCTATAATTTTGCTTCTGTAAAAGCTTCAAAATATCTTTTTGTCTTAAAGCAAGCTGCTCTATCCTGTTATATTCTCTCCTGTAGACTTGTTATATACCACTATTATTATAATACTATGACATTTTTAGTAAAAAAAATTTTGAGCTAATGCAATCGTACAGTGAGTGAAGTGCTTATTGTGCATGTCTGGTGTCCCATACACTCTACTGAGCGTAACAGTCATAATTCCTGAGTGAAGATCCAGGTGTAGTCTCTGACATAGTTGAGTGTGATTCCCCCCAAACCAAATCAAACAGCAAAAACAATCAGTTAGTGGTATTTTACCAGAGCTAAATATACATTAAGAGGATTTACAAAACAATTATTATTAACATAATTGAATGTTAACTTATCACCATACCATGCATGTTAAATGTAATATTTCTCTAATCATGAATATGTTGGTTTCATAACAGAATGTATGAAGAGTGCCTGAAACCTGGACTTAGGTGTTTTCAACCAGAATTAAAAGTCATTATAAATAATTAAATGTCACCAAATTAAATAGTTTATGTGTGGCAAATGACAAATATGATAAAACTAAGACCTTCAACTAAATGGGAAAATATATCTATCTATATCTATATATTATAGATATAGATAGATATTTCTTTTGTTTGTTTGTTTGTTTGTTTTTTGGGAAGTCACACCTGGTGATGCTCAGGGGTTACTACTGGCTATGCACTCAGAAATCTCTCCTGGCTTGGGGTACCATATGGGGCACCAGGGGATCAAACCACGGTCAGTCCTAGGTTAGCTTGTGCAAGGCAAATACCCTACTGCTTGTGCCACCGCTCTGGCCCCAAGGGAAAAATGTATTTTATTCAACACATCAAATAAAAGATTGATAAATAAGATATGTAAAATACTCCCAAAATAATAAAAACAAAACTTCCAAAATCTTATCAAAAACAGGAGAGAAAATTATCGGACACTTTTCTGAATATGATAGGTAGAGAACCAATAGCCAACTGAAAAGCTTTGAAGATCTTGTTTTTTAAGGAAATTAAAATCTAGATGATAATAAAATTAAGCTAAAATTAATAAATTAAAATGAGATGATTTTTGCATTTATATAATAAGGAGAGATGAACTCATAAAATTTTTCCCATACATGGATGTACATGGAATCTATTATGCTAAGTGAAATAAGTCAGAAAGAGAGAAAGACGCAGAATGGTCTCACTCATCTATGGGTTTTAAGAAAAGTGAAAGACATTATTACAATAATTTTCAGAGACAAAAGAGAGGAGAGCTGGAAGTAACAGCTCACTTCATGAAGCTCACCACAGAGTGATGAGTTTAGTTATAGAAATAATTACATTGAGAACTATCTTAACAATGAGAATGTATGAGGGAAATAGAAAGCCCGTCTAGATTACAGGCATAGGTGGGGTGGGAAGGAGAGACACTTGGGACAGTGATGATGGGAATGTTGCACTGGTGATGGGGGCGTTCTTTCATGACTGAAATCCAACCACAATCATGTTTGTAATCAAGGTATTTAAACAAAATATTATTTTTTAAAAAGTTAACATTTGGGCTAGAGCAATAGTACTATAGGTACGGTGTTAGCCTTGTATTTAACCAACCCCAGTTGTATTCCCAGCTTGCATTTAACCAACCCCGGTTGTATTCCCAGCATCCAATAAAACCCCAGAAGTTACCCAGGACTAAATTCCTAGTAGAGAGCCAGGAGTGACCCTAATTGTCTCCTTATGTGGTCCAACAACAACAACAACAACAACAAAAGTTTTAATTAGTTTTTCAGAAACACTCTGAGACTATGTTTTCAATTTTGCTTACTATTAAATACTGTATATTTTTATTGTAACTAAACTCTACACATTAAAATAATTTTTAGACTTCAATATAAAATGCTACATTAGAATATTTAAGTAGCTTTCTATGAAAATTGGCTTACTTTGTTTAATGTCAGAAATTTGTAGTGGTGCTCAGTTTCAACAGTGGCAGAGTTTGGGGATGAAATTAGCATTAAAGATGTTTTAATTTTTGAATTCACATTCAACAAGTCTTTAGAACTATTAACATAAAATAAAAAAGACAAAAATGATACAGTCTAAAATTTAGGGGCCAGGAATTAACTTCAGAAAGAAGGAGCATACACTTTGGATCCAGTTACAATTTAAAGGGAGTGAAGGCACATCAAGTGGTGCACAAGGTTAACTCCTGAGTCTGAGTTCAGGAATACACCTAATAATTCGCAGAAGACCATCTGGAATGCCAAGTACCCAACTACCATGTGCAAGGCAAGGCTCTACCTGCCATACCATCTCTCCAACTAAACTTTTATTCTTGGAGTCACATCGTTGCCAGATTAATAACTCAAAATAATGACCTCTGAACATCACTGAGTGTGCCTTCCTCTACTATATTTAAAGCATTATTTAAAATTTTTTTCTTGTCCATTCCTTGGGTATAAGTAGAGAATTTGTTATTTTGAGATAAGTTAAGATTTTGTGGACTTGGCTCAGAAATATCTAGCATCAAATTTAGTCTCACAAATAATAAATTCTGTAAGCTTAGCTAACATCTTCAACTTTTACAATATTTTGAATACATTCAGTAATAACATCTTAGTTATAGATTAATACTTTGGGGAATACTTTGCACATTTCTATTGTCTATGAAACTTTAGCAAGACACTTGAACATTAAATAAATATATAAATAGCAATGTATTTCCATAAAAACAGTGTTGGGTCAGCTATTTATTACTTATTTTATTATAATGCAGTAATTTACAAAGTGGATCAGCTACTTATTATGGTAATAATTTAGATTTATCAAGTATAGTAAGAACCAATACAAACTTCAAATTGATATTCAAATTTTTATATCTGAAATGAACTTAAACTCATTTCATATCTACCATTTGCCTTAAGTCTAATATTAAAATAAATACTCAATGTAAGCCAAGCTAAATTTTCTAAAATTTGTGATTTAATTTAATTTCTATATTATTATATTCAACATAGAACAATTTGAAACATTTAGAAAAAATTATGTTTTTATTATAGACAATATTTTAGACATTGCTCAGCTTCAATTATTTAATTTTTATTTTATTGCAAAATATTCAGTGTTATAAAATTAAATATAGTAACGTACTCAATTATTCCATGTCATAAACAAGCAAACACAAGCAAATAAAAATATTATATATCTTTAAAAATTAAACACTTGATTCCTGAGTGTCAGTAAAGTGTGTAAGGCAATTGAACTGAATTGTATCCCTGACATCCAATTGATCTCCCAAGCCTGCAAGGAGTGATTACTGAGTTCAGAACCCTCCTGAGCATTGACAGGTAATTCAAAAACATGAACACAAACATTTCCCTTAAAATAAAAATTGTGTGAATGTTAAAGAACAAAAACTCATTGTTATAGAACTGTTTCTCAGCCAGAACTATACCACCCACTTCTTGGCTCCCAAAATATTTCCAGGGGACACGAGGTTAAAATTGGTTTAACTAGAACCAAAGAACATGACAAGAGTTTGACATTAGACAAAAACATTTGACAAGAGTCAAATGATAAGATATTAAGGGTCACAGGAAGAAACAATTTCAGAAGTGGGCTATAAAAAGAAGGCTGAGAAACAGTTTTTAAACACACTCATCATTCAATTAAGATATTCATTTTCACAATATTTCAAATCTTGTTAAAATAAAAAGCAAACCTCTCTGGCTTCACAGACTTTATTTTATAGTATACATTACAAGCAGTAAATTGATAATTATATTGTAACAATACATCAGAATAAAGATGATAAAGCAAGTGACAAGATAGTTATTTAAGATTGGGTTCCATAGCAAGGTCTGAAAATGATATGATAAGTTTTGATTGAGCAAAATGAATGAATTATTTTAGCATTCATTGAAATGGAGAAGATGGGAAAACTGATTTGTAAAGCTGTACTCCTGAAACGTTAACACTGATGTAACTATTAATCATTATAAGAAATACATTTGTAGCTCATCAGCAGTCAAATCGAATTTAGAGCAATATTTATAAATAACAGAAACTGAGAACTGAATGTAAATAAGCAGGTAAAGTGGCCCAGTGAGCTATTTAATATTCAAAGGTAAGAATGAAAAATAATCAAAATGATTGAAAAAAGGTGAAAGATTGGGTATTTGTGAAGTAGTTTCTTATCATTTCAGAATGGACAGTATTTCTGAAGAGGAGGAACCAAAAACTTGTTTTAAAGCTAAGTGTAGAAATCACTTAAAATTACTATTTCAGAATAGATTCTCTGAGAAATGGGAGAAAAAGTCAATTAGAGTGGAAACAAGAAAAATAATATGTGAGGAAGAAAATCATGGAGCACTACTTAAATAAAATTTTTTTGTTCTTTTTAAATAGAGGTCATTCCCGGTAATGTCATTCTAATGGTCATGGGGTGAGAGTCAGTAAAGGGCCAATCTTGCTTTAATCAAGCTCCGAAGATACCCCAAACATTCTGTGCTAATGTGACAATTGAGTGTTTCTAGGGTCTGATGGTGCTTGAGGGTAAAAAATTACACCATTAGATGCTAAGAGATCACAAAGAGTAACCTGTGTCAAATAGTATTTTAAATATCTTTAATAATTGAAATAATTAAAATAAATAATAAGAAATAATGAATGAATAATAAAAATGTATTAGTAAGTAAGGTTATGAAATAGTTTATCAGAGTACAATGGATTTTTTTTATTTTACTATTGTTTTAAGCAATATTAACACTTGCTGGTAATACCAGGGACCAAAGCAGGATCAGCCATTTCAAGATAATTGGCTTATTAGTTGGCTTATTTTTGCTTTTTGACCCATATGTTCAAATGCACAGGACTTACTCCTGGCTCAGTGCTCAGCTGTCTCTCCCTAATGTGCTACCAGAAGAACCACATTGGGTTGCAGGGATTGAACCAAATTTGGCAACATGTAAAGCAAATGCCTTAACCTCTGTTAACAATCTCTTTTTTACCAGATATAGTATTTTAGCTCTTTCATGATAATATAAATTCAACAACAAAATACTTATAAAAAGGAAGTAACAATTAAGGTATTTGATAAGATTTGCATAGGCTTCAATTTTCTTTGAAACAACCCAGGAATTACATTATCAAATATAGCATATTATTACTCCAGTACTAATTATTTTCTAATTTGTTAAATCCGGAAAGACGATAATCAATTTTAGATCTTTCTATACATTTTTATTATTACTCTGCTAGCATAATTCCATTTTCATTATGATGATAAGTAAATATAAGCCATAATAGAGATTAATGATAGTTCGACTTTATCACCCTGAATATTAGGGTCTTATCTGGTTCAGTAAATTATCCAGGAACTCAAGAATATAAACATTTTTTAAAATAAATTTGAGAACAAAAGAGTATATATTGTTATGTGACAATGGATCATTAGAGTCTAGAAAAGTTACCAAAAAGTTAACTGTTAACGAAAGTCTGCTTCATTTGTGGGGCACATCAACCATATTCAGGGATTACTTTTAATTCTTCCTACGGAATCACTCCTGATGGGAATTGTGGAACCTTATGTAAAAGAATGTCAGAGATTGAATCTCTGTGAGGTAAATGCCCTATGGACTGATCTATAGATTTGTCCCCTTAAATTTCTGTTTTATACTTCAAGGACAATAACATTTATTCGATTTATAGGAGAATCATTGGTTCTACCTTCCAAAGAACAAAGTTAGTAGTTTTTGTTGTTTAGATAATATTATTTTATTTTACTTCCCCCACAAATTTAGAGATTGAGTTGTTTGGCTATTTCCATGTTACTACCAATTTATTTTTTGTAGCCATTGTATATTTCCACATTTTTGGACTGGGTTACATGAAAAATAAAGAATCTTATAGCATGGTCAAATCATGTACCATTATAGAGATTTATTGCTAGAAATAGTATATAGCAATAAAATTATTAATAAACAATAAAATTTTTCTCTTAACTAGTTTTCTGCTCATAATACAAGGGATTTATATTTATATTTTTTCTTTTTTCTTTTGTTTTTGAGACACAGCCAGCAACACTCAGGGGTTACTCTGGCCCTATGCTCAGAAATCGCTCCTAGCATGCAAGGTAAACACCCTTCCTCCATGCTATCTCTCCAGCTCCAAGGCATTTCTTTAATCATAAAATAATTATTCTTAAATTCCCCCCAAAATAACTCCTCCTTCTGAATAATATTCAAGATAGTAAATCAAAAAGCAAATTTTTGGAGTCAAACAATATTTACTTTTGTTTGATTTGCTACAGATATTGTATTCTTAAAGACTGAGAATTATTTTATCTTTATCTTATTTTCCATAGGTGACTTTATATGTTTCTCCCCCTTTCAATCTCAATACATTGTAGAAGATACTATAATATTTCCTACTGATTAACAGTTCTTTATATTTTACATAGAATATGAATAAAATTTTGAGCATTCTGTAGAAAAAGTATTTGTTCACCTTTATGTCACTACATCAAACCATTTATATTTCTGTTCCCATGTATACAAAGTTAAATAACTACACTCATATGTAGAAATTTTGTTTCATAGACATTTGATAACTTTGGTTGTGTCTACTCAATACAATATTTAACTCTTGAACTCTTAGTTCTTCAAGTGTGTGTGTGTGTGTGTGTGTGTGTGTGTGTGTGGTGTATGTGTGTGCTTGTGTGTGTTACTAGAGATTGAATTCAGGGTCTTACATACACAAGTCATATTCTCTACCACTTGAGATATTTTCTTCATCCTCTTGGTTCTTTGTACATATTCAACCTTTGCCAGGAATGGAATTCACCAGTATAAAGGTGAAGCCAGACCTAGCCCAATTCAACAAGTACTTATAAATCATAAAATATAAATTCAGGTGAGAGGTCCATTTTCTCTTTTTTAAGATAAAATTTATATCATTAAAAATTATTCTAGTCTTTGATCATTTAATTTTTCATTGCAAATTAGAGCATAAATAACAAAAGGAAATAATTAGTAATTATACTAAGCACCCTTGAAAAATATAAGATAAAAAATATGAAATATGGATAGGTAGGGCAACATAGTTGGGTCTCAAATATTTAAACTAAGTGAAATAAAAGTAGAGACAGTAAGTAAATTATGACTTTACTCACATGTAAGATAAAACTACAGGTAAATAAAACAAAGCAAATATTAATTTCTAAATATAATATGCATATTGGTAAAGGAAATGGAATGTGTGTGGAATGGATTAAGACTTCGGTCACGTGGTAGTAGTAGATACTGGAATCTTGGTGGTATATATACCTAGTATATACAGGTATTGATGTGTAATGTTGAGATATCTAAATGTTTTTTTTTATGAAACATACTTTGCAACAATCTATTTCAATTCCCAGTTGCGGTATCAGAGATCACTCCTAGAGTTACTTCAGAGATCACTCCTAGAGTTACTTCGAGAGACCATGCAGTACTGTTAGCTAAACTGGGATATGCATATGCAAAGCACTCAATGTAGCCTTCTTAGCCATAATTTCCTGTATGTAAACTTGAAACATAAATAAAAATATGGGCCCGGAGAGATAGCATAGTGGCGTTTGCCTTGCAAGCAGCCAATCCAGGACCAAAGGTGGTTGGTTCAAATCCCGGTGTCCCATATGGTCCCCCGTGCCTGCCAGGAGCTATTTCTGAGCAGACAGCCAGGAGTAACCCCTAACACAGCCGGGTGTTGCCCAAAAACCAAATAAATAAATAAATAAATAAATAAATAAATAAATAAAAATATAATTCAATATGTTTCAAATTTGCATTCATTATTATAGCTAACATTTAAAAACAGAAAAGGAAATTTAAAATATATTTATGAATAAAAGAATACACTATTAGAGAAAATATATAAAGAAAACTATGAAGATTATGTGGCTTGAGAAAGATAGAACAAGGACTAAGTTATTTGTTTTTTTATAGGCCCTAGTTCAGTCTCCAGCATTGCATAACCTGAGCATTTCTTGGATTACTTCTGAGCACAGCACCAGGATTAAGCCCTATCAGCACAGATAGGTGTGGCTCCTAATCCAACCAAACACCCTCCCCTGAAAAAAAATTCGCTACAATTGTAATACATTTTCTCATCTTATATTTTTAAAATATGTTTTTGTTTCAGGAACTTAAGAGAAAATTCCTCAGACTATATTTTCCTATCAGCCATCTAATAATATACACCAAAATAATATAAAATTTTCAAGTGTATAAATCTGCAATACATGCTAATGGAGCTCTAATTTTAGTATATAAAATAGCAATCAAATGTTTCGCAAAGATCAGAATATAATACTGTGAAAATGCCATCTTGTTTAGATAATCATCATAGGAACAGTTGCTATTAAATCAACAGTTCCTTTCTTAAATCACAGTAGGAGAAAGTACAATACAGAATGTAACATATATTTATTATGTTTTGGTTTAATCGTATTGCCTCCTTTTATGTAATATTCAAGCCATCCTTTCTTTTCTCAAGTTGATTTACTGGAAAAGGTGTGAATTTGGTAAATGGCATCATATTCAAACTTTTCTTAACTAAAGCAAGAAGATCCTCTGGGCTTAAAAAAATTTAATTCTGGGCTAACACTTGAAATAGTAAGTATATTATGGAGTGCATATAAATTTAATGTAGAAAAGTTATCTTCTGCCAATTTCCCAAATGCAGAAGGAATTTAAACTATATATTGAGTGAGCATCATTTAATATTGATTCTGTATCAGTCAGAACATAGACGATGTCATCCTGGAATAGACTCATACTAAATTCATGGACTGTTCCTCTTTATAAAATTGAGTTAACCATCCAACAAATACTGTGTCATTTGAAGAAGTCTGGGGTTTGACTTCAGTGCTGAGAAAAAATAAATGAATAAGGAATTTATGAATTCATGGAACACATACTCAATAAAAATTCTGAAGTAATATATACAGAATATTTAATATTGATCTATAATTATAATTTAGAATATGTATATTACTGATTATAATTAAATGTGGCAATTGTGTAGTAATTTTAAAGGAAATTGTAGTGATTATTATGATAATTATTTTTTCTTTATTTTTTGATTTTGGGCCACACGTGATGATACTCCTGGTTTACTCCTGGCTATGCTCTTAGAAATCGCTCCTGGCTTGGGGAGCATATGGGATCTAACCTTAATCTGTCCTTGTTCAGCTGCATGCAAGGCAAATGCCCTACCTCTGCGCCATTGCTCTGGCCCCTATTATAATTATTAACATAAATTAGTAAACTTTACAAACTAAGAATTTATTGTGAAAGTCAATTTGCGAATTGATTTATTATAACCACTGAAATTAGGTAATCATTGTATTCCTCAAATGGAATTATTTTATGATCTCATATTCATACCATATATTATTGGCATTTTAAATCATTTATGCAAACACTACTTCATAAAGTTGCTCATAATAAAATTATTTTTGTCAGCCAATGTTCCAACACCAATCTTACCACAGTGTAATATTCTCTCCATGATTTATATCTGTTTGCCACCTGCCTTCAAGCATACTCTATGGCAAATATAATTTACTCAATATCACTTATTAAATTAGATAAGAAAAGAATCTATTTAAATAAAAAGGAAAATTGTCCAATTTCTTAATGGAGTATTTATATCATTGTCTGAAATTTTACTAATCACTTTGTTGCTAATTAAACAATTTTTGTTGGTTTTGTTTATTGAGCTTAGGTGCTCCCATGTTAATTGCCCTACTAATTTGGTTTTTTTCTTCTATGATTTCAATATTTAAAAATAAGGATGTGTTGTATGGTGGAGGACTTTCAGGATCTATGGACTTTGGGCAATGAGGTAACATGGCTATAACTGTGGATCATGGGATGTGTATGTTGGGACTTCTGGAAGTAGACTATCATAAAACTGTCAGAGATGTCAGCCTCCAAAATAGCAAAACTGGATTTCTGGAGGTTAGGTATCTCTGCAGAGAATACGGGAAAAGTGGTGAAGTTGAAGTTATTTGATGGTTGTTGTTGGGTGTGGGCAGTGCAAAGATTTCAGCATAGCAAGGGAATTAACAAATACCATAACCTAGGCACCCAGTTCTATTAGTATTGAGACCAGAGTATCTATGATTTTTAGTGGTTTGTTTTAACTCTCTTTGAAGAGTTAAATGAGTCTATGGTATGTACAGACATAATGGAAGCTGTTGATCATGGTAAATTATGTGACATTAAGACTAAATTAAATATTTTCTGTAAGACAAGCATCTCATGATTTTCTTTCTTTTTTATACAAAATCTTTATTTAAGCACCATGGTTACAGGCATGATTGTAGTTGTGTTTCAGTCATAAACAGAACATCCCCCTTCACCAGTGCAACATTCCCACCACCAATGCCCCCCTCTCAACCCTGGCCTGTATTTGAGAGTCATTCTACTTCTCTCATTCATTAAGATTGTCTTGATAGTTATCATCTTATGATATCTATTATATGTTTCAACGTTTTCTTTTCAAAGTAATTATACCACTCATTATGTTTTAAGCTATCAGGCCCAATTAAAATGGTAAACATATCTTAAGACTCTATATTGCTTTGGTTCTATAATTGATCAATAATTGCTATGGTATATAGTTGCTAAAATTCTTTTTTTTATATATAGTGTATAAACTGTTATTTCAAATTTACTTATTTAATTTTTTTCTACTGCTTTCTGATCCTTCAATATATTTTTCTTGGCATTGAACTTATGCTTTCAGTGTCCTTGCTGATGTTAGAATCTGTACCTTAAATGTTCTTTTTATCAATTTGCTAAATTTTCCTCATCATTCTTAATCCACATTAGTGGTTCAGTCTTCCAGAAAATAACGAATTTTGCTCTCTATATTCTATTGTCTGTGCAAAACATATTACACTTGTATCACTCTACATTAAAATGAACTATACTAGAGATATAAAAGAAACATTGGCTCTCATAGGAAATTAATTTTGTTTTTAACTTTTAAAGTCAACCAGGTGTTGAAGTTGTGAAATGTTATCAGGCCATCTGGTTACAAAGTGACTGAGATACTGCCCTGCACACAAACTTGATTTCAGTTTTGGAATACACTGAATGAGCACATGTTCCCTCTTAAAATATATATTTATAGAGCACAAGAATATTAATGGTTCTAAGTTTTCAACACCCCCAGAAGTTTATACTCATATGTTAATTTATAAAGAATCAAGTGGGTGTATAAAATTACTATTTTATTGTATTTCTTGTTAGTAATTATTGTTATTTTTTCTATTCAAAACATGTTAATTACTGAAAATTAAAACCACTTTTAGTTAGTTCTAGATGGTTCATGTAATTTAAAGATTTAAAGATACTCAGTGTACTTTTTATTTAAAAATAAAATACCTTTATTTAAAAACAACTATAATCAAATATCTTCTTTTTTTCTTTCCTCTTCATACACAGTACCTTCCATAATTTTTTTAATATTTTATTTAAACACCGTGATTACATACATGATTGTGTTTGGGTTTCAGTCATGTGAAGAATAACCACCCATCACCAGTGCAACGTACCTATCACCAATGTCCCAAATCTCCCTCCTCCCCACCCGACCCCCACCTGAACTCTAGACAGGCTTTCCATTTACCTCATACCTTCTCATTATTAGGACAGTTCAAAGTGTAGTTATTTCTCTAACTAAACTCATCACTCTTTGTGGTGGCTTCCTAAGGAGAGCTATAACTTCCAGCTCTTTTCTCTTTTGTGTCTGAAAATTATTATTGCAAAATTATTATTGCACCCATAGATGAGTGAGACCATTCTGCGTTTTTCTCTCTCTCTCTGACTTATTTCACTCAGCATAATAGATTCCGTGTACAGCCATGTATAGGAAAATTTCATGACTTCATCTCTCCTGACAGCTGCATAATATTTTATTGTGTATATGTACCACAGTTTCTTTAGCCATTCGTCTGTTGAAGGGCATCTTGGTTGTTTCCAGAGTCTTGCTATGGTAAATAGTGCTGCAATGAATATAGGTGTAAGGAAGGGGTTTTTGTATTGTATTTTTGTGTTCCTAGGGTATATTCCTAGGAGTGGTATAGCTGGATCGTATGGGAGCTCGATTTCCAGTTTTTGGAGGAATCTCCATATCGCTTTCCCTAAAGGTTGAACTAGACGGCATTCTCACTAGCAGTGGATAAGAGTTCCTTTCTCTCCACATCCCCGCCAACACTGTTTATTCTCATTCTCTGTGATGTGTGCCATTCTCTGTGGTGTGAGGTGATGCCTCATAGTTGTTTTGATTTGCATCTCTCTGATGATTAAATGATTTTTTCTTGTAAATTTCTGTTAGTGCCTTGTATATCTTGGAGATTAGTCCCTTATCTGATGGGTATTGGGAGAATAGCTTCTCACACTCAGTGGGTGGCTCTTGGATCCTGGGCACTATTTCCTTTGAGGTGCAGAAGCTTCTCAGCTTAATATATTCCCATCTGTTAATCTCTGCTTTCAATGCTTGGATAGTGCAGTTTCCTCCTTGAATAAGCCTATAGTCTCAATGTCCTGGAGTGTTTTGCCTATGTGTTGTTCTATATATCTTATGGTTTTGGGTCTGACATTGAGGTCTTTAAACCATTTGGATTTTACTTTCATACATAATGTTAGCTGGGGGTCTAAGTTCAATTTTTTGCAAGTGGCTATCCAGTTGTGCCAACACCACTTGTTGAAGATGCTTTCTTTGCTCCATTTAGGATTTCTTGATCCTTTATCAAACATTAGGTGATTGTATGTCTGGGGAACATTTTCTGAGTATTCAAGCCTATTCCACTGATCTGAGGGCCTGTCCTTATTCCAATACCATGCTGTTTTGATAACTATTGCTTTGTAGTACAGTTTAAAGTTGGGGAAAGTAATTCCTCCCATATTCTTTTCCCAATAATTGCTTTAGCTATTCTAGGCTGTTTATTATTCCATATGAATTTCAAAAGTGCCTGATCCACTTCTTTGAAGAATGTCATGGGTATTTTTAGAGGGATAGCATTAAATCTATATAATGTCTTGTGGATTATTGCAATTTTGATGATGTTAATCCTGCCAATCCATGAGCAGGGTATGTGTTTCCATTTCCACGTGTCCTCTCTTATTTCTTGGAACATTTTTATAGTTTTCTTTGTATGGTCCTTCACATTTTTAGTCATGTTGATTCCAAGATATTTGAGTTTATGTGGCACTATTGGTAATGTGGTTGTTTTCTTAATGTCCACTTCTTTCTTATTACTATTGGTGTATAGAAAGCCCATTGATTTTTGTGTATTAATTTTGTAGCATGCCACCTTGCTATATGAGTCCATTGTTTCTAGAAGCTTGTTGGTAGAGTCTTTAGGGTTTTCTAAGTAGAGTATCATGTCATCAGCAAACAGTGAGATCTTGACTTCTTCCCTTCCTATTTGGATTCCCTTGATATCATTTTCTTGCCTAATCGCTATAGCGAGTACATGAAGTGTTATATTGAATAGGAGTGGTTAGAGAGGACAGCCTTGTCTTGTGCCAGAATTTAGAGGGAAGGCTTTTAGTTTTTCTCCATTGAGGATAATATTTGCCACTGGCTTGTGGTAGTTGGCCTTAACTATATTGAGTAAGGTTCCTTCCATTCCCATCTTGCTGAGAGTTTTGATCAAGAATGGGTGTTGGACCTTATCAAATGCTTTCGCTGCGTCTATTGATATGATCATGTGGTTTTTATTTTTCTTGTTGTTGATGTTGTGTATGATGTTGATAGATTTATGGATGTTAAATCATCCTTGCATTCCTGGGATGAAACCTACTTGATGGTAGTAGATAATCTTCTCAATAAGGCATTGAATCCTATTTGCCAGGATTTTGTTGAGGATCTTTGCGTCTGCTTTCGTAAGCGATATTGGTCTGTAATTTTCTTTTTTCGTAGCATCTCTGTCTGGTTTAGGTATGAAGGGGATGTTATCTTCATAAAAGCTATTTGGAAGTGTTTCTGTTTGTTCAATTTCATGAAAGAGTGTTGCCAAGATTGGTAGTATTTCCTCATGGAAAGTTTGAAAGAATTTATTAGTGAATCCATCTGGGCCTGGGCTTTTGTTGTTGGGCAGACATTTGTTTACCGTTTTAATTTCATCAATAGTGATGGGGTGTTTAGATATGCTACATCCTCTTCCTTCAACCGTGGAAGATTATAAGAGTCCAAGAATTTATCCATTTCTTCCAGGTTCTCATTTTTAGTGCCATAGAGTTTCTCAAAGTAGTTTCTGATTACCCTTTGAATCTCTGCATATCAGTAGTGATCTCTTGTTTTTCATTTCTAAAACGAGTTATCAAGTTTCTCTCTCTCTCTCTTTTTTTGTTAGTTTTGCCAGTGGTCTATCTTGTTTGTTTTTTCAAAGAACCAACTTCTGCTTTTGTTGATCTTTCCATTGTTTTTTGGGTTTCCACTTCATTGATTTCTGCTTTCAGCAGTGTTATTTCTAGTTCTATGCGCTGCATCATTAAGCTACTCAGGTAAGCCCGTTCTTCCTTCCTGATATGTGCTTGCAAAGCTATAATTTCTTCTCTTTACTGCTTTTGCTGTGTTCCATAAGTTCTGATAGTTTTTGTCTTTATTATAATTTGTTTCCAGGAACCTTTTGATTTCCTCCTTGATTTCATCTCGGACCCACTGGTTATTCAGTATGAGTCTGTTTAATTTCAGGTGCTAAAGTTTTTCTTCTGTGTCCCTTTGGAATTCCAAATAATTTCAGAGCCTTGAGGTCAGCGAAGGAAGCCTGCAAAATTTCTATCTTCTCTATATTATGGAGGTATGGTTTATGTGCCAGCATGTAGTCTATCCTGGAGAATGTCCCATGTACATTGGAGAAGAATGTGTGTCCACGTTTCTGGGGATGGAGTGTCCTATGTATATCCAATAGGCCTCTTTCTTCCATTTATCTCCTCAGGTATAGTATGTTCTTGTTGGGTTTCAGTCTGATTGAACTGTTAAGTGTTGAAAATGCCGTGTTGAGGTCTCCCACAATTATTGTGTTGTTATTGATATATTTTTTGATTTGTCAACAATTTTATTAAACATTTTGTTGGCCCCTCATTAGTGCATATATGTTTAGGAGAGTGATTTCTTCCTGCTCTATGTATCCTTTGATTAATACAAAATGTCCATCTTTGTTCCTTACAACTTTCCTAAGTATAAAGTTTTCATCATCTGATATTAATATGGCCACTCCAGCTTTTTTATGGGTGTTGTTTGCTTGGATGATTTTTCTTCAGCCTTTTATTTTGAGTCTATGTTTGTTCTGACTATTCAGGTGCGTTTCTTGTAGGCAGAAGAAGGTTGGATCGAGTTTTTTGATCCATTTAGCCACTCTGTGTCTCTTAACTGGTGCCTTTAGTCCATTGACATTGAGAGAAAGAATTGTCCTGGGAGTTGGGTCCATCTTTATATCGGAGTTTGGTATGTCTGTTGGTCAGTCTTGTCTTAAAGTAGGCCATTCAGTTTTTCTTTTAAAATTGTTTTTGAGTCTGTAAAGTTTCTGAGCTGTTGTTTGTCTGTGAAACCATGTATTGTTCCTTCAAACCTGAAAGTGAGTTTTGCTGGGTGCAGTATTCTAGGCGAAGCATTTATTTCATTGAGTTTTGTCACTATATCCCACCACTGCCTTCTAGCCTTGAGTGTTTCCGGTGACAGGTCTGCAGTAAATCTCAAGGACGTTCCCTTGAATGTAATATCTCTTTATGATCTTGCTGCTTTTAGAATTTTGTCTCTAGCTGTGGGATTCATCATTGAGACTAGGATGTATCTTGGGGTGTTTTTTCTGGGGTCTCTTTTAGTTGGTACTCTTCAGGCATGCAGGATTTGTTCGCATGTATTCTTTAGCTCTGGTAGTTTCTCTTTAATGATGTTCTTGACCGCTGATTCTTCCTGGAGATTTTTTTCCTGGGTCTCTGGGACTCCAATGAATCTTAAATTGTTTTTGTTGAGCTTATCATAGTCTTCTATTTTTATCTGTTCCCATTCTTTGACTTAATTTTTTCCATTGTTTGATCATTTCCTTTAAGGCTTTTTTCCAATTTCTTTTGCTGTATGGAATTATTATTTATCTCATCTTCCACAGAACGAATTCTATTCTCAGTTTCTGTTACCCTGTCCCAGAGCTTATCCATTTTGTCATTCACTTCGTTTACTGAGTTTTTCAGGCCTATTAGTTTACGTGTTATTTCAGTTTGGAGTTTTGTGATTTCTGTCTTCAAATTTTCTTAGTTCTTATTAGTGTTCTGTTCAACTCGATCCATAGTTTCTTTGAGTTCTTTGAGCATCTTCCATATTGCTTGTCTAAAGTCCTTATCTGAGAGGTTGAGTAGTTGATTGGTCATTATCTAGACATCAGAATTGTCATCTTTATTCTCTATGTCTGATGCTGGCCTGTGTTGTTTCCCCATTGTCACACTTGTATTGTGGGTTTTTCTATGTGTTGTGGTGGTATTCATTGGCTAAATGATGTACTCAGCCACATTCCTCTGGCTCCTCCCTTTCTGGGTGGGTCAACTTGCCTTCAAGGGAGGGGAGTTCCACTTGAATGAAGCCTCACAAAGGATCAAATTTTAGGCCTGAGCATGCAGCAGAGAAGACAGTCCAGATAGAAATGCTGGGTTTCAGTGATCCAGCATAGTTCTTAGTGTGATGTTTTCTTCTTGCTGTGACTGTGTTCTTTCCTTAGAAAGAGTGCACAGGCCGCGTAGCAAAGCAGAGCGGCCGTGCTCTTCTGGAGCCTCTTTTTGGCCCACTCCCAAGAGGTTCACACGAGAGGACAGGAGACAGACACATAGAGGCAGCACTCACAATTTTTCACAGTCCAGTCCCACTGGGCAGGTGTAGTTTCATAGATTTTCTCAGTCTGATGTCACAAACAGGGGACCTGGCTTCTGCAAAGTACCACTTATATTGTAACTTCCATAACTTAAATTCAACATAATAAAAAATCTGAATAGCCAGTATTTAGTCTTTATTTATTGTTATCTAACTATGACTAATAGATTCCTTTAAAACAGAACAAAATTTATTTTTTTAATTATTTTATTGTGACCAATGTCAATTATTTGTCTTTCAAAGTTACATTGAAGGTACATAGTGACAGTGAAATAGGGACATTCCCACCACCAGTGTTGTCCTCCCTCCACTGTTGTTCCCAGTATATATCACATATCATCTACCTTGCCTCTGAACTATCAGTTTAACAGGTCCCCTTTGTGTATAGCTTGTTTTAGATTGGATTATCTTGATTCTGTTGTCATTGACTTTGGGTTTGGTGTTTATGAATGATCAATTTTTATTTCTACTCAATGTACATGCGATTGTGTTCTCATACCATCCACTTTTTTTCCCTCATTTTTTGAGGCAGAACAAGATGATTTAAATTTTGTGGTTTTATTTGGGGGGAAAAAAAAGCTGGGAGGAGCCTGTGTACAAGCTCTAAGTGTAGATTTAAAAGAAGAAAGAAAGTAAAGTAAACAAGCAAAGACAAAAACACAGCAACTAAAAAATAAACAGCAACAAAACACAACAAAAACAGAACAACATTTATATGACTAGGCTAGTGATATTTCACAATCTAAATAAATCAAGTATTTTTTACATTACGACATTCACATATTAAATTTTCTTTTCTTTCTTTTTTCTTTCTTTTATTTTCTCCCTTATTTTTAGCTCTCACACCTTCTTATCCCTCATGATCAACCAGTCCTTTTTTCTTTTATCCTCTTTTTCTTTTTATCCTGCTCACTTTTCCTCCTTTTCATAGCCCCATTTCTTACTTTTACTCCACAATTCTACTTCTTTGTGAAAATCTGTTACTATAGTTGAAACCTAAATCATATATTGCAAGTAACAGAATATACCTAGAGATATTTGTGTGAATGAACAAACTTCCTCTAGTGCAATGATAGCTAGAGTTTCTACCCATAGTTCACATCCAGAATATGTTTTGGAATTTATTTTTTATAATATGATCATCAGTATTTGAAGATTTTTTCACTCTGACTACCTCCAGGTGGTGCCAGCCCCCACTATTATTTCCTCAAAGAAATAACTCAAATTCTGTGTGAGAAGTAAAGATTGCAAACAACAACATTACTTTAAAGTGATGGTCTTAATGCACTGTTAATTATGATAAAAATTATGCTTTATTTCCTCTTACTGGAATATAAACGCACAAGTACTTCAGCTCATATTAAAGATTTACAATATGCTTTTTTTTTTTTTTTTTTTTTTTGGTTTCTGGGCCACACCTGGCGGTGCTCAGGAGTTACTCCTGGCTGTCTGCTCAGAAATAGCTGCTGGCAGGCACGGGGGACCATATGGGACACCAGGATTCGAACCAACCACCTTTGGTCCTGGATCGGCTGCTTGCAAGGCAAACACCGCTGTGCTATCTCTTCGGGCCCGATTTATAATATGCTTAATATGTGATGCCTTTTTTGCCTTGGCAACTTTATTAAGAGCTGCTATTTTGGGGGGGGGCACTTGGTGACACGTGTTACTCCTGGCGATGTGCTCAGAAATTGCTCCTAGATTGAGGGATCAAATGGGATGTTGGGGGATCAAACTGCTATCAGTTCTAGGTCAGTGCTTATAAAGCAAATGCCATAAAATTTGCACCACCACTCCAGCCCCAATAATTGCTATTTTTTCCAATTACATTAGTGGAGTAACTATGGACTCAAAGAATAGCAACTGTTTACCTAATTAAAACTATTAATTTAAGGGAGGGGCCGAGCAGATAGTTGGCTTCTGGTGCCTTGATCCTGGAGGCCAGCTCTTCCCAGGTATGGGGTTAGGGGACACCTCATGCCAGATGGCATTCTCCCTAGCTTGGGGGGTGCTGGGAGGCTTGGCAGGCCTCCAGCCATTCCCCTATTCCCTCCTACTCCAGGCCTTCCCTGGTTGCCGGCCCAGGTGGACTCTATTGTGTTACTCAGGCTTTTCCCCTTTCTCTTCTGACACTAAGAGGGGGACACATGCAGTGGGTGGCGGGCGATGAAGCACTGGTGTATATCGGAACATTATGTCATGACATTCACTGGTATTTTTTTTTCTCATTGGTCTCCATTTAAAATACCGTGCGGACCATATATATTTAAAATAAAAGTGAGAGAACTGACACTCAGTTTGGGAAAAGACCAGTTCGGGTGGGAATACCATATATTTTCTAAATAAAAATGAGGATGGACTCTCAGGCTGGGAAGAGGCCAGTACTCTTTTCCTACTTGTTTACTCTCAGTGGCCTCTTGGCCTCTTCCTTCTTTCATTGTGTAACTGTGATTGCTACCATACTAGGTTTCTGACTAGTTCCCATGAACGGTGACAATTGAGTCCACTGTCTTAAGTTAGGTTGTTTATTTTCCCCACTTTTTATTTTTTCTCCTCTTTGTGAACTGTTCAATAAGGTATTTTGGTGAAAGAGTCCCTCTCTATCTTTCCTTCACTTTGTGATTTGTTAAATAAGGAAGTTTGTAGAAGTGTCCCTCCATTTAAGGTTTATATAAGAACCAAGTCAATTGGATTGTTGGACTTGTTCTAACATCCTCATTGGCACCAATCCCGCTGTAAACTATTCACTAAGGAATTTTGGTGATAGAGTCCCTCAGTTTAATTGTTATGTTTGAACCAGGTCACAGGGATTGTTGGACTTGTTTCTGCAGCCCCCTTATGCGCTGATTATGCCAGGTGGCATTATTCCTTGTTTGCAGGGGCACATTAAAATGGAAAATACTATACATACAAATAAGTTCTTATCTAATAGAGATAGGAACACACAAATATTGTGGTGCAATGGAACCTTACAAACCCTGAACATTGACATGATGACTTGGCACACGCCTCAGAGGTTTGGGTATTTTCCAGTCACCCCTGAACCAGGGAAGCCATCTATGAAACATCCAAAGTTGTCTATGACATCACCTGGAAGCAATCCTCTACCAGGGAAGACCCTACTGCTGCTTTGACATCGATTTACTCAAAAGACTCTTCCCTTAACACTGAGAAGATTTAAACAACAACAACAACAACCTGCATACTGGACAGGGCTTTCTGCATTGCCCATTAATTATCAGTTGAAATTAGACGATGCTCCACACCATCCTGACTTCAATGTAGGATATACAGATTTTAGAACCTTCAATACAGAAATGAGAGATTAACAGCAGAGACTGTGAAAAATATAACTGTATGGGTACTACAGACAATGACCGGGATTGGACAAACTAGTTTTCCTGGAGCCTAGAAATGGTCTTATGTCAGGAAACTTCAGGGATAGGGTCTCCTTGTACTTAGGCCAAAGTTTTTCCTTTCCATGACCCCCATACTTTGGTGGGCCCATGCAAACAATAATTGCCATACTAACATTGTTTTTACAGTACTCCTTTGACTCTAATCCTTTAAGAAACCACTAGTAAAATTATCTGGAACTGCAAAAAAAAAAAAGGTTTACATTAGTGTTAACATATATGCTTTTAGATGCAATAGCATTCTGGGAGATAAAGGAGGGAGATAAGGGATATATGCTTGGGAACAGGGATGAAGGGAGGACAACACTGCTGCTGGAAAGGCCTTCATTTATTGTCACTGTGTATCTTAAATATCACTGTGTAAGATTTGCTGTTATATATTCTAATAAATGTCTGTCATTTAAATATTAAAAAATCTATTAATTTGTGTAAACAGAAAATGGGTTGAATATTAATTTTTACTATTTGGGGATATTGAGTAGATCTAAACTTTTTTTTAGATCTAAACTTTTGACATTAAGAATATGTTAATAATTTTCCAATTCTGGATGCTTTCTGATGCACTTTAAAAAGTGTCTTTTAGACAATGAAATATGTTAGCAGCAATGGTTTTCCTTAGAATTTATTTATTTTCAACAAAAGAGTTTCTGAGCATGATTTTATGACATTGGAATAAATTCTTGATTTTCTATTTTAAATTTCATGAACAAAAACTGTCTTTTTAGGCTAAAATTTCACACACATTAGGGACTAGCTACTAAATCATCCCATCATATGCACTCCAAAATGGAAATGGAATTACCAAAAATAGATGACTCAGAATAAAACTTAAATGTCCTAACTTTAGACATTGAATGTCTTATTTTTTTCTTTGAAATTATCTTCGTTATCTCCTTTAGCAAATATTCACAGAAAGCATTTACTCTGCTGGAAGGTATCAGAACCTTGAAGAAACTTTTGTGAAAAATATCTGATAAAAGTCGTATCCTCAGAAAAATACTAATACTATTCTATTAAATAAAAAACAAAACCATTGAATAAATGTCAAATGAAGAAATAATCTTGACCTCATAAAATTCATATGCTTCCATAAAAATTTATTAAAGTGAACTCATGAAATTAAATTTAAAAAGTTCACAGAGAATTCAAGTCAGAAATATCTAATCAAGAGATAGATATTTTATCACAGACATATAACTTATTTTGCTTTCTTTAAAACTTCTTAATTGCTGCTGCACCCTTCACCCACTGTTTTTAATTCCCCAATGGCCCTACCTCAACACACCTCCATAGAGACACTGCTATGACCAACACTTCAGTTATGCAGGTATTTGGGTTAAAATCGCCAGGAAATACTTTTATTTTTTTGGAGTGAAGGGGGACACTATTACTCCTCCACCACCCAACCCTGCCTTCTTTTTCTTCCTGGAAGCCCTGATCGCTGAAACCACACCTCACAAAAGCAGTCGTATCAGCAATAGTGCTTGGATTCATGAACAACAACACTTTTATTTAATATAGTCATTACTATAGAAACATCAATTTAGACAACAATGTATTTCTGAAACCACCTCTGTTTAGAAACAAATGAAGTAACAGTATGGTCAACTAGCAAAAAGAGCTCATTAAACCTACAGACAATGACTTAATGATTTCATTTTAACTTTCAAAATTTTCTTGTCTTTTGTATTCTGTTTATCTTTTCCTTCTTTTTTGTCCTTTATTTTTTACTTTTAATACATTTGCTCCCACTTACCAGGAATACATATGTATTATGACCAACTATGTCAATGTTATAATGTATATTATTTGAATAAAAGTAATGTAAATTTAAAAGTTCCTAATAATTTCTTACTCAAAATATGAATAAAACTTAATTTTACAAATATGTGACATTTAAAGCTTATATAATGGTAAAGAAGATGAAAGACAAAGCCTGTTCAAACATTAAAAAAAAGAGAGAAATACTGAGAAAAACAAAATCTGGTAGATTTATGAAGTGTGGAGATAATAAGGTGGTGATATGAATATTGTTGATGCTTATGAGAGTAAAAAGTATTACATATAATAATTATATGTGTAAATGGTAAGGAAAAGAATGTGGATCATTATCTTCAATATAATTAATTCTTTTTTTTTTTTTTTTTTTTTTTTTTGGTTTTTGGGCCACACCCGGTGACGCTCAGGGGTTACTCCTGGCTATGCGCTCAGAAGTCGCTCCTGGCTTGGGGGACCATATGGGACGCCGGGGGATCGAACCGCGGTCCGTCTCCTAGGCTAGCGCAGGTAAGGCAGGCACCTTACCTCGAGCGCCACCGCCCGGCCCCCAATATAATTAATTCTACAGAAGAATTTAAAACAGTCAAGAAATTTGATTATTTAAGTGATTAATTGTAGGTTCAATTAGATAGAAATGAGTAAATACTGAAGACTGATCAGGTAACAGTATTAGAATCACTGATGAAGCATTATGGTATGTGTGCTTAATATGGTAGCAGGGAAAATAAGCAAATATAATAACCAGCTGCTTTTAAAACAAATAATTAAATTTATCCATGAATATTCCAAAGAGATTTCAGAACTATTTTACTATCTACATCTTCTGTTCCATTCTCAGCAAAAAAAAAAAAATTACTTTGGGGAAAAAGAGAAGATTTAAAAAGCTAATTTCCTAATGTTCCCCTCCATCAAATCAGATTTAAAAAGATCATTTACTGGTTAATTACCCATCTCTACTATCTGCTATTCTATTTCCATCTACAATACAACATAAAGTATTTAATAACAATATTTAGTATGTGTTTGTTATATCAAGAAAAATATAAAATTATAGCCATTACCTATGACAAATTCTATTCTCATTTTTATTATTCCTTTCTAAATATCAACACTAGACTTCTTTCACTATATTGAATGTTCTCCGTTCTATTTTGCTATGCACTATTAGCTGTGCCTTAGAGAGATCCTTTCCTTATATTCAGTGTCTAATGTGTATATTTTACTTTGACTCTAATGTAAACTTTTCTATAAATATTTTCTTAAAAATCATCAAGTAAAAGTCATTGCAGATTCATATCTCAATCTGTGTAAAGAATTAGTAGTGTTCGGCATGATTTTTACATCACACCTGGAGTCAATAAATCAATTCAATTTCTCATTGGAATTGTAGTTGAGTAGTGGTTGAAATAGTCTGTGGCTTAGAGTGAGGCTTTTTATTGAGGCCTTTGTGTTTGTTGGGCTTTTTTTTTATTTTCACTTGTAAAAGTTTTTCAAGTATATTTATACATTATTTTCATATATAAGTGTTCATATTTTCAGAGAAAATGAAACATTTAATATATAAATTAATTTAAAAAAGAATGCATCGTGTACAAATTCTATCCTGGGAAAAGGTGCATTTATCACTTTTCTTATGTCCTTCACAAAACATCTATGATAAAAAGAAAAAAACTTCTGAACTTAAGGTTCTAAAGGGTTATGACCCAATTTGAGTTTGCCAACACTGCATTCCTCCCAAATAAAAAAAAATTAAGGAGTAATGGGAAAGAAAAAGAATTATATGAGAGAAGACTAATAGAAAATATATAACAATTATATTAATTTTTTTCTTTCTCTTGATTTAATGTGATAAATATTTATCTTACTGTTCACAGTGTCATTCAGGTCTCCTTGTAGAATAACAACCATTATAAAATTTAAAAACATCAAGAAAACATAGTGTGTGAGACAGCACTTTTTGACTTTCAGCCTTTCAAGAAGTGACATGCAACAATTTGCTGCTGAAAATGCAGACATCTGAAAATGTAATGTAAGAGGAAGGAATGTGTGTTTGACCATAAAATTACCAGTTTTAGAAAAAGAAAATGAAAACACGTTTTAGAAGACAATAAATTCGTTGTATATTTTTCTTTTAAGCCTTATCTGCATTTTTTAATTGTTGTCAGATGATTTCTTGATTGGAATTTCCTTGTTTTTCTGAGGAAAGAGCAATAAAAAATGTGTTTTTGTCCAAGAGAAAGCACAGACGTAAATGCTCTTGCCCTGCATGTAGCTGATCCAAGTTCAATTCCAAGCACTACATATGGTTTTCTGTAAACTGTGTTCTCTGACACAGAGAATTAGGGTAATTTATAAGCATTTACAGCTGTGTTTTAATCACTTCCCATCCCCACCCTCCAAAAGCTGTTCTTAATATTCAGCATATAACTAAGTCTCAGGTAAAGTAACTTAGACAAGTTTCTAACAAGGTTTAGTTCCTATTAGAGCAACTTAAAGTTTTAGATGAGTGAATACAGGCAATACAGATTCTAAACGTGAAATTTTTGGGGGGTCAGAGCAACAGTCGAACGGGTAGAGTGCTTGCCTTGCATGTAGCTGATCTGGGTTCAATCGCCTGTCACGAGTGATTTCTAAGCAAACCCGGGAGTAACCACCGAGCACCACTGGGTTTCTAAGAGCAAACCCGGGAGTAACCACCGAGCACCACTGGGTGTGGTCCTTAAACCAAATAAGTAGAATTTTTAGGTCAAAATAAGCCAGGTATACTATTTTTATATGTTTCAGTCTTCCTTTTGTTTAAAGTATATTAATTTTACATTTCAAATTTCATCAACAACAAATGACTTACTCTCTTTGAAACATTCAAAATAAGAATTTAGTGATTTTCGTCCAAAATTTGTGCTCGTATGCTTAAAATATAACATCAGCAGAGCCAATGAAGTAATTTTAAAGTGAATTATTAGCTATGTGCTTTTAATTTTATCCTTCTTAATCTATAAATACATACTTTGGAGCATATAAGATTCTATCTTGCTCATAGTTTTACACTTCATACTGAGCAGTTTGTTGAGAGAAGACCCAGTAACTAGGGCATAACATTTTGTCATAAGATTCCCATTTCTAAATGATACTTTATAAAAATTAGTGTCAGTCATGTCTGCCTATTCTCAGTATAGCTCTGCCCTATTTATATAACAGCAAAGACTACAGCTACAAAATTCAGAACATTTGGCTTTATATCTAACGCTTTGCAAAGATGTGATCTGGTGTAAACAACTTCACCTTTCTAAGATTCAGTTTCTTCAATTATCAAAAGTGCATAGAGTCAATATGAGTGCCACATAAAGGAATGTATATTTTGAAAACTGACATAGAATGCAATGTTTGACACATTGTTAATGGAAGCAACTATCAATAAATATCAGCAACTATTACTGTTTTGTGAAGATGTAAGGATGAGGTAAAATTGAAACATCTTCTACTAAAATATGTAATAAATCAGAAACATAAAGTTCTGTATGAGGACTGCTCTTCTTATCATAGGTGATCAATGATGCAACTTATATAGAATAAGTGATGTCAGTGAGGATTGAGGCCTCAGCATCCTAGACATTTTTTACGATTTCTATAGCAGATAAAATTAACACTTTTCCAAAGTTGTAAATTGAATAAGTTGTAATTTTACTGCACTATAGATCCAGGATCCATATGTTTATTCACTCTTAGTCTAAAACAAATTATTAAGTTGTTCTGAGAATATTTTATAGGTCTGTATTTGTAAAGATACATACTGAAAAGATATGCATGATTTTCTTGAAGAATATCTTTCTTCGTATTTTTTTTTAAACAAGAAGTTTAAAGCAAAACAGAATAAAAAGGAATGTGTTTTATTCACCTGGGCCAATAGGCTAAAGGAATTGCTGTCCTCTGTTTTATTTCTGTCCAGTTCAGCACTCTTAGTCTCTGGGGCAGGCTGTTGGTCTTAATCATAAATTGAAAATGAGAAGCAGAGTAATTAAAGACCAAACTGCAATTATGAGCAAGATCTAAAGGGAGCAAAACTAACATTGAGTATAGGCCTTGAGTTTCCTATTAGTGTACTAGGATTAGCTATAAACAGCCTTGTTAAACCCAATTAAATAGTTCATCAGAAGGATTTTCCTTATTAGCACAATCTGAATGACTTGACTTTTAGAACTACGTTGTTTGTTATGCACAGCATTCTCCTGCTTTGATTTTGTCTTCTAAGTATTTTTTTTTTTAATTATCACAGTGTCATTTTAAAGTCTTTCTTGAAAGATACTGTTTGGCATATAAAGGCGTTGATATTCTTAGCAGACTTCTCTGTTCCAAGTATAAGTAGAGGTATTTCAAAACATTTTAGAATGTGGGAAAATGAAGATTCCAAGATAACATCACATAGTTTGGTCTGTGGTGTAATCAAATATAGACACATAGATGCTCAACAAAAATATAATTTAAAAGCAGATGGTGCTTCTTTGTTTAAAATATCTTTCGCTTTGTATAAGACACAACACTAAAACTTATAATAGTTCATAGGGAATGAATATTTCAGAGGGAACAATGTAGTCAATTTTGTACACTGTGCTATAAATTTTTCTTTTGCCAGGGTCACATTAATAAAATGATTTGAACTTCCATTTTTCTCACATACTTGGTGATAATAAAACTAGAAACAATGCTTTTTCAACATCTGTTGAAACAGATTGAAAGGCATTTTGTCAAATGGGTTTTCATACGTTGCTATGGAGTAGCATTTTAAATCACTTTGATTTAAATTAAAATTTGAATTTCCAAACTGCTGCATGCTACACCTGTATAAGTTTTTATTGAATACTATGCTTGGTTGTCATGAAAACTTACAGTAACTGTCAATTGCTATTTTTATTTGTGCAATAGATGGCATTTTAACTATAGTTATTGCTTTAATATTGTTGAATATATTTCTAAATTTTACTTCCAGTTACATTATAATATAAAAATTGTCCATACAGTGTTTTGATATATTGGATTTTATTACTGATATAATCAGTTAGATAATGTGACAAAATATAAAGTAATTGTGTATATTTGTAAAGGGAATAAATTAAATGTTGACCACAATTAGGAAAATAATGTTAGGCTTACTTCCAACTTCAAATAATCTAAGATGTCTCAGGTTAGTTATTATAGCTCTGAACTAGTAATACATACGATCATCAAACCTTATGTTATATGCTCTTACTATATACGTTTATTAGTGTGCAAGCTCCCATATAGTAAAATATCTAAACAAACAATTCAATAATACTGTTTGGTACAGCAAACAGATCATTAGTCAAATAACTATTTATAAAAATCTAGCTTATTCTTTCATAATATTAAAAATATAGCATCCTAATTTTCCAATCATCTTACAAAAAAAGTTCATCTCCAAGATCTCAAACTTAAAGCAATCAAGCAATCAGAAAAATAATGCTGATGTCTAAGTATGTGCTATTGTACACAGATTTTCTTTATCTACAAAAATACGGTCTTTAAATTATGGCCTGAGGGCCACATATTGTTATTTATTCCCATTTTGTTTCTTCACTTCAAAATAAAATATATGCAGTGTGCATAGGAATTTGTTCATAGTTTTTATTTTTACTATAGTCCTGCCCTCCAACTCTCTGAGGGACAGTGAATTGCCCCTTGTTAAAAAGTTTGAGGACCACTGTAAATGTTAATTATATCCTACATTTGAGTCCAACATATTGAGTACCCATTCACTACTTTGAAATATAATGCATAATTATTACTACCTTAATAGCTAGACGTCAAATGCATGCTGAATGTTCTAATTGGTTAGTTGCCTGTGGCTAGTGTAGCATTCATTAATATCCAGCTAAATCATTTGAAAGTCAGGGAGAAGTTAATGCAAGAAATAAAAGAATTTGGAAAATGTGAGTGTGCTTGCCTTTTAATGTGTGTGTGTTTTCTTTGGTTTCCATGTAAATATGAGTTATTTGCCATTTTTAAATATTGCTGAAGATATTTGAACCATATGGATAGAATAAGCTAAGAAATGCACCTTGAAGCAATAACCGAAAGGTTATGCATAGATAATGGAATACTTTTAATCAGTAATGTTATATTGTGTGAAAATATTACTAAATATAAATTTAATAATTTCCAAATTGGAATAATTTTGCATCTCTCTCCACTTACAGAAATAAGACCTAAAATCAGCTTTTGAATAAATATTTACAAAAAATTTGTTATAAAGAATACTGGGAGTTTTTCCAGGGGAGAAAATATATTTTCATAGTCTGATATTTTATTTTAAAATTTTATTATCATTAATATTTTCTACTCTGTTTCTAGGCCAGGGGTAATTAGTTTCCACAATCTTAAATCAGTGCCACTCTGAAGTTTCCAATTAGGAAAAGTGGAGGAAGTAGCTGTTTCAGTTTTTGACTACAGGCCACAAAATTTTTAATGTGCGTGAATTTCAAATTACAAAACTTGCCTGTCGCTACTCTTTAGCGAGGAGACTTGTTTATAAATATTTCAACAAAAGGGTAATTTTTCTTTAATAATATTTTATACTCAATATAAAATCTGTTACGTATAGCGGTCTCACACATAGGAATATCAAGTAAAATTAGCAAGCAGCCTCAGTCAAACTTCTTATACAGTATATTTTTCTTTAACTTGCTTTAAACAATTATCTTAATTATATGTATTTTCTATTTGATTTGTTAGGAATGACCTGAGTGCTTTTAAAAATGAAAAGTAATAAAGTTGATGGCCTCAATGTAGAAACATTTCTTGTGCAGGTTGAATTGTCATTAGGTAAAAAACTATTCTAGACATTTTATTTAATTGAAGCTGATTGGTATCATTTTAGAAAACAATACATCCTGTATCATCAGTGCTTGATTTTCTAGGATTTATTCAATGAATATCAATATTCATTAAATTAAACTGAAATGACAAAAACTAACTGATAGACACTTCTTTGCATTTGCAATTTTTTTAAAGTTTACCAATATGATAAAAATGGAAAAGTTAGATAGAGAGAAGAAAAAGTTTGATATATGTTAAATAACAATATCTACAATTATTATTTCCAAATTAAAAACTAATACAAAAAGAATAGAAAGTATACTTACAGATGTTATTTTCAGAAATAATTTTCATAAGTGTTTCATTCACACCCAAAATTGTGAACAGATTCTTTCAGATTACATTTTTAATTAGTAATTTCTACCCTTTAGCACATTCTTCAACTAGTCACAGATTGATTTATTTAGGGAAACTGAGAAAGTGATATGAATTCGTAAGGACATAAATGCCACACATGTTTGTAAATTAAAATATAGAGGTAAACATGTTTATCTGTCAAATGAGAGTTTTGATTTCTATAGTACTTCTACAATTTAGCAATTAAATTTCTATAAGTATAAAATCAAAAGTCAATTCAATTTTGCTTTGTAAAAATCATGGTCAAGGAAACAAGGCCAAACTCATATTCTAGCCAAGGAAGCTATTATTTAATAAATTAATGGACTATAGACTGTTAATGAGAAATTCAAATCTTTCTCCTGGTAAAAACTCTTTGTCTTGATATTGTTAATTAAGTCAGACAACACTTTCCTCCGGCATCTCTCAGATCCCTTATATAATATTCATTATTCATAGTTTTGGTCTTGACTAGTGGATAATTATGGTTGAAGTCCTAATTCTGAAGTGTTCCTTAATCACTTCATTTTCTCTCTTATTAGCTCTGCGTTACATAAGAGATCATTGAGTGCCAATTCATTTTGCTCTGAAAGGTCAATTTTATCTAAAAATAACAAACTTCGTCTCGTTTGATTTTCTGGTAAGAAGACTATAATATCATACAAAATTATTATGATGATATAATACATATGTTTTCCAGGAAATTCCTTGTGAATCTGAATCTTTTAAAAATTGTGGTATTTAAAAAAAAAGGCAGTGTGTGCTTTGCTCTGAGCTGAATTATATGCTCCACTTCCCCACTTACCATTAATATATTAGTAATATTAAACCTTGATGTGACTATTAAGATAATGATTTATGCAGTAGTCAAAATTCAATAAGTTCTCACGGTGGGGTCTAAAATGGTAGGGTTTATAGCTTTCTATTTTTTCAGGGAAACAAGTCCGGTTTTTTCATGGATTCTTAAGATATCTTTAAATGTGGTATACAATTCATCAAATGGTTATGAAATTCTAGTTATTTATTTCCCAGCTTTACATAAGTAATTTGGGCTTACCCAAACTACTATTTCCATGTACATTATTGATCTTTTGCTTGTTTTGTCCCTTAATGGTGTTGTCCCTCTCTGATCCACACTGGTTCTGTCCCTGGAACTCCAGTGCTTTCTACCGGACAGTCCCACATAATCCAACAGGTTTAGTGTACCTCAATGGCATGCTGGCCTGTCACTGTTGCTTTGTGATTTGTCTTCTTAATACTTGGCGCTCTGTTGGCGTTTTGAGGTCAGCTTCTCAAGGCTATTAAGAAAGCTTAGCTTTTGTCCCAGTGATTTTCCTTTACTGTAATTTCCATCTCTTTAGACATGCTTTAATCTAATCTTCGTCTCTTTTTAGCATTTGCATTCTTTCTCTAAATTTTTAAATAAATCTTCAGGTGCACTTTAAGATAGATAGTTAAATATAATTTACTATTTGTATTACCTGGCACATTAGAAAGATCTCTGACCCCATATACCATACCCACACAATAAGGAAAGAGGAACAGAGAGCACCTAACAAGAAAGCAGCTGCTAGGAAACCAGGAAATATTCTAAACAGAAATATAATTAGTTGACAGATCTCTAACATTGTTTTTAAAACCAGTGTTTCTCAGCCTTTTTCTGATCAGAGTCCCCTTCAGACCTTACACCCAACTAGTATGCACCTTAGTTTTCCTCTGGCTTGGAAAGCTGAAGACCCACAGGAGACCATCTGACTCAGGCTGAAAAACTATGATTTAAATCACCCATCCTATTTTTTTATTCTGATAAAATAAACTTTCAAACTGGTAAAATAAATGAGAGTAAATATAATCATTAGGGGTTGGGATAGAAAAATATATATAATCATTAAAAAAAAGTTATTTTGGCCAGAGTGTTAGCACATTGTGTAGGGCGTTTGTCTTGCATACAGACAACCCAGTTGAATCCCAGCATTTTAAAAGTTTCCCCAATTCTGCCAGGAGCAATTTCAAAACCTGAGCCTTACAGGGTGTAATCCCCTAACCCCCCAAAAACAAAAAAATTATTCCATCACTAAGGGCTCAGAAATGGCAGACCAGTGCTTGAAGCTCACTTGGCTACTCAGCAGCTCTGATAATTTACTTATTTTATTTGAACTCACATAAGATATTATTAATGTAAATGAAGAAGATACTCTTGAACTTATCTGTACAATATTGAGTCCTAGTTAATATTCGTCTTCATATTCCACTTAAAATTTTAACATGGTACCTTAATATTATAAATTTAAAACAATCTCATTTTAATTTTGCAACATTACAACTTGTTTATAAAAAGACAATTCGAGAAAATTCCATACATAAAGGTGTGTATATTAAATATTCAGATAAGAATAGTAGAAAAGCTTTATGTATGAGAGTAAGGCATTTAAATGAATAGCCAAATAAAAAAAAACACATGGAAAATGAAAAAAAAAAGAGTGAACAGCTAATTTAGAATTGATGAAGTATGCTTCTCTTTGATCCACATATTCCATGCAGTCTTTCTAATCAAGCTGATTTTGAATGAATATCTAAGATAAAAAGTTAAATATAGACATCTAGGTTGACTCCAACTCTTAACTATTATACTGAGTGCTAAAATAAATAGTAATGTGTATGCATCACTTTGGTTCAGGTTACTTCTGTCGAGGAACATATACTCAAAAGCAGGATCACTTGGTCATATAGATCAATTCTTACTTTATTGAGAACACTCCAAACTGCTTTCTATAGGTTTGGAGAAGGCAGTATTCCCTACTGCATAGGTGAGAGTTCCTTTCTTACCACATCTCTGCCAACAAAATTTTTTTCATGTATTGTTGCTATTTGCCATCTTCACTGATATAAAATTATATCTAATTGTTTTCTTCATTTGGATTTTCCTAATAAATTATGATGAGCATTTTTTCATATGCCTGTGGTCATCTGTTGGTCTTCCTGAGAGAAATGTCTATTTATTTAATTTCCCCAGTTTTTAGGTTTTGTGAGATTAATCTTGTGAGTGCTTTGTATATATCCTTTTATCTGATTGTTGATCAACTTATAAAATGATTTATTTCAACTACAAAATTTCACAAAATTTAATAAAATTTTAAAATATGGTCATACAAGAAAACACAATGAAATAATGAAAGTAAACAATTATTTCTCCATTTTATGTAGATAGGACTAACAAAGAATGAAAATAATAAATTTATATTTTTATTTTTTGATATTCACCATCAGAGAACAGCTATCTTTAATTAATATGAGAAATCTGCAAAACACTTGCTATAATTATGGAAATGTTTTCTATTTTATAATTTAATAATTTAATGTCTATAGGGAATTATTTTTGTTAAGGCTTCTAATGATTATATTCTCTATGAAAAAATAAAATATTGGTTACATGTTATATGAACTCAATTGTATCAACTTTTTACTTTAAATAACTGTAATATGAGTTGTTTTATAAAGCACAGATTCTAGAAAAGTGTAAGTCTCATTAATATTAATAAAATATATAACATTAAGAATAAAATATATTAAATAAAAGTAAGTGCATACTTACTATTCTCTTTCTCTAGATATATCTATGTCTTCATTCACAAAGAATATTAATTAATATACCCAGTTCCATTTTTTGTAGCTCTTAAAAATATAGTTAAAGCACATTTATTCTGATGAATAAAATGAACGTAAGTACTGAAGTAAATCTTGTAATTTGACCATAATACTGAAATTACAATGAAGCTGAAGTAGTACCAAAGCCTTTACATAAGATATATTTATGGTTTGCTAAGAATTGTGGTTGACTAAGTGTAAATATAAGTGAAGGATTCATTTCTCTCATCTATGTAAATATATAGATAGATAATAGATAAAGGGATATGTAGATACGTAGGTAGATGATAGATAAATTAGATCATAGATAGATGATGATAGATAGATGATAGATAGATAGATAGATAGATAGATAGATAGATAGATAGATAGATAGATAGATAGATAGATAGATGATAGATAGATAGATAGATAGATAGATAGATAGATAGATAGATAGATAGATAGATAGATAGATAGATAGATAGTAGGTAGGAGTGTATTTATGTAGGTAAATTTGTTTTTTTGGTAAAGCTTATGAAGCTCAGGATTAAGACTTACTTTTTGCTCAGAGATAATTCCTGGCAGTCTCAGCTATCATGTTGGGTACTAGAAATGATCTAAGTTGTGTCACATTGAAGGCAAGCAACCTATGTACTTCTATACAACATCTTTAATCCGAAAAGTTTTATATACTTGAAGCCACAGTTAATTTATATAACATTTATAGACCATAAGACAATGCTCAAAATATATTAAAATATCTTAGCTAGAGAAATATGGGGAATATGTTGAACATGGAAAATAATGGCTCATTTAATATCATTTCTAATGCTATTTGGAAACTGCTTATGATTCAAATTATGACTTTGTTTTACTGTACTTTGAAACTCACTTTATTGAGAGTTTTCTCTGAACAAGGGAATTGATTTAAGTTTGAGAGGGTGTGAGTGATGCAAAAAGATAACACGTTTTCTGCCCTTCAGACAAATAAATTAAAAATACTGCCCAAAATGGCTTAAATAAATGTTTAAAGCACAATTCACATTAGGCACATCTTATATTCAAATAACATTCAAGACTAAAGTTGGATTAAAATTTTATCCAATAAGGTCAGAGGAGACTTGTGACTTGGGGTCCTATTCAATCTATTTTTCTCTTATATATAGCATATAATATATAATGTATTATTGCCGTGTTAATTGTTTTATAAACATCTTTGAACTAAAAGTTATACCTAGTTAATTATACTTCATTTATGAACTAGGTACAAAATAAATATGGATAAAGCTTGAGAATAAGTTACTTTCAAGGATATAAATCACAAAATATTAAAAGTATTCTCTAAACTATACTTTGTGTAACTATAAACAATGGAAGGGCATATCACCTATCATTATCATTCAGCCATTTAAAATGATAGGTTTAACAGAAAAGAGAAATCTCTATAAAAATAAGAAAGAAAATGCAATGGTGAAAACAACTGGTAAAGTCAAATTGTTTTGTACTTTAAATTTTCCAAAAGACAAAACTTAATTCTGTTGAATAAATCAGTGGAGAGAGATAATAATCTATTGAAAAGTTAATAGTAATCCTAAAAGAAAATCAATTGAACAGCAAAGGATAAACTTAGCTTTTAAGTATAGTGATACAGAAAAGATCCAGCTAGTTATATATGATGAGATATTCCTATTAAAGAAAATAAATGCACAAAAAAACAGGCAGGAAAGTTTTATTAGTTCTTTATATAATCTCGGTGTATGTTTGGCATCTATCTGGAGCTATTTTGGTGACTGCCATGTTTTAAACCTTTACTTACTTTTTTAAATGTAGTTTATATTATAAATGCATAAGATAATAGTACTATTATCATTGTTTTAACTAGGGAGAAAATTGAGGACTTGGTGAACAATATACCCATTGTGATTTATTCAGTCACTGCTGACAGCAGAAATTCTAGTAATTCTGATATTTAGCCAAGAATATATTCTTTTGTAGACTACTGATAACTACAACTAATGCAGTATAAATTGGTTTGCTATTGCATTTAATATCGGAGACTATTTTTTTGTCAGTTAATCAATTGTGTATCTAAAAAATGAATAAGGTTCACATGGTCATTTTGCTTTTAAAACACATCCCCATGTAAGGAGGCTGATGATAGACTAAATAAGAAAAACAACTACTGATATAAGATAAAGACAATTTGTAATAGATATCAGAACGAACTTGTTTTAATAGGGTGGTGATAGAAAGCATGAGTTAATATGTCATGCTTGGGACTTGAAAATTCTGAAAAATATTTGTGCAAACAAACAATGGCAATGTGTTCCCAGTGCTTTGGCAGATTTGGGATCTACCACTTGGCACAAACCTGCTCAAAAAATAATACTTTTTTTTTTTTATAAAAGGCTATGAGAAAAGTTTAATTCTAATTTCCCATGCCTCCTCAATGCTTCTTAGGATGTTTCCATAGAAATTTTATGGTGTTTCTTTGTTGTGAAATATTCATTTCAATTTAAAGATACTTTCAGTGACTGATTAACATAAATTTATTCAAATCAAAAGATGCTGCAGGGTGTCAGAGTGATAGTGTGTGGTAAGGCATTTGCCTTGCATGCAGCAGACCTGGGACAACCCTGGTTCAATTTCCTGCATTCCATATGGACCCCAAGCCTGCCAGAAGCGATTTCTGAGCACAGAACTAGGAATAACCCATGAGCATCATCGGATAGAGCCTCAAAATTAAGCAGAAAAAAGAAAAGAAAAATAAAATGCTACAAGAAAATATCATATTTTATCTTATTTTTATATTGGAGTAAATTTGGCAAAAACTTTATAATCTGTAGAATAAATCTCAATATAAAAATACTTTTTAAATGACAAATAATTATGTACTATTCCAGAAGATGAACTCCAGAGCTTATTTTGAGGATATTGCACCAACAAATAATTAACAAATTTATTATCAAGTAATAATTCATAGGCACTCTTAAGTCATTCACCAGGAGGTTAATATAATTGTTCCAATTTTAGTGGGTTGATTATAGATACTCTTGCACATTCATTTATATAAATGTAACATATATTTCTAAAATATAGTAGCTTCAACTTAGTAGAAAAGCAGTTATTATATTGGGCAGAATCATTAAAATAATGAAACAATCTTATAAATAATATCCTGTTCTTACTGTTTTCTGCTTAGCTGTGCTAAATTTCATTTTATTTTATCAGAATCATATAATGGTTAATTATTTACAATCTTTCTCTGAAAAATTTTGATTAAGTCATTTTATATAACTACTTTTCTTAGAGGCCAACATACAATTAATTGTGTTCAGCGATGAATAAATTCATTTTGTTTTCCTTTGAGCCCTATCAACTCAGTGGCTAAAATTAAAAACAACCAGAATAGCACTTAGAGAATATGGTACCCAAATTTAAGTATTCCCTTAACATGATAATGTGAGTTTCAATATGATTATGTTATTATAAATCAAATTCTGTGTTTCATAATCATAAGTCTTGATAGTGGGTAGTTATCACATGTCTCCCTATTGTAAAAATATTATTTATACAAGAATATTTTACCTGTGTACAATGTTTTTAAAAAGGAAATAAAAAATTACAACCAAAATTAACATTAGAATATAATATCAACTACAACCATGATTGTAATCAAATTGTATAAATAAAGATTTTTTTAAAAAAAGAATAACAAAAATAGGGGCTAGAAAGATAGCACAGGTGTAGGGTGTTTGCCTTCCATGCGACTGATCTAGGCCGGACCTTGGTTTGATACCCGGCATCCCATATGGCCCTCAAGCCAGGAGCAATTTCTGAAGCACGTTGCCCCCCCCCCCCCCAAAAAAAAAGTAGCTGTTAGAGCTGCAAGTGTGGTAATGGGTATTGATGGGTATTGTTCTTGGTGGATTAATTTATCAATGCTGAACTCAACTATTTTAGGAAAATTAAAATTTTAGGATTAAATTAAAACTAAAATTTTAATTTCCTAAAACTTATTTGAAGAACAATTCAGAATATTAATTTTATTAATGAGGAAAGTTGCTTTGAATTTTAATATAGACTGGGGAATAAAATGTTATTACAATTAGGAAATACATGACATTATAGTAAGTGGAACTTGCTATGTTTTCCTGACATAGGCTACATAAGTAGCCTAATTCTTCAAACCAAGTATACGATAAAGGTTTGCATGAAAGAAAAACTGAATTATTTTTAGAGTAGGCTTTAGCACTACTGTTTAATAGTAGAAAACTATCATTAGCTTGTTCAATGTATCAGATAAATTATTTAAGGATCAGAGAAGGTATATTTATAATGAGAGCCCAATATTTCGAAACTAAAAATTTATGAAACATATATGTATATATGTGAGCATGTCTGAAAGAGAAGGTGCACGAAAGATTTTATAAGGCATATTTAAATGTCTATGCATAGGCAAATAATTGATATCACAATTTAATGCAACACATGAGCACAAATATAAGAATATAAATATTTGCAATAAATATAGAAAAGTTCTAGAGTAGATTTCTGACTTTGACAAAGCTTATTTTAATGAGCTTTAAATAAAGTATATATTTATTTGATAAAACAGAGTTCATAGCAGTTGGTTTCCTACATGAGCAATACAGTATAACTGATCTCTGAATAAGTCATTTGATTTAGGGAGATACAATAATTTACTTCAAAGCACAATAATAAATTTATCTTAAAGATTCTAATTAGGTTGCTGGAGAGATAGCATAGTACTTTAGGTATTTCCCTTGCACACAGCCATCCTAAGGGTAATCCCTGGCATTGTGATATGTTTCTCAAGACCTGGCAGGAGTGATCCCAGAGTTCAGAGTCAGCAGTAGACCCTGAAATTCACTTAAAATCCACATGGTGTTATTAAAAAAAGAAAAGAAAAGAAAAGAAATTAAATAGAAATATATTTGGAATTTCAAATCTTGAAAGTCAGGTCTTCAAATATGTTAGCTTAACCAATATGTTATCTTAACTTTTATATAAAAATAAATAACTTAGTTTGCATAATAGCACAATAGGAATACTTAGAGATGTTCCTAGCTTCTAAATGCTGGAATTTATAAATTTTAAAATAGTATTTCACAGAAGAAAACAGTGAATTGTATATTGATAGTTTTAATACCCACTCAATTTGATTGCATGTATTTGTTACTATATTTAAAAGCAGTAGATCAAGCACTAGGTGTTGTTATGCAAGACAGTACAGTATATGTATGGTTGATCTGAATAAAATTGGTTCCTACACCAGACTCACAATTTACTTTGGTGTGTCTACCTGCTTTCCAGCAAACTTTTGAAAGGCTTTGATTATGAGGAGTGTAATACTGAGTATTTCTGTTCACTAGGATCTATATTGTTAGAATGTATTCTTTAATTTTACACAATAGGTAAAGGTTTTTCTACTTTAATCACATGATTTATCTTTATCAAAGAACATCTAGTACTGTACAAAAATTGGCTCCCTCTATCTATTGCCACAAATTCTTAAATCATATTACCTAAAGATGAAGCCATTAATTATGGCAAGTGTTAATATTAGATTCTGTATATATCCATATATATAGTTCATATTATCTTTAAGATTTTACAATTATAAACTTATTACTACTGTCATATTTTAATTATAGGTACATAAATATTTAAATATTTAAATAATTTGATTTAATTAAAATTTTAACCATTTAAATATTTTATAATATTTTTAGTCACATCTCTCATTGTGAAAAATAAAACTAAACTGAAGAAATTCCAGCATCATTAATTGTAACAGGTTCATTAAATTTCACTAGTAAGGGGCCGGCGAGGTGGAGCTAGAGGTAAGGTGTCTGCTTTGCAAGCACTAGCCAAGGAAGGACCTCAGTTCGATCCCCTGGTGTCCCATATGGTCCCCCCAAGCCAGGGGCAATATCTGAGGGCTTAGCCAGGAGTAACCCCTGAGCATCAAAGTGTGTGGCCTGAAAAACCAAAAAAAAAAAAGTCACTAGTAACAATTTAAAAATAAAAATTTGTGTGCATTTGCCTAAAGTTTCTCAATTTTGTATATCTATCTAAATTGAAAATAGAGGTTAGAAAATAACTTGAGTGATATCTATTCCTAGTGTCAAAATATTTTTTCTTACTGTATCTTTTCATCTTGCTTTAGGTCACACTGACAAGTCTTATGACAGGCCTTTTTATAACTAAGTGGCTGTTCAGTTTTTCTTACAGTTTCTTACAGTTTTCTAATATTAAATTGTGCTTTTCACTTATACTTATTTATTTATTACATTGTTCACAATAAATGGTCCATGATATTAAAGATTACTTCTATTGGCTTATTCAACTTAAAATAATTAATATCATGTTCTTCAATTATCTACAAAATAAATAAATTAATAAATAATTGTTACCTCAATTATTTTTTAGGTATTTGAATTAAAGAGTCAGGTATAATCAGCAAAATTACCGACATTATTTTGAGGATTACATTTATGTTTATATTATTATTATTTTTAGTTTTATGTTAATAACTATATCTTCATTAATGAATTATTTAAAAGTATTATATATGGATAAAATAATGTATACATTTTATCAGTAGAATTGGTAGAAATATTTTGAAGCATCTTCAAAATGCAATAACCATATCAGAGCATATTATTGACAAATATGTGGGCACACATCTGATAAATTTATATTTAGATATAATATAGCCAATTTAATTTTAAGCTGTATATCTCTCTCTTGACAGAATCTTCAAGTACATATTTTTATTAATGCATTTAGGTTTATTTTATTTATTTGTATTAAGTTTCTTAACATGCATTTTAAAGTTTACTTTATTGTTTCTCTGGTCTTAAACAAGTGGCGCATTTTTGGTTTTGGGATCAAGTTAAACATAAGAATCCTATTTAGAAACTATTACACCTACTGGTGTTTTTAAAATCATATTGGTTTTTTTATTCTTAACATTTTACCACTCCATAGACGGTATCTATTTAGTAGGTATTAGGATAAAACCCCCTGATACTCAAGAAATAGAACAGAGTAAAACGTTCTGTGAAAATATAATTAACTAGAAGATAAGGTAAAATTATGTCTTGTGTTACATTTAAAGATCATGCTTTGTGTTGATTAAAATCCTGCCTTACCTAAGAAGCAAAATAAAATTACACTTGTTGGTGGATTTCATGACCTATTCACTTAGAAAATAACACTTGTTACTTGTCAAATTTTTTTATTTTTTTTTATTTTTAATTATGAGAACAAAGATGCAAAGAAAGAGGACAAGGTAAAGTTACAGTGGAATGGCAATTACCCATAATATAATTCTCAGAAGAAGTCCCCTTGCTGATATCTTAAATTTGAACTTTCAGCCAAAGAACATTAAGATAAATAAAATAGAATTCATGTACAATTACTTTGTCCCTCAAGTCCCCAGATTGTAACACATTATAATATTTCTTAACAGCACACAAGGCAATCTAAAGCCATAAAACTTGCATAACTCCTTAAACATTAGAGGCATAGTATTTTCTACATTTCCATGTACATGAATATTAGCTTAAATTAACCTCAAATTTTAAGCGGGTTTTTTTTTTAAAGGTTTAGAGTCAAAGGAGCACAGTAAAAATGGTGTTAGAGTGGCAATTGTTGTTTGCATAGGCCCATCAAAATATGAGGGGAATGAAAAGGAATAACCTTGGCCTAAATACAAAGAGATCTGACCCCTGAAGTTTCCTGGCATAAGACCAACTCTAGGCTCCATGCAAGCTAGATCATCCAATCCAAGACATTGTAGTGCCAACATACTTGACAAATTTTTTAGATTCCAGAGTTGAAAACTTAGTTATGCAAACACAAATAGGAAGAAAACTATATTGTTTTAATTGGTTTGTATTTCTTGATTTATGGAGGTTAAATATAATAGCAATCAACCACTAGAATTAAATTTTATTGATTTAGTGTATGATAATTCATTTTGTCTTTCTTTTAAGTTTTATGTGAGGAAGTAAGATGAAATAGAATGTTACATGCTTACAAAGGGAAATACTGGAGGGGAAGAAGTTTCATAGGGGCATTGATATTGAGATTGGTATTGGAATACTGAATGCCTGAAACAACTCTATTATGAACAACTTTATAAATCAAGTGTCCTAATCAAAATGAAAAAAATGAAAAACTAAATAAAAGTCAAGAAGTGAGGTAAGAATGTCCGTACAAAGTTTAAATGCCTCATCTTTCCTGTAGCTGTTCATAGTTCAATCCCCAGCATCACTTTTGTTCCCAGGGTTGAACCTGATCAGCAAGCTGGGCATAGTCATGAAACTGCCAGATTTGGTAGATTCACTCCCTTCCCTCACAGTACTTAAAAACAAACCGACAAAAAAATAACTTAAATAAGGGACTGAAGACAAATACATGGGTTTATGAAATGAGAAATTCTTCTCTAGATACAGGAGATAGGTCTAAAAAATGTTTAGGAAAAATTATGTGGGTTTTTTTTTTCTAGTTTGTTGTACTTGGAATTTCTTATGCAGAAAAAAAATGTGCTGGAATATTGTGGGAATGAAGGGAAGGATTTTGGTGATGTGCTACTATATGCATATCAGTGTCTTTTATTTCTACTAAAGTGTCTCCTCTTCTGCAAATTCTCTGTATTGATGTCATTCAGAGTCACCTCAAACTTTTTTTCTGAAGAATTATTTCCAAAAGTTGTCTATCCTTCTTAATTTTAGGCTGCCTAAAGAATTGTTGGAGTAATTTATTTTTATCATAGCTTAGCTTTAGTGTTTTATTAGATAACTTCTTCCTGTTTTTCTGTCTTTCTTGTTATCTACATGAGACTTCTGAAATTAAATAGTATAGCTCTGTTAATTAGTGATTAAAAAATAGGCACAACACACACACACACACACAGAAAATCAAGTGATCATAACGACAGAAGTATACCATGGCCTTCTCTCTGTTGACTTCTGCCTGCTAAACCTGGAGAGAAAAAAGTACAAAAATATAAGACAATTTTTTCACAAGTAATTATCTCATACAACACTTATTTAATTGAACCCTTACACCTGCCTTTGTCCTATCCCAAAAGATACACATATAGAGAATGTTCCATGTTCATAGTTCCAAGTCAAATATTTTTCCATTCTAGAAACATTGCCCTTATGATTATATTACAGCCTGATTACTTCAAGTTTGCAGTAGTAAATGAGGCCTGGATTCTTTAATGACCCACAGTCAATGAAATGGAAATGCCAGAAAATCCTAGGCAAGCTAGAGGAAAATATTCAAGTCATGAAAAGTCATACTATGTTCATCCCAGTAAAGCCTTTTATATCTTTTTGGTATATTAACAGAAAGCATAATAGAATATAGGACATAGAAAACCATATGATATTGTTTGGTGAGACAACTATACATTCTAAATTTCCAGTGGTGAATGTCACCTGAGCTATTAGGATGGCACTGTTTATCCAGCAGTGAATTTGAATTACCTTATATCGTACAAAGTCAAATTGAATGTCAATTCTAAACTCTCGGAACTATGGTGGGAGCAATGATCACAATTACTTACAGAAAAACTGTTGATCTGTGTTTCTGCCCACACATATCTATGGTATGTTTTATGATATGGTTCAAAATATAGACAATTATTTACTAGTTTTCCCCACATCACCGAATACATATATTTTCTAAAACTGAAGTAAAATGACCCACAATTAAATTTCCAGATCTTTTAACTCAAATCCATTTGAAATACTCAGAATGCCTTAGTCTTGAAGACCTTTTGAGGAAAGCACATGAAATATGACTTCATATAATTGTAAATTTTGCCAAACTTTATCATGTACTAGGCTTGATATTTTAGTTATTATACATTGTTTGATTTAAAATTATTTCCAAATATTTTGAGTTTATTTGTTCTAATTTGAGAGTAGTTTATGTTCTCCAAAATCTTTTTTATGCTCCTTCCTATCTATTTTAGGTTTTATATCTTATCTTCCACTAACCTTAGCTATAATTATTTCTGGGTGTTTTTATTTAATTTATCAATATTATCTATTGTTCTTCAATAGTTTGATTTCCAATAAAAGAATGATGCACCCAATTCTAGCACATACCAACTTGTACCATTCTATTCAGAAAAATAACAGTTTTTATAGTCATTCAGAAAAAACCAAACCAGAGGTTTTATTTTAAAGAACAATCTAAAATTTCATGTACCCATGAAATTTAGATTTTCCTGATTTATATCTATTTATTATTATTAAAATTTACATTAATGAAGTTGTATTTTCATAATTACTTATAGAGCTATTAGTAAATTTCAGTGTGTATGAATTGTAAGCCAAATATATAAACAGATTAAAACAAGTCTGAAAAAACTGAATAATTTTATATCAATTCTACAACATGTTCTCCATAAATAGCACATCCGTTTCCAAAAGAAAACAAAAGCATTAATTTTAATTGGAAGTATCTAATTCCTTATGTTTAATTTAATATAATTCCTTATATTTTATCTAACTTCCTGGACAAGGTGCTTAATACTCAATGCCTAGCCAGGTGGTAAGTCTAACTGTTTAAAATGATGCTTTAGAGACTCAGTATCAGAGCAGTGGGGTCATACATGTAGGGGATCAAATCTGGAGTGTCTTCATTTAACATATATTCTCTAGTTCTTTAAAGTATCTCCTTTGTCCTTTGTGTTACTGTTAACATGATATGAATAACTAATAAGAAATAAAATCACACAATAAGTTCTAAGCTTATGAATTAACAAAACAAACTGTCTTTTAATAAGTGTATGCTATTCCATTCAGTGGACATATGTGAATAATTTTGTCCTAAGAAACAAAGGTTAAACATTAAAAATAAGTAGCGGGACCGGAGCAATGGCGTGGCGGTATGTTTTTGCGTTGTACTTGGCTGAATCAGGATGGACCGCGATTAGATGCCTCCATGTCCCATATGGTCCCCCAAAGCCAAAAGCAATTTTTGAGCGTGTAGCCAGAAGTAACCCCTGAGTGTCACCAGATGTGGCCCAAATATACAATAAATAAATAAATATATAAATAAATTAAAAAATAGAATTAAAATTATTTAGGCCCGTGGTTTACAATAATATATATGATAGGGTTTTTTGTTATCATTCTAACACCAAACTCTCAACCAGAGTTCAGACATATCCTCCTACCACTTTTCTTTCCAGTTCCCCCAGGCCTACCTCCTATATCCTTGACCCTTCTCTCTGGTAAGCTTCCCACTAAGACCAGTTCTCATTTCTGCAATTTTAGAAATGTATTATGCCTCTGACTTTATTTTTAATATCTTATATCTGAGTGAGATCATTCTCTCTATATATAATTATGTATTTATGTGCTATAAAATTCAAAAGACGGTTGCAAGGTGATTCAAATGGATGGAAGACATGACTGTTCTGTTCTCTTCACTGAGTGGTTCCCAAAACCCAGTTTGGAAGTAGATTCAGCAGTGATGCTACAAGGCAAAAGAACTGAAACAGATATGTGTGTACATACACAAATTCAAGACCAGTGAAAATGAGGATAAGCTACCTAGAATTAATACTGATATAATAGCATCAAATAAAAAAGAAAGAAACAAAAAACAAAGCCTGTTTTACCCTGAGATTCAATAGAAAGTAATCTGATTTTAATTAATCATGAAAACCAATTCTATCACAGTAATCTCAAAATAGCTTTCATATTGATTTTCTCTTTAGTTCTCCAGTTTCCTGTTTCTTTAGATATTTTATTGATTTGCAGGAATTTCCACAAATTTTGAACAATTATGTTGTCTTTTTTTGTATAAGACTATTTTTCAGAGCAAGTATTGATTCACACAAAAATAAAAAGAACAATTAGAGATTTGTCACCACTCTTCCACCCCTGCTGTCAACCCCACCAAGGTAACATACTCTATTATCAATATACCTTACTGGAGTACTGCATATTTTCACATGATGGATCTACCACATTATAATCCCAATAATGCTCACATTTTTGGTTCACTCAGAATTGTACTTTGAATGTGAACCAATGTTTAGAGCTTAGAATATATATATATATATATATATATATGAAATATATTCCCATTATACATGTATATTATATTACCATTATAGAACACTAAATATTTTCAGTCTGAAAAATCCTATGTGTTTTATATTCATTTAAATCTGTAAAGAATAACAATTAATGTTGATTCACTTCAACATTTGCTATACAGTATTTATATATTGAACATAATAATGAATCTACAGTACTTTATTTTAAATTGTTTTAGTCCGTGGATAATTCTTAAATATTTCCTTTTAGAAATAATATCATATTCATGAGCAGATAATTTAGTGCAGATATTTTGAGACTTCAAAGGTAGATGCTTAGGTAATTTTATATAGTGTTTTGGGTGATGACAGATAAGTAACCACTTATTAGATTTGCCCCACTGTATTAAAAAGTTATTGTATTCATCCTCTTTCATACTTATAAATGGACATGAAAATTAAGTTTAGAGTGAGATAAACTAAAGTATTCTGTTTTTAATTAATATCTTCAAAAATCTGTGTTTGATTAGAAATAATTTAACTTATATGTGGAAGGGAGGCAGGGGCTACATCCAGGAGTACTAAGAATTTACTCCTTAGCCTGTCTCAGAATGACGATTGGGGGTATTTAGGGTCTCATATGTGATGTCAGAGATTAAATCAGGGCCCTCAGAAGTGTCTACATGAAAGTGCCTAACCTGCTGAACTATCTTTCTAAGCACTAATTTACCCCGATGTTTTTTTATTACAAAAATAATTTTAAAACCTGTAAGATTTCCTGGGGTTAAAGATCAGGTAGTCCCCATCTCAACTAGGAGAAGGCAGATTATGTTTGAAGATCATATTTGGAGCTGCAATTGAATAGCAGGATGTTGGCCTGTCCCCTAAATCATAAGGACTGATGTTAACAAATCTCCATGAAACAGGGTCGACAGAAAAATTTTAACCTAAGGACACATACTCCCTTTCTACACTTATAACCTTTATGCCAAATGCAAGATATATAATCCTTCTGTAAGATTGCTGGCAGCCTCTGAAGAGACTGTCAGATTTTGCCCTGGCAGGATCGCCTTTAAGACCCCAGTTGGTCAAATCTGTTTTTGCTTCTCAGTCTTCTATTTCTCCACATTTCAAAAATAGATTCTGATGTCTTATAATTGACTTGTAGCTACTGAATATTAAGGTAGGACTATATAAAATCAACAAAACAATACAAATAGGCTTTTATTAAATTTTTTTATTGAGACCATTGTGAATTACAAGCCCTTTGTTGTTGTATTTCAGGCATATAGGGATCGTGAGTTAGGGACATTATCAACACCAGTGTTGATCTCCCTCCACCAGAGTTCCCAGCCTGTATCACTTACCCTTAGCCTTGGGTGGACCAGTGAGTGTATAAGGTCCATTTTGTTTTGGCTTGTTATAGTTTGAGTCTCTTAATTCTATTGTCATGAACTTTGGCATGGGAATTTTTGTAGTTAAACTATTTAGGAAAAATGGAATGGATTTTTTTCCCTCCCATCCCTGAAAAAAATGTAATGGATTTTAAATTAAGCAATCCTAAAAACATTTATTGTGGTTTTTAAGTTAGAATTTTCATTAATAATTTCAAAGCACCAGAGTGTATGTCAGAATTGTTCAACTTCAAAATAAAGAACCTGGGATAGAATTTGACATTTGGTATTTAGTTTATTTTTATTTTTTATTCTTTTTTTGGGACCACATGTTGCAATATTCAGAAGTTACTACCAGCTCTGAGTTTAACAGTTGGTAGAGTTCCATGCTATGCTAGATATTAACTCAGAGATCACATATGATGCAAGCTATATGATCCCTGTTCTACCTCTCTGACACACTCAGAAATAAATTTTAGCAGTAGACTTAATGTACAAATAATAAAGAATAAACAATTTATCTCTATGCATATGTAAAACACATTGTGTTATAATGCTGTTCTACACTAACAAAAAAATAGGATTTTGGTTTAAGGGAATACACTCCAGAGATCAAAATTATAAAGAATAAGGGGAACAGAACTGAGTAGAAAAAAAAAAAACCCAAAGTATAATTTTGTTCCAACATTCTACAGGAGCTTTTAGGCATAACTTAGGCTTCTAAACTGTTCTGAATGGAACCAGAAGTAATCAATATGATTTACCTTCCCATAGGCCAGATATTAAATGAAGGTTGCCTCTGGGAAATATTTAAACTGAAGAAAGTAGCTCCTTTATACTGAAGGGTATTTTTGGAGAAAAACTAATCTAGAATCATTGCAACACATTCCAAAGTCTGTCTAGAATAAAGTCTCAGTTCTTTAAGGCAGTATAGAAAGCTTACCTCTGATCATATATAAAATATTAAGTTTAAGTTAATGCACTAAAAAGATATTTTTATTTAGTTTTGTTCAATGTCATTGACCATCCTAAAAGAAGCTGGAAAAATAAAACATACTCTCATGAATTTATAATAATAAAATTAACTGTAATTTGTATTAAGAAACCTGTGTATAAGTTTGCATAGACATACATACACATATCTAATGTATATAAATGTGTAATACATATACATAGTAATGTTATCTAAGACTTTAAAATTTAAACTTGTGGACCTGTATTGTAATTCAGTTTGATAGATATAAACAGTAAAATTATTTTGTTTTCTAGGCTTTATTTATAAGAACAATCTCTTATAAATTCAACCTAGAATAGTCTTGATGTTAAAATATACATGTAAATATATATGTAAATGTTAAGTCCAATGAATAGAAATTTATTTGTATCATAAAATAGTGAAAATATTTGAGAAAATTTCTTACATATGATATAGAAATACACATAATAATTAAACTTATTTTTGTGTTTTTTTATTTTTTTCCAATGACTTATTATTTACCTGAATTTTTTTTATCTTACAAATGATAATATACTCTCTAATCAAAACAATTATAAAATGTAAGTATTTCTGCTTATCTTTATTATTCAGAGGATTAACATAGCTATGTACAGAGAGAAAACAAAACTTCACAACTCATAAGTACAACCAAAGCAAATAAAATTTGATCAGTTCCAGAGCCAATCAGTTAATATCAACAGACATTAACTACATATCATATATTAAACTTGATATGCATTGTCGTGAAATGGGAAAAGGTAATCATTTGGCCATAAACACTTGACAACAATTTAAAGACTTTCATCTTATTTGCAAGAAAAGTGAGAGGAGCCTATAGAATATTTATTTTATAACATTATGAGAGTCATGAATAATGGATTCACATAAATGATATATGCTGGGAAAATTACACAAAAATTAATTGGTGTAACAAAGATTAATTGGATTTCTCTTCATGAGCATGATTTAAATATTTTCTTTAAGAAGAAGCAGTATTAAAATGAAATTTCTATTAACAATACATTTTTATATTGGACTACTTGTACTGAACTATGCATTGAAGAATTTTACACAGATTTTCCAAAGGCCAAATACTGAACACATAGATAGCTTCAATGTAATACAGTTCTAGAAGTTTAACTTCTTACTTTTTTTTCTTAAAAGTGATCTGCCAAAGTACATTTGGATTATTGCCAAAATATTTTCCACTTTCTCATTCTCAGTTGCCCTTCTGTCACCATTTCCAATCTTATAGCTGGCTACTGTTGCTAAGAGAAATGTCACCTTGAAGACACCAAGCTTTTGAAATGTTCTAATGGTTGATATGATCAAATGAATTAGATGATACTTATTATTAAACAATGATTTTGTAATTTGGATTTTTTCACATTCTCTGCTTTTGTTTAAAATAAAAGAGAGGCTAATAAATTTGCCAACTTACAGACTATAAAACATTTTTAATAGCAAACCACTATACAGTTTTGTTTTGAATTCAGAATAAATTTAAATTTTTTCCACTTACCAATAACCTGATTTACATTGTTTTGTTTGATTGCTTGTTTGGGCCACCTCAAGCTGTGTTTATAGCTTTCTCCCTGGCTTTGGGTCCAGGGATTATTCCTGAGGGCTCAGGAGACCATATATGATGTTATAGATCAAACTCTGGTGTGCTTAATGCATGCCAAGAAATCTAAACTGAATTGTGCTATAGCTTATAACACTATGTTTTGATTTTATTTTTCATTTTACCCCTGGAAAGTTCTACTTGGTACAGCATTTTTAATACTATCCATAAACCAAATTATTTTATTTAGATTCTAATTTTTTAAATATTTAAATGGGTGGCTTAATGTAAAATTTATTGTCTCTCATGCCTTAGCATTGTCTTACACAAAGTGGATATGACAAAAGTAACCAGGATTTATAAATGGATATAATGAATAGTAGTCTTAGATTTATTTCAAAAGTAATAAGTTTACATCTGAATTTATCTCAACCCATTGCTGGGAACGAGTGGAGGGAGGATAACATTGGTGGTGGAAATGCCCTTCATTCATTGTCACTATGTATCGTAAATAATTCTATGTAAATGAACTTCAGTCACAATAAAAAAATATTCCTTTTATTTTCCATGTTGGCTTAAATAAATATATTATTAGAACAAAATTAAAATAAAAATGGGGTGAAGTAAAAATATATTTATTAAGAAACTATTTTTTGATTAGTTTGACTAATATTTTCAATTTGTGTTACTTAGAATAATAAGAAAATTTAAGAAGGGAAGAAATGATACAGAATTTTTGTTTTTGTTTTGTTTTGGGGCCACATGTAACTATGTCTATGAATTAATGCTGTCTTTCAGCACAAGAATCACTATTCTGGTGACCATAGGAGAGGCTGGTGATTAAAATATTATTGTCATGGACAATGCAAGTATCATACCTTTGTACTATTGCTGAAGTTCTGTATATACTTTTAAGACAAGTATAATGTGAACATATATTCAAATACATTTAAAATTATTTTTTCCAATAAAAAGGTTAAATATTGCAATTTTTATGATGTTAGTTCTAGAGAATATCATACATGTTGAGTGAACAGAGGAGCAAGTACAGATTGACTTCTCATATGTGAGATAAAAAGAAACATAACAGGAAAATAGAAATTTGCCAAAAATAAGAGAACCTCAGAAATAGTCTAGAGATCTGAGCTTACCACTATGGGAAGACAATCTGGTAGAGTGGGTAATGTAGAAATATTGTGTACATGAAATCCTATAAATAGCAGTGCAAATTTCAGTATCTAAAACATATACACAAACAAAGGATGATCCAAATTTTCATCATACAATTATCTATGTATCTCTTCTCTCCAAAAAATAATCTTTGGGTTAAATTTAATTAAGAATAGTATGATTCCAGAGGAAGAAAAATTTCAACAGATTAAATAATTATATATTATAATGTATATTGGGATCCAAGGTCTCAAGAAATGAGAGTATAAAAAAGAGAATACAGAGTATCTAAATAAAAAGCAAAGTTTGTCTGACTTGTCATGGATGCTGGCAGTTGATGAATTATGGAACAAATAAACATTATATTTTGAATTAATATATCTTCCAGTAGTTACAAATGGATAGCATCCATTTGTATGTGATCATGAAGACCTCAATTTGTGATTCCTAAATGAATGAGTGATAATGTTGGCTTCTAAGCTCTTTAAATAGCGTTTACATAGCTCATTCAAGTAGTTTATTTTTCATTTCTTTAAATGAACCTTAGTAAGTTTCCTCAGAATAAATGAAGCTATATTAAACAAATAGCACAGAAACATTAAGTTTTCAATAAAATATGTTTTTCTTTTTTTCAGTGATGATAACAAAATTTAATAGTTGCCCAAATTTATCAACCAATGCACTTGAAAAATTTTATTATTCATATAATTTACATTAACATAATGTTTGTATTTTTGTCTTCTTTATTGATTACATATATGATTGTGATTAGGTTTCAGTCATGTAAAGAACACCCCCTTCAACAGTGCAACATTCCCACCACCAATGTCCCAAATCTTCCACCATCCCGCCCCACCCCCACCTGTACTCCAGACATGCTTTCCAGTTCCCTGATTCATTCACATGATTATGGTAGTTCTTTGTGTAGTTATTTCTATAACTGCACTCACCACTCTTTGTGGTGAGCTTCATGAAGTGAGCTGGAAGTTCCAGCCCTCCTCTCATTGTCTCTGAGGATTGTTGCAAAAATGACTTTTATTTTTCTTAAAACCCATAGATGAGTGAAACTATTCTGCATCTCTCTCTCCCTCTGACTTATTTCACTCAGCATGATAGATTCCATGTACATCCATGTATAGGAAAATTTCATGACTTCATCTCTCCTGACGGCTGCATAATATTCCATTGTGTATATGTACCACAGTTTCTTTAGCCATTCATCTGTTGAAGGGCATCTTGGTTGTTTTTCAATATGCTGTTTCTATGCCATTCCATGTCTTTACGATAATACAAAAACACATATATATCATGTGTCAAATTTTATTGTTAATTAATCATAACATGTTGCACCATACGCTATTATCTGGTCTATACCTTGCTTATTCCACTGCAAAGAGCTATACTTTGTCTGCCATTTAGGCACTGTGACTAGTGTGTAATTTGCAGGAGGTTAGCAAGCAGCTCAGTAACAGGATGTGGGCTGTCAGTTTCTGAAGATAACAGTCACTGGATGTGCTAGCTGGTCAAAAACTGCAGAAAAACATGTTTGTTATATCTGTATTAGACAATTTAACTAGTTACATACACATTGTGTGGCGGAATCTTTGTGTGCTGAGCCCCTTTTTCTTTTACCCTATATAAATTATGAGACTGATCAATAAAGTTGGAATTGCTCTGACAGAACCCCCTTCGTGTCTGATTATTTGTTGGTACTGCATTGAGACTTCTCTCCACCCTCAACACTTCACAGGAACCTCGTTTGTGAAGGTAGTTTGCAAAGGACGCTTTGGCCTCCTTAGGTTAAGCAGCGACTCCTGGATGACCTGCTCAATCTGCTTCTGGACCCCGGAAGACCCCGAAAATAACATAAAGATAAAATAAGGTACACTTTACTATATTTTTTCTTTCATGTACAGCTTTAATTTACAATAATGTTTTCAAACTGGTGTGGTAAAATTCAACAGAAGTGTTGTGAGATTATTCTAACCAATACATATTATTTACTCTGAGTACTCTTTTTCTTTTCCTTTAAAAGATCATTTTATATTTAGAAACATTTGAACCCTGTAAAATGTTCATTAACACAGACTGTAAAATAATATCTTCAATTTGATAGTGATTTTATTGAAGCTTTTAGTAGTTGCCAATTTATGAATCTTGATTGTTAGGGTATAGAACTAAATTCCTTTAAACAATTTAGGTATTTTTTCTGCTTAAAGTTTTGTAATATTTTAAATGAATGTCTAAGTTTGGTATTAGCTTTAAATTAATGCATGTGCTAATTATCTATTAAAAATCACAAGTATAATATATGAATTATCGAATTCTTTTACATGAAATGTTATATTGAAAGAATATGATCATACTTTTGTATTGCATAAGAAAAATTATTTAAATAAATTTTCACATAACAGGGAATTAACCATTTCATTGACTCTGTATCGACTGTTGGTACACTGCCTGCTTTTTTGGGTATTTTAAGTTATTCTTTTTTTCAAACCCTCTGATTACAAAGTTGTACATGATAAGGCTTCAGTCATACAATATATATCAACCTTCATCCATAAAATTTCCAGCTACCGATATCTTCAATTTTTCTTCTACTCTCCCCACTGACTGAATCTGAGGAAGCCATGTTACTCCTCCCCTTTTTATCCATTCATTTTGCTTATTTTAGACACTGTATTTTATACTATTGCTCATAAAGTGATAACATGCATATCATATCATTTATTGTTCAGGTGATCAAATATCATTGTCTTAGTGGAAACTTATTCACCCTAACTGCATTGATCCACTCATGCAGCAAGCTTCCTACAACAGAATGGTTCTCCTGCCCATTAACTCTATTGTCTCTGGATAGTATTACAATATTATCTTTTTTTTGTATTCTATAAATTATTGAGATTATTCAATGTTTATTACTTTCCCTCTCACTCACTTCATTCACTAAAATACACTATCCATGTATAAACAAGTTTATCTGTTCATCATAACTCCATTATAATAACTTTTTGTATTAGCACATTTATGACTTCAATTTTCTTAATGGCAGCATAATATTCCCTTGTGTAGATGTACCACTGCTTATTATCTGCTCATTTGTTTTTGAACACGGTTGTTTCCAGATTATGGCTAATATAAATAATGCTACAATAAACATGTGAGTACAGATTGCATTATTTATTGTGTTTTGTGTTTCAAGCGTACATCCTTAGGAGTATTATTGCAGGATCATATGGTAGCTCAATTTCTAATTGTTTGGTGAATATTTATGTATTTTTAAAAAATTTGGATTAGTTGCCATTGCCACGAGCAGCGAATAAGAGTTCCTTTCTCCCCACATCTGCGCCAGCTCTGGTTGATATTGTTCTTTAGAATGGGTATCAGTCTCTGTGGCATGAGATTATACTTTGTTGTTTTGATTTGCACCTTCCTGATAATTAGTGATGTGAATCATTTATTTATGTGCCTATTAGCTCTGACTTTTCTCATAGACATTTTCTTCTTGCTAAGTTCTGTAGTCCCTTGTACACATGTATATATATTGTATGGGTATTGGGTGAATTGTTTCTTATATTCCATGGCTAGTTTTGTACCCTAGTTACTGTTTCCACTGAAGTTCAGAAGCTTCTCAGTTTAATTGTAGTCACATTTGTTTATCTTTGCTTCTACTTGCTTGAACAGTGGTGTTTCATCCTTGAAGATGCCTTTAGTTTAAATGTCATGGTGTGTTCTCCCTACGTTTTTAACTATATAGCATATGGTGTAAGATCTGAAATCAAGGTATTTAATCTGAATCCTACTTGGTCATGGCATATAACTTTTATTATGAGTTGTTGGATTACAGTTTCTAGTATTGTGTTTAGGTTGTTTGTGTTCAAGTATACCAGCCAGTATATGTTTTTTGTGGAGTTTTGATTTGCTTTTAGTAGCACGGTGTAGTTAGCATCATAGAAACTGGGAGTTTTTCTGTTTCTTCAATTTCCTGGAAGAGCTTGTAAAAAAACTGGCATTAGGTCCTCTTTAAAGGTTTGAAAGAATTCACTATTGAGTCATTCATAGCCTGGGCTTTTGTTTTTTGGGGAAGCCTTTTGATTACCATTTCAATTTCTTTTGTTGTTGTACTTATTGCTTTGTTTGCTTATTTGTTTGTTTTTTGGCCACACCTGGTGATGTTCAGGGGTTACTCCTGGTTATGCACTCAGAAATTGCTCCTGACTTAGGGGACCATATGGGACACAACCTTTGCCACTCATCATGATAGGTCTCTCGTAGTAATGCAGATCAACTTGATTCACCTTGGGAGGTTATAGGACTCCAAAAATGTACAGTTTCTTGTTTGGTGGTGTAAAGTTTCTCAAAGTAATTTCTTACTACTCTTTGTATTTCTTCGGTATCTGCAATAACATCACCCTTTTAATTTCTGATTCTGTTTGTTTAGTTTCTTTTTCCATTTTCTGCGAATCTTAATAGTAGTTTATCAATCTTGTTTATTATTTTGTCATCAATTTCTGCTCTATTTTCTTTTTTCCTCCAACTGCCTACATTTGTTGATCATTTTCTAGTTCCATAAGCTGTGGTATTAAGGTTTTGTGTAGGCATTCTCTTTCTTCCTGCTAAATGGCTTGCAGAGTTATAAGTTTTCTTCTGAATACCACATTTATTGTGTCACATAAATTCTGATGATTCAAGTCTTCATTCTTTTTTTGGGGGGAGGGCACACTCATTGATGCTCAGAGTTTACTCCTGGCTATGCTCTCAGAAATTGCTCCTGGCTTGGGGGAACATATGGGATGCCAGTGGAGGGAACCACAGTCCGTCCTAGGTCAGACTTGTAAAAGACAAACGTCTTACCGCTGCACCACTGTTCTTGCCTCTTGTGTCTGCATTCTTAATTGTTTCAAGGAATTTTTTTTATTTTCTTCTTGATTTCACTCTGACACGCTGGTTATTCAGAAGTGAGTTTTCTACTTTCTAGTTATAAAGATATTGCCCAGTTTCTGTTTGTAATTCACTTCTCATTTTAGTGTACTCTGAAAATATAGATCAGACAATTTCTCTCATCTTGAATTTACAGAGCTATGTTTTATTACCCAGTAAGTTGTCTAAATTGGAGTATGTCCCATATGCACTAGAAAAGAATGTGTATTCACATTATGTGAGGATAAAAAGCACTATATATAACTACTAAGCTGCTCTCTTTCATTTCTTGCTTCAAAGTTAGCATAGCTTTGTGAAGTTTTAGCTGGTACACCTGTCAAGAGGTGACAGAGTGGTGTTGCATTTTCCCAATACTGTTTGGAATAGGTCTTTTTCTAAGTCTATTACTAGTTATTTTATGTACTTTACAGGCCCTTCACTGAGTGTGTATATATATGTGTGGCTTATTATTTTTTTTATTTAAGCACCATGATTACAAACATGATTACATGATTATAGTTGGGTTACAGTCATAAACAGAACATCCCCTTCACCAGTGTAACTTGCCCCCTCACAATGCCCCCCTCCCCCTCCCCATTCCCTGCGGGTATTCAAGACAGGCATTCTACTAGAGTTATTTGTTTTTAAGTTCAGTAAACTTTTTTTTTCTTAAAGGATAAGTGCTAAAAAAATACTATAGTAAAGGTATGACCATGGCAATCACCGTTGTTTTCATAGGTCCAGAAAAATATGGGGAAAATGGGAAAAAAATTCTTGGCCTGATTACAAGAAGGTCTCACCCCAGAAGTTTATTGGCATAAGACGGATTCTGGGCTCCAGGCATACCAGTCTCCAACCCGAGTCATTCTCCGTGGTCCTGGTGAAACTTTTTTACACTTTAGCTTTTTTTTCTATCAGGTTGTTATATTTAAAAATTCTGGATTCTATGCATTTCTTTCATCAAAGTCAGGTTGAAATGGAGCATCCTCTAGTTTCAGCACACCATTAAATGTGGAGCAATCTTCCCTGCAAGCAGGTTGTTGCTGAGTCATCTGGATGTTGAGAGCACTCTTTGGAGTAAGTCAATGCCAAAGCAATGATAGGTCTTCCATGGTAGAGGTTTGTATCCTGGTAATGTTATAGACAATTGCAGTTGTTTCCATACATGGTATCCATTGTTCAGGTGTATAGGGTAATGCCCATTCTTCTGAGGTCTAAGCCAAATCATTATGCCAATGTTCAGGGTAAAGGCCTAACTGCATTACCAAAATTGTGTTCCCATCTCTATTAGATAAGAACTTGTATATGTATTATTTGTATTATGTATTATTGAATATGTTTTATTTTCCCATTTTAATGTGCCTATTTAAAAGAGAAAAATTGCCACAAGATATTATTGGTGCACCTGGGGCAGAAGGATTAAGTCCAACATTCCCTGCAACTTGGTTCAAACATATGTTCTACACAGAGATACACTTCTACCAGTCTTCATTATAAGACAAATCTGAAAGGGGAAAAAGCAAACAAACAAATAAAAATTTGGGCAAAATTGTCACTATATAAGAGGATTAATCTGCTTCATAAACAGCAGGGGTCTCAAACTTGTGGCCCGCAGGTCTTTTGTGGCACTTCATGCACCATTTTGTGGCCACGGCTGGCCTCCAAATATCGCAGTATTTGCGATTATTCACTTACCGAATAATCGCAATAAAAATCAAATTAGTAAGAAACTAATCGCATTAAACATTCACATACCACAAGCAGTTTCGTTCGGGGTATGCAAATGTTTAATGCGATTTTTTGCGATTTTTTCTTACTACTGCGATTTTTATTGAGAATATTTGTATGCGAATAATCGCGAATACTTTGTGCCTAGAACAGACATTATTTCAGCTGCTGCCTGCTGTCCCTTGCATTATCGGAGGCCTAAGGGAGAGACGGGAGAGAAGTGTATTACAGAATTAGATTTTGTCATACCTTCATTATGACTTCATCAAAGTCTGCAGAGAAGAGAAAGATTAATGACAAGCACAGACAATTTCAGGAAAAGTGGGAGATGCAGTATTTCTTTGTTGAGCACAGGGGCATCCCCACATATCTTATTTGCTCAGAGAAAGTTGCAGTGCACAAGGAATACAACTTGAAATGCCATTATTAAAATAAATATGCTGAGGAATGTGCAAAATATCAAGGAAATGAGAGAACCAAGCAAGTTGCCAGTCTTAAAGCATGTCTAATGAGGCAACAAGATTTCTTCAAGAAAGCAACCAAAGAGAATGTTGCATCAGTCGAAGCTAATTACATGGTTAGTGAGTTGATTGCTAAGGCAGGGAAACTATTCACAGAAGGAGAGTTTGTTAAAAATGCATGTTACAGGCTGCAAATATTATCTTTCCAGAAAAGAAAGGTCAGTTTAGCAAAATCAGCCTTTCTGCTAACACTGTGGCAGAGCACATTTCTGACATGTCAAGTGGCATTTATCATCAACTGTGTGAGAAAGCCAAATGTTTTGATGCATACTCAGTTGCTCTTGATGAAGGCACAGATATAACAGACACTGTGCAGCGCACAATTTATGTCTGTGGTATTGATTGCAATTTTGAATAGACAGAGGAGCTGTTCACAATAATTCCAATGCATGGCCAGACCACCGCTAATGAGATATTTCGGCATCTGTGTGATGCCATTGAGAATGCAGGTTTGCCATGGAAGAGGTTTGTTGGAATAATAACCAATGGAGTGCCATCGATGACAGGGAGGAAAAATGGATTGGTGGCACTTGTTCAAAAAAAAAAAAACTTGAAGAGGAGGGTGTAGAGAAGGCCATTGCTCTTCACTGCATTATCCATCAGCAAGCCTTTTGCAGTAAATGTCTGCCGTGTGACAATGTGATGTCAGTTATTGTGAAATACATCAACCAAATCAGATCCAGGGGCTTAAAGCACAGGAGGGCTTAAAGCTTTTTAGAGGAAATGGAGTCAGAATATGGAGATGTGCTCTATTTCACCGAGGTACGTTGGCTCAGCAGGGGAAATCTCCTGAAAAGATTTTTTGAGTTGAGAGAAGAAGTGAAAGCCTTCATGGAGAAGGATGGGAATGCTGTTTCTGAGTTCAGTGATCACAAATGGCTCATAGACTTAGCTTTTCTTGTTGACATCACACATAAGCTGTATGTATTAAACAAGATGTTACAAGGCCCGGGACAGCTTATCAGTGCTGCCTATAACGATGTCAGAGCATTCTCCACAAAACTTGTGTTATGGAAATCCCAGCTCTCTCAGACAAACCTTTGCCATTTCCCAGCATGCAAGGAACTTATGGATGCAGGCATACCATTCAGTGGCGAGAAATATGCTATTTTTAAGCTAGAGAAGGAATTTGATCACAGATTTGCCAACTTCAAAAAGCACAGAGCCACTTTCCAAATTTTTGTGGACCCCTTTTCCTTTGATGTGCAAGATGCCCCTCCTGTGCTTCAAATGGACCTCACTGACCTGCAATGCAACTCTGATCTCAAAGCCAATTTCAGGGAGATTAGAGGAAAAGCAGACATGCATGGGCAATTTTTGAGAGAATTGCCCCAAGCTTCCCTGAGTTTTCCCGAATGTTCAAGTGCACCATGTACCATTTTTGGGAGCACATATTTGTGTGAAAAGTTATTCTACACATTGAAATTTAGTAAGTCGAAGTCTAGACTTAATAATGATCATCTTCAAGCCATACTGAGGGT